>NC_062566.1:63470681-63773712 GCF_022837055.1 Prionailurus viverrinus
GTAATGGAAGGAGCAGTACATATAGGGAACACATGATCTAATCCAGCTTTGACACCAAAGAAGGTGGATGGGACCACCAGGACATCAGATTCCTTGCTGAAGGAACAATGGTTAGGAAAGAAATCCTTTTTTTATTTACCTAGACTTTGGCTCTGTTGAGATCTAAATACATTACTTCCACTTGTGTAGACCTCCATATTGTCTAAGAAGTGTTATCCACATTTTCAAATGATCCTCTCTCAGAACCTTTGTAAGACAAATAGAAAATAACCCCATCTTACAGATGAGAAAATGAGGTTTAGAGATACCTATTTTTCAAACAACCAGTTTCAGAGTCAGAGTTGAAACCAAAGCTTGATCTAAACCCAAACTTCTAGTTACTAGAATGTTCTGCCGCTCCTAATACTGACCCCTTTACAGTTTATGTGAATATCTGCTCTTCAGAGGGCTTTTCTGGGCAGAGAGAAACTTATTTTCACCTTAGATAAGATCGTGTTTAAACAAACAAAATTCTTGGAGATATTGCAAAGCTGGTATAACAAATTCTAAATCAAAGAGACATTTGGAAAATATTACTGTTATTTATTATCTGTCACCCTGATCTTGGCTCTTGATGACGATCAAGAGGAACTGACCACCATCTTATTTTATTTGTGGACTCCCTGGGCATTACTAACGGACTCATTTATTGAATTAATAGATGTGAAGCTCTCAAGGACAGTGTCTCGCACATAGTTATGTCCTCAATGAACTTGTGTAGTGTTGAATGAAAAACAAATAATTTTACTTACTGAGTGCTTATTAAGGGTTTTGTGTGTAATAATTTGATAAACACAACAGCACTAAAGGCACATATTAGAGAAGAGGAAGCTGAGACCCAAAGAGGTTACAGAGTGCTAAGTGTGGTATAAATTCATTTTTAACTATATGTATTTGCATGTGGGAAAGGCTGCAAGGAATATACCCCTCTCTAAATGGTAAAGAAATTGGATGATTTTAAATTTAACTTATGGATTTCCCACAAATACAATATTATAATACTTAGATATGATATTATTGTGATATATTTAATTTTGTAATCTTATAAGAATTTTTACTTACGGCATGTAGAGAAACTTTTGGAGTTTAACAATGGTCTTCTGTGAACTTAACGTTTGTCAGTTGTTTATTCATGAAAGTTTTCCTAAACAGTCAGATTAGATACACCATTAGTTTCCAGACTGGGCCCTGATTGACACAAGATAAGAAAGCAGCAGGAGGTGAAAGAGCAGAGGTAAGAGCTCAAGTCACTGACGATTAAAGAGAGAAAGAATCTTGGTTGAATGTACCCTCTGTACTGATGATTCTAGAATCCTAACACTTTGTGTGGTGGGAGTTGGATACAGTGAGGGTAGAACTGGGAGGCAGTGGGTAGCTGTGAAGGTGGACTGTCCACTGAGATTGGTCACAGTGGGAGGTGATTGGGATTTGGAGGAAGATAGATTTTTAAGATGTACCCCACAAGTAATTGAGAAATTCCAAGGGGGCCCTTGTCAAACTTGGTCCCAAATAACTGTGGTGTGGCCCAAATTTCTCATAGGTCTTCCTTTCCTTCCTTTCTTCCTTCGTTCCTTCCTTCCTTCCTTCCTTTTTTCCTTCCTTCCTTCCTTCTTCTTCCTGTTCATGCTTTTATTGGGTTTCCATTTTTTCCCTTGAGGGGATGAACAAGTAGTTTATCAGTTATTTCCTCCCCACCCCAAGGATGAACTTTTAACATTACTACCCCCTTTAAAAAATTTTTTAAGAAAATTAAAATGTTTGGCACAAAAGAAGAAATGACGAATGGTGGCCTTTCCGGTGTCAGTGCAAGGGATTTTTTAAAGCAGGTTCTTACTAGCTTGTTCAAACTATACAGAGAGGGGCCTGGTACTTATTATGAACCATGCAGCTGTTTTAGACTCACAGGCTCCTGGGGTTGTTGGAGGCATTGTGTGCAGTTAGTCCAGCCTCTTACTGGGTGTTTGAATTCCCTAAAGCTTCTTTTCCCAGTGGTGCCTACATCCAGCTGATGAGAAGCTGGTTCCCTTCAAGAGGATCCACTCTCTCTCTGGCACCTCTGACTGCTCGAAAGTTCTCTCTCATGTTGACCTCGACACCTCCTCCCAGAAACTGAGGCACCTTTCAGACAAGAGCCCAACAGACAAGGTGTTTTTGTCTTCTGGATTCTTCCCATTGAAAATCCCCCCACAGGGTTTTCTGCCTGGGATGGAGTTATGGCCACTGGCTTTCTTCTAGACAAATCGTTACTGCTGTGGTGCCTGATACAATGTTTCTGGTAGGAAGGAAATAACTTTGAAATTCAAGGGTTTTGGAATTGGAAAAGATAGGGCATGGAGAAGTGAGTTACAATGTCAGGGGCGGTACCCACTAGACTCAATGACGCTCTCCTTGCCAGGGATATAAATTTCATTCTGAAAAAATAGAAATAAAACTCTAGTAGGAAGAGCATTATTTGTCCTACACACACACAATGATCATTGTACAGGTTCACATTTGGAAAAACAGGCAAATTTGTTCATTCAGATCAAACTGGTCTCAAATAACCACAAATCCATATGTTGCCTTTTCTGTTTTCGTTGCTAGGCACAAGGAATTCACAGGAAGCTTGCTAAATATGTTTGACACATTTTCGCATGTGAATCATAAATATTAGTGGGTTCTTTTCAGGAGTGGCTGTCACTCAGAAATAGGTATTGAACAAAGCTTTCTTCTTTAGGGAAAAAAGACCCGGGTTTCAGGCTGAGAGAAGGCCTGACGGGGCGTGACAACAGGTCCCCAGGTATGAGGTAAAAAAAACTGTAGTGAAAATGACAGTCCTTTACGATTGCCTGGCATTATGCAGTTAACAAAATACCTCCCCATTCACAATTTCATTTGATCCTCACAACTCTCCTACGAGATAGATATTAGGGCTGGCAGCTGCCTCTGTCCCAGGAGTAACGTCATGGGCACCTAAAAGCCATAATGAGAGGAGAAACCCTGGGGACGAGAATCTCCTGAGAATGACTGTAGCTCATTCTGGCAGTTCTGGGGCTGTGTTTCTTCACTGTGGGAAAGCACACTGTACTACCGTGCTGAGTCCAGACATTTCATTTTTTATCTTGGTTTACTCAGTCCCCAGCCAGTGGCGCTTGCATAAATGTCCTTCTGGCATGAGGGAGGGAGGGAGAGAGAAAGACAGAGAGAGAGAAAAGGGAAACAGCAGCTGTCAGCAGAGTGTCAGGCTGGGGACCTGCCATCTCATTGAACAAAGCTCCGGCCAGCTCCAACAGTGTCCCTGGTGCAGCTCTAATCATGGCTGATGGGACTGTCCCCAGGTTCAGGATTACTTCCTGCCCTTAAAGGGAACAGGGAAAGAGGATCCCTTAGCTGTTACCAAGGTGTCACTTGTAAATCATTAGCCAGGAGCAGAGAGAGGAACCAGAAAGAGATGAAAATAAATGAACCCTGATGCTGAGGCCTCCCAACATCGCATCTCAGATGGCAATATGTGAGCATTAATCTTACCTGGTTATCACAAACATGGAATATGTTTGCAGGGGGCTGGGCTGCGTTTTGAATTTTGTTTAACTCTGTTGGGTCCTCCAACATTTAGTACTTTCCTCTGGTGCTGGAAAAGCCCTTTCTGTCTCTTGGGTGATCTAATCAATCCTCCTCCCTCCAATGGCACAGTAGATGGCTGGGATCCCAGCAGCCACTCTTCCTGAGCTCCTGTCTCTTCTTTTTCTGCAGTTTTCCACGGAGGACCACTGCACAGCCACACTGTAGACCCCACTCCAAGGACTCAACAAGACTTATTGAGTATTCTCTTTTCTCTCAGGGTTCGCTGGTTAAAAGGGCATCAAGAAATAAGACTGGTTTGGGGCATCTGTGTGGCTCACTTGGTTAAGGGTCCGACTTCAACTCAGGTCATGATCTCACAATTCGTGAGTTTGAGCCTTGCGTCGGGCTGTATGCTGACAGCTCAGAACCTGAGGTCTGTTTTGGATTCTGTGTCTTCCTCTCTCTATCTGCCCCTCCCCTGCTGGTGCTCTTTCTCGGTCTCTCAAAAATAAACAAAAGAAGAAATAAGACTGGTGAATGTGATAATGGTGGAAGTTGGTTGATCATCAGTACATAGGAAATCATTATGCTATTTTACTTTATATGTGTAAAGTGTCCATAATAAAGTGTTTAAAATTTTTTTTAATGTTTATTTATTCTTGAGAGAGAGACACAGAGCATGAGTGGGGAAGGGGATGAACATAGGGGAAGGGAAGGTAAAATACGGTAAAAACCAAGAGGGAAGTAAACCGTAACAGACTCTTAAATACAGAAAACAAATTGAGGGTTGCTGGAGGGGAGGCAGTTGGGGGATGGGCTAGATGAGTGATGGTCATTAAGGTGGGCGCTTGTTAGGATGAGCACTGGGTGTTGTATGTAAGTGATGAATCACTAAATTTTACTCCTGGAACCATTAATACACTAGATGTTAGCTAACTTGGATATAAATAAATAAATAAATATGTACATACATACATACATACATACATACATACATACATACGTAAAGTGAATTGAAATCAGGGATTCCAGGGACCATACTTTGTTTCATGTCTCTGGGTCTCTCTGCATGATTGTTCTATCATTCCCTTGGCCTCAGACCCATTTTCTTTATTTGCCAGCCTGCACAAATGAAAATTTGGCTGTCAACAGCAGCTCCCAGGTTTACCTTTTCTCATTTCAATCACATAACCGGCTGAGTTTGGATCTCTTGGTCTGGATTCCAAGTTTTTAGGAGCACGTCTCTTGTCTAGCTTGAATAAGACAGAGGTCTACCCCTGTGCCCAACAATGAAGGCCACGAGCTGAGGTCATGCTGTGTTAACATGGAGGCTCCCATGGTGGCCATATGAATGGAGTTGGTGAGAAGTTCCCAAAGGCAGGGAGAGCAGTCTCCAAAACATGATCAGGGTGAGGTGGTGGTGGTGCTGGGCAGAGAGAATGATGAGTCAAAACACAAAATACTTAGAACATAGTAGTTTATAGTTGAGTATTGGCTTCTACTCATTTGAATTGACTCATCTTCATGCCCTCTGGGCAAAGTCTTAGTTTAGCCTATCCCGTAAGACGAGGAGGAAAACAATTACAACGATTCCTTCATTCCTTCGTTCCAGTGTGCCTGCTCTATGCCAGGCAAAAGGGAAACAGCAACAGAGACAAAAATCCCTACTCTCGTGGACCTGAGGATGCAGTGATACAATAACAAAAGCCGAAATATATAAGGTGGAGCACCCTGGAGAAAAATTAAGCAAATGGAACAGGAAGTGCGGGGCATTATAATTCCAAACAGGGTGGCTGACAAGAAAGCGCATTTGAACATAGACTCCACTCAAAGAAAGTGGAGGAGTGAGTCCAGTGGCTCTGGGAAAAGAGTATTCCAAGTAGAAGGAACAGCAGACACCAAAGCCCTGAGCCCGAGGGGCCCACAGCTGGAGTGAAGTGAGAGAAAGGAAGTGCATGAGACAGAGAAAACCAATGACCTTTACCCAGATCTTTAGGAGTTTTCTACCCGAGGAAGAGAAGAGGTGTGGTAAATATGAACGCTGGTGGCCAGAGCACCAGTCTCATCCATTCTTTAGTGATCTCTAAATAACCCCCCTTTTTCTTTTTAAATTTACATCCAAGTTAGTTAGCATATGGTGCAACAATGATTTCAAGAGTAGATTCCTTAGTGCCCCTTACCTATTTAACCCACCTCCCCTCCCACAACCCCTCCAGTAACCCTCAGTTTATTCTCCATACTTATGAGTCTCTTCTGTTTTGTCCCCCTCCCTGTTTTTATATTATTTTTGTTTCCCTTCCCTTATGTTCATCTGTTTTGTCTCTTAAAGTCCTCATATGAGTGAAGTCATATGATTTTTGTCTTCCTATGACTAATTTTGCTTAGCATAATACCCTCCAGTTCCATCCATGTAGTTGCAAATGGCAAGATTTCATTCTTTTTGATTGCCGAGTAATACTCCATTGTGTGTGTGTATATATACATATATATATATGTATATGTATATGTATATATACATATATATATATATATATATATATATATATATATATATATATATATACATACCACATCTTCTTTATCCATTCATCTGTCAGTAGACATTTGGGCTCTTTACATACTTTGGCTATTATTGATAGTGCTGCTATAAACACTGGGGTGCATGTGCCCCTTTGAAACAGCACACCTGTATCCCTTGGATAAATACCTAGTAGTGCAATTGCTAGGTCTTAGGCTAGTTCTATTTTTAATTTTTTGAGGAACCTCCATACTGTTTTCCAGAGTGGCTGCACCAGTTTGCATTCCCACCAGCAATACAAAAGAGATCCTCTTTCTCTGCATCCTCACCAACATCTATTGTTGCCTGAGTTGTTAATGTTAGCCATTCTGACAGGTGTGAGGTGGTATTTCATTGTGACTTTGATTTGTATAAATAAATAACTTCTAATGGAATCAGCCTGTTATAAGTCAACTTCTCACACTGTAAGAATAACAAGAAATTATACATGGCTTGCAAACCGAAGGCCTACCTGCATGGAGACGTCAGGACAACCCTCACCTCCACAAACAGCTAAAGCAACTAAAAATAAGTGCACAGTGCTGGTGGGACAACCAAGGGTTCCATAAAAGCTGCATGGTTTTTTTGCATACAGATGGCCCACTGAAGAAAGAAATTGAAAGTCCAGGATTTCTTGTAATAAAGAAAACTAATAACCACTTCTTTTAAAAAAAAATAGTTTTTTTTCCAGTGTCCTTAATTCCACATATTAAAAAAAATTTTTTTAATGTTCATTTATTTCTGAGACAGAGAGAAACAGAGCATGAGTGGGGAAAGGGAAGAGAGAGAGGGAGGCACAGAATCCAAAGCAGGCTCCAGGCTCCTAGCTGTCAGCACAGAGCCCGACACGGGGCTCGAACTCACAAACCATGAGATCATGACCTGAGCCAAGTTGGTCGCTCAACCGACTGAGCCACCCAGGCACCCCTAATTCTGCATATTAATTAAGAGATGATGCATGTAGTACCAGAAAATAAAAAGCATGTTATGTAACCGTGTCCCACAGCCCTTTTTGCAATGGTCACGGCTAAGTATTTTGAGCAAGGATATTAGCTAATCAAGGACCAGGAGAAAATGGAAAGGAAGAGCCAGAGAGAAGAATTTCATGGTCCCAGAAAATCAGCACCAATCCAAAGCCCACACTAATATCCCGCTCTTCTCCAGAAGCCATGATTCGTTTAGTACCAGAACAGTCTATACTCTCATGCAAAACGCGGCTTGTTCTGAGCCTTGGACAACTACATGTAAGAAAGAACGTGTGGTTATTGGGTGAGGGATTCCAGAAGTTAAGCACCTGTCAAACATCTGGGCAGAATGAAAGAGGGAAATGTAATTTAGACAGAGGAAATGAATTACAAAGGAGAAGCACAGCAAATCCAATCCTCCTGTAGCAGGTGGTCCAGGAAAAGGGAGGGTGGGCAGAATAAGCCTCTTAACTGACCTAGATTAGTAACAATATTCTCCCCCTTTAATAACTGATTCTGATGATCAGATCAGGGAACTTCTTTCGGTAGTTTGGAATGGGTGGTGTCTCCAAGAAGAACCTCTTCTAACAAGTACTTTGCACCTATCTTTTAAACTTGTGCAAAATGTGTAAAAATATGCAAAAATACTGGTTTCATGGAGGAATGAAATGAGGCAAGGCAAAGGAAGTAAGACATTTTTCCACCTTTTTCTCACATGTGTACACTTTGGTACATTGACCCAACCTGTGAGTTTGGTTTTGTTATCATGAAATGAATTATGATAACTATCATCTCTTTCTCCTGGGCATCTTTGATTCCAAGAGGAGAGAATTTGGGGGTAAAATATGCTAAATCACACTATATCCCAGAGCACATAATTATTAAAATGTGGGTCTATCTGCCTACCTTTTCATGTCTAAATTTATCTATCATCTATCTATCAACTATCAATCATCTATTTATCTATCAATTATCTATCTGTCATCTATCAATCATCTATTTAATCATCTATCATTATCTATCTAATAAACAATACAGATAAATGGCACAAAATTCAAAGATTATATATTCTTTTCCCCACTCCATCCCCAGTCACTTTCCCCAGAGAAAAGAGACATTATATGCATCCTTTGTTTTTTTATGTTAAATATAATTTATTGTCAAATTGGTTTCCATACAACACCCAGTGCTCATCCCAACAGGTGCCCTCCTCAATGCCCATCACTCACTTTCCCCTCTCCCCCAGCCCCCATCAATCCTCAGTTTGTTCTCAGTATTTAAGAGTCTCTTATGATTTGGCTCCTTCCCTCTCTAACTTTATTTTTTTCCTTCCCCTCCCCCATGGTCTTCTGTTAAGTTTCTCAGGATCCACATATGAGTGAAAACATATGGTATCTGTCTTTCTCTGCCTGACTTTATGCATCCTTGTTTAACAGTACCATATGCATTATTTCTACGATGTCTTTTTATTTCACAAAGTAACAATGAGATGGCTCCATATCACTACCATGTCTTTTTTTTCAAAGGCTTCATTGTATTCCCTTGCCTGTTGTTCCATTGCATCTTCTATTTAACCACTCTCCTCATGATGAACATTTTGGTTGTTTCCAAGGTTTTGTCACTGCAAACGATACTCTACTTCTGGATGTTAGGCATTAGTAAAGACAGCCAATGTAGACGTTGCTCAATTTGTTGATAGAGCATGCTTTACAGTTGAACTGAAAATGTGGAATGACAGTCTCATGTCTCAGCTTGATGTGATGGGGAGTAATAAATCACTATGTTTTTCTACCAACAATTACCATGAAGTAAATAAACAGCATCAGGAAGGAAGAAGGGAAATAATCTTGATTATTTTTAAATCAACTTTCAATCTTTTATTCACCTGGACAGGGCAAGAACAGGATGGACAGCACTTTTGCTATTCCAACTTATATGTTTTTGATATGTTTATTTAAGCTTAAGTCTAGACATTAATTACAAGACACAGAAAGGTGATACAATAGGCTAGATTATGCTATATCAACCTGGTTAATGGTGGTAACCTGTTTCAGGGTGAGAGCTGGTCAAGGAAGAAATTTATGTGAGATTTGCAAGATGGAAGCAAAGTGGCAGACAATCATGAAAATTATGTGGTCATATATGGTGAGGGACAGAAACAGAGGTGTCGGGTGGGTTCCAGCTGGTCCTTGCTGTCCTCTGCTCTGTTACTGGGTCATCATTGCAACATCTGGCTCTCTAGACCAACAGAGGCATCAAGTCTTCCAGGGGCTTGGCTGCCTATAGCTGAACAGAACCACAGCCATACTTGCATCTTTCCATGAGTTCCTCCTTCATGGCTCTACTCTAGCAGTCAGACATGCTTGGATTTTCAGATTTCCCTGGAAGGTCTGACATGTCCATCCATGTCAGTACTACAACTGGACCGGCTGATGATTCTTTCTTTGATCCTCTGACTCTTTCTTGTAGACCTTTCCCATCCTAGAGTATTCATATTCTTACTGTAATGATTTTGGCTCTGCTTTTCTGCCTGGACCCTGACTGCTACATACAGGAAAGGCTCACTTGGTTATATCCTTCCTGAAATACTTTATCCACTTTGATCCTCTGACTCTTTCTTGTAGACCTTTGTATTATGTAGAGTATTCATATTCTTACCGTAATGATTTTGGCTCTGCTTTTCTGCCTGGACTCTGACTGCTACATACAGGAAAGGCTCACTTGGTTATATCCTTCCTGAAATACTTTATCCATTTCCAGGCTCTGTGTTACGAAATGCAGATGAGAAACTTGAAGGTAACAGCAAGATGATGGTTCTTTCTCTACTTCAAATTAGACAGCAAAAAAAAAAAAAAAAAAAAAAAAAAAGAGCAGTTTAAGTTTTCTTTAGGAGATGTGAGTTAAACATCCAAGGCATGATTTTGGAAGTCTTCAGAAAAAGTATAAGTTCTCAGTTTCAGATGGCTTACTTGCAGTCCTTCAAAGGGTTGAATAAATGGCTCTAAGAGTCCTTTCTAGTCCTAATGTCATACCATAGCCACGTAAGACTCAAGAAATGCCACATTAAGTCAGTTCACTGGTTCCAGCTCATCATTCTTTTTCTCCCAGTGGCCCCAAGAGATGGTTGTGTGAGGATATGGCTGTACTCCAGTATATCACCTAAATGTGAAGGATGCCTTCCAGCAGGCTTTCCCAAACCCTGTTAACATCCCTTCCTTTGCCTCCTATTGAATGCCATTAGTTATTTCTTTGCTGTTGTTTGAAGGACACCCTTGTTTTCCCTACAGAATGTTTCCTGTCAAAATTAAAGTCCTGAAGTCAGATGTTTTCTATATAATTTTGTTGACCTAAATACCTGGTTAAACTTGCCTGTTGACCTCTTCTAAGTGGTGCTATTTTTCTTCTATGTGACACCTATTTTGGGGATACCAAACTCTTCTTTTTCTTATAGTGGTAGAATATGTGTAACAGCAAAGTGACCATTTTAACAATTTTTAATGGTACGATTTAATGGCATTGATGATGCTCACAATGTTGTACAACCATCACGACTATCTAGTTCCAAAACTTTTTCATCCCCCAAAACAGAAGCTCTCCAACCAAGCAATACTTCCCATTCCTCCCTCTCCCCAGGCCCTGGTAACCTTGAATCCACTTTGTATCTCTATGAATTTGCCTCTTCTAGGTATTTCATGTAAGTGAAATAATGCACTACATGCCTGATGTATTTTGTGTCTGGTTTATTTCATTTAGTATAATGTTAATCTTAAGATCCCAGACTTCTTCTGTTCAGATTGAATATAAGGTTCCCCTCCCCTCTTGTTTTGGGAATCTTTTTATGACTTCACTTTATCTTGGTTTCCTAACTGTCATTCTAGGAGGGGAAAAGAGACCTAGATATATTGGGCCTTGTTCAAATGTGATGTTTTAAAAACATGAAGAGATGAAGAAATAAATTCAACATAAAGATATTCTTTTGTAAGGCTCAATAGTCTTAAACACAATTATTACACAGATGAAATATCAATAAAATATTTTTTCTATCTTTGTGTTGAAAGTTGAAGAGCTACTGATATAAATATTATTTCAAGGTTCCTAAGCCCCTGACTATCTAATAATGGTCTACAAATATTTAAACACATCCTAGTCCTTCAATATATGGAAGAGATAACATGTCTGTGCATCTTTAATGCATGATTAATCCCTTTTGACGTTTCTCTTCAGTGCCGAGGAAGATGGTTGAATTTGCTTGTGGCTGCATTGACAATAACTTATCTCTTCCTCTTTCATTCCTGAAGGGAAATGTCATAACAAGAACCCACCATTAAATAAAACGTGTACATCACAGCTTTTTTTTTAATTTCTGAAAAACAAAAGAGGCTGACCTCAGAGTCAGAAGGAATTTATACTGAACAAAGAAACGAGACCTAAATATAGAATCTTATTTGTTTTAGCATTTGCTATTTTTCCCGTGGCAAGAAAACTGCTCCAGAGTATAACGCAACAGGAAAATAGCTACTTTCCACCTAGGTAAGTAGATTGTAAAATTATCTATTTGTAAAAATATCAGCACTGTAACATATATAATTTATAGTTTGCTTTATTTAATCATTTTTCATCCAGCCAGCCAATAAATGTTACTAAGTGTCTACTTTGTGCAAGATATTGTGGTAGACATTGCCTGCTCTGCCTAATATGGTAGGCAATAGACATGTTGGCCTTTGTAATATAAATTCATAAAATAAAAAAATCACTTCCTTTGTTTCTCTAGCCACATCTCAAGCACTCAACACTTACATGGAGATAACGGCTAGCATATTGGACACCACAGATGGTAGACCATTTCCATTAACGCAGAAAGTTCTAACGGGCAGCCCTGGTGCAGGGTATAAAAAAGTAAAATATAAGGTTTTTCCTTAAAAGAGTTTGCAATTTAGTTGCATATTTGTAAGGAAAAGGATTATGATTCTTGTTTCATTTTGCAATATGTCATAACAATAAAATAAAAGGGCCTGCCCTTTTGGGGGCATGTACTATGTGCCAGGCCCTGCTAAATCCTTCACACATGTGGCAGAACAGAAATAATATGTCTTTTCTCTGTGCTCGTTGGCCTTTCCCTCGTTCTCATCTTCCAAGTGCGTGTGGGACAGTAGGCCCTTGCAGACCTGGCTGTATTGTTATGCAGGTTTACAAGAATGGGGAAATAGACACAGGACTAGAGTGGGGACAGGAAAGGTTGAGACCACAGCAAGATTATGTGGTCTCAAACTGGGAGAGGAATTGAATATCATGAAAAGAAAGGTTCTGAACAGTTATGGGGTGTAAGGGAAGTATATAGGAAAAGAAAGGGGATTGTCAAGGGTTTTTTTTGGCCACAAATATACATTCCTTCCAGATATTAAAAAAATGTGAGGAAAAAAAAGCAGAGTTATTTTGAGGTAGATATTTTTTAACTGGACTGTATTCTTCAACCATCACACTCGGAGACAGGACGATGAAAGTCACAGATAAAGTTATACTATCATTATTTTCATTAATTTCACTTTTACTACTACTCTGCAAGGTAGGCCATTCTTCTTTTATTAATGCACAGCCTGAAAGTCAGAGAGGTTAATACCTGCCCAGAATCATTTAGCCAGTAAGTGGTAGTGTCAGATCTGAACCTAGGGATATATGACTTCAATGTCTATGCTTCAGCTGTTCTGAGTTACTGCCTCAGTACAGGAAGGATCAGGTAGTATGTAATAAACTGCCAAGAAAGCCATATGGAAAGTAATAAAAGCTATGAAGTCCAAAGAAACACAGGGAATAGTGAGCTGGGATGGCTAGTATATGCTTCATGAACAGTGTAAAATATAAACTGGCCTTGGAGGACAGGTAGGATTTGATGGAGAATGGGGAGAGGTGAACAAAGGAATAAACAAACAGAGCATGAACAAGGGCACTGGCTATAGCAGAGGTTTTCTCATATTGACATTACAAGCTGGAGCAAATTAGGGGTAAATAGACTAAACAAACACTGTTTTATGAAATTGCTGGAGAGCATTTAAAGATTTAAAGACGATGGTTGAGATAATACTTAAATTTCAGCCTATTTGCAAATTGCTCAGTCCTCGCTGGTAAATGGTAGAGCTGGACCCAATTCATCTTTCTATGAGATTCAAAAAAATATTTTTTTTTTAAGAGAGAGGGAGAGTGCAAGCTGGGGAGAGGGGCAGAGGGAGAGAGAGAATCTTAAGCAGGCTCCACGACTAGCACGGAGCCTGATGTGGGGCTCAATCCCACGATTGTTGAGATCATGACCTGAGCTGAAATCAGGAGCTGGACGCTTAACCAACTAAGCCACTCAGGCACCCCACTATGAGATTCTATTTTATGTGTCAACCTGACTGGGCCAAGGGTGCCAAGAGATTTGGTTTAAAATGACTCTAGGTGTGCCTGTGTGGGTGTTTCTAAATGAGCTTAACACTGGAATCAGTAGACTGAGTAAACCATATTGTCCTTTCCATTGTGGGTGGACCTCATCCAATCTTTTGGGGGCAAGTAGAACAAACATGTGGACTAAGGGAGAATTTGAAGACTCAGACTTGGACTGGAACTACAGCACCCTCCTGGGTCTCCAGTTTGCTGACTCCGGATCTTAGAACTTCTCAGCCTCCATAATCATGTGAACCAATATCTTATAATAAATCGTGTGTGTGTGTGTGTGTGTGTGTGTGTGTGTGTGTGTCCCATTGGTCCTGTTTTTCTGGAGAACCCTAATATACATGGCCCCAACAGGTTGATCATGATGCAACAGTTAATCAGAAAGTTCAACTCTGTCTGCAGCTCCTCAGGGTGTGAATTCAGAGCCAGGACACTTCTGTCTACTCACATCTTTAGGTGTAGCCTAGAACTAGAGGGATTCCTACATAAGTCTGGGTGGACAAGAAGATCCAGAGGCCAAGCATCAGGTCTGAGTGGCCCTTCCTATGGCCAAAGACTAGTCTTCTCAGACTTCTTAGAGAAACTTTATTGAAACAGCATGACTTTCCATAACAGATAAAATCGGAAAGGGAAAGAAAAGACTATCCAAGAGACGCAAATAAGTTTTGTGACCAGATTTGCACTGGGAATGTTCTGTTCATGATTCTACCTGGTATCCCTCTGAAAATAATCTTCAAGTAGAATCCACTAATCCCAAATAGCAAAATGACCAAGCTTCACTTCTTCAGCTAAGTAGGACAACCTGTTCTATTGAATCAGACTCTGGGGTTAGCCCTGTCCCAGCCAGAGTATGGACCTCTATGTCCACGTTTTTTTTGCACGTAATCTTTGCCACATAGAGCAATTAGACCAAGGGTTCCCAACCTGGAGAGATTTAAAACAAGGAAACAGACTTGAGCTGGGACTCTACCTCTGGATATTAAGACTTAATTCTCCAGATGTAAATCTAGTATGGATACATTTTCATGATTCTAGTGAATGTAAAATGCAACCACTTGGGGGCACCTGGGTGGTGGCTCAGTCGGTTAAGCACTTGACTCTTGATTTCTGCTCGGGTCATGATGTCACATGTTGTGAGATCAAGTCCCGCATCAAGGTCTGTGCTGACATCACGGAAGCCTGTTTGGGATTCTCTCTCTCCCTCCCTCTCTGCCCCTCCTTCACTCATGCACGTGCTTGCACTCACTCTCTCTCTCTCTCTCTCTCTCTCTCTCTCAAAATAAATAAATAAACGTTTAAAGAAATAACAAAAACAAAATGCTACCTTTGTGAGTTGAGAAGCACTCATCTGAACCATTCCACAGCAATAGCCCACATAGGACCAAGACTCTGTTGGATTAGCCCACAGATTCTGAGGAGAATTAAATTCCTGCAATGCTCTTTCATGCAGTTTTGCCAGAATAAGGCAGAAGCCACATCGTCTCCTCTTCCACTCTCCCTGTTTGGTAGTGACTAAGGCGTGTCCTTTAGGGGGCTGCTCTCTCCTCTCTTCCCCCCCGTATTCTTCTGATCCCTATCACCTTCCTCTGACTCTGGGCCTTTGCTATTCAAAGTATAGTCTTGAAACCAGCTCCTGTGGCATTATCTATGCTTGATAGAAATGCAGACTCCCAGCCCCCACCTAAAAAATCAAATTCTGAATTGTAATAAGATCCCCAGGTGATTTTCATGCACTTTACAATGTGTGAATCACTGCTCTGTACAACCTCTACGTGCATACCACTGGATAAATGTCCTGACATTAGGACATTTCTTTTGCAGAGAGGATGGTGCACTCTGTTCCTTCTTTCATCTTCTAAAAAATGAGGTTATTAGTGGGGCGCCTGGGTGGCTCAGTCGGTTAAGCATCCGACTCTTGATTTTGGCTCAGGTCATGCTCTCACGGTTCATGGATATGAGCCCTGAGTAGGGCTCCATGCTGACACTGTGGAGCCTGCTTGGGATTCTCCCTGTCCCTCTGCCCCTCCCCCACTTGTGCATGCAGGCGTGTGCACACACAGACTCTCTCTCTCTCCCTCCCTCTCTCTCTGAAAATAAATTAACTTAAAAAAAATGAGGTCATTAGTTTCCTACCATAAAGCCTACTCCCCAGTGTTAGTCATTAAGTGAAATTACATATAAAGTATACTCAGAGTCATGGGGAGAGAGAGCGGGAGGGACCAGCCAGTTGTCACTGCAGCTGGCCAGACAACTGATTGATGGGTGAGGAGAAGATGTATTGGAATGCCGAAGCTCAGCCCTCAGTTATGTACTCAATGCACAACAGCTGAATGTGTGAGCCATTCAGATGCCATCCATATTTCTTAAATCTCTTGTTTTCTATTTGATTTGGCTTTGGCCTCTCTTAGCTTGTGTTGAGTGGGATCTCTTTCCAGTGTGGTTTATGGCTCCAGGGCAGGCACTGGCAGCTGGGTCTGAGCAATGCTTTAGGTATTTGACTCTTTCAATAGACATGGCAAGGGACTGATTGATCCAAAATAAAACTCTTGAGCACACGCCGCTCTTCAACTCTTCATTATCAGTTGAGAAAAGAGTCTCCTGGTATTGAGAGTAGAAGCCCAGAGATGTTTCAGTCCAGATGACCTTCCTCTTCTCTCATAGTCTCTCACCTTGGCCACTCCCATTTAATGAGGCCTGTGTCTGGGTTCCAAAAGGAACAGCATAACAAAATATAACATTGACATTAAGAAGATGGGTTTTGGAGTCAGGTACATTTTGCTTGAATCCTACTTCCGCCACACCCAAGTTTTGACCTTGGGTGTATTTCTTCTTGAATTTTAACATCCGTGTTTTCTTCCGTAGAGCTAGGATGGTGAGAGAACCCATGTTATAGGAATTTTTGAAGGTTAAATATACAGTACATAGCATTGCATCTGTTACACAGAAGGCCTCCATAAATAGTATTATGGTCATCGCTATTATCATGGTCTGCATTGTATACATTAGCAAACACTGTGGATCTGGGGTGAGACTAGGATTCCCTTAGGACTGTAGTTTAATCTCACTTACTATACGTAGTGTTCTGTGTGAGTGACTTTGAAGTACTCTACATGTGAAGACCATAGGCGTCCTTCTCTTAAAAATAGCAGGTATATTACTTATACACAGGCTCCTGGGGAAATACTCTTTCTGAGGAACAAGAATAAGCTGGAGCAGTCTTGGGTGATTCTTAGGAATCCAAGAGCGTAAAGCAACAAAATTCAAGTCCTATTGCAAAAGCACTTAGCACCATGCACATGTTTGTTTAAAGAAAGCTGCTACCAAGTTTTATTCATTGTGCTCATTTTTGAGCCACACTCGAGTTTTAACCAAGTGCTTAGATTGTATTTACTGTCCCCAGTCTGCTGAACTTCTCTGTGACAGCTCCAACTCAGCCTCTACTGTAATGCCAGAGCTTAAAGACAAAGAGTTTGAATATCCTGATGCCAGGTTATTCTTGGCAATAACCCGCCTTGGCCCAGATGGAGTCATGAGGCTCTGTCCTCTTTATTCAGGGCTGGAACCAGAAGAGAGCTCCTCTGTGTAGAGGAAGGCAGGCATAAGAATCCCACCTGGGCACACCCAGGGGCATCCCTGTGGATAAAGAAAGGGTACGATGGGTTCACAGTGTTTTTCAAGTGATTTTCTTTAAATAACAGAATCCTTTTATCAAGCAAGGAAGTATCCCATTACATAAAAGAGATAAACCATCTTTTGTTCTGGTTGATAAATACATCTATGTGCATAAGGGACTTTGGGAGCCTTTCTTTTTCTAGACAATCACTGCTGCTTGTGCTTATTTGGTCACTCACACGCACATCCATGTCTGCAGTGGCCTCTGTTGCTTGCCACCTAGGAATCCCAAGGCTCCTGGAACATTATTTAAAAATCACTGCAGCGGGGCGCCTGGGTGGCTCAGTCGGTTAGGCGTCCGAATTCGGTTCAGGTCACGATCTTGCGGTCTGTGAGTTCGAGCCCCGCGTTGGGCTCTGTGCTGACTGCTCAGAGCCTGGAGCCTGTTTCACATTCTGTGTCTCCCTCTCTCTCTGACCCTCCCCCGTTCATGCTCTGTCTCTCTCTGTCTCAAAAATAAATAAACCTTAAAAAAAATTTTTTTTTTTTTAAATCACTGCAGTAACTGATGTCTGAGGCACAGTCAGCTCCTGTTTTCCATTATACCAATGAACCAAGTATGGCTCTGGGGATAAGAAGGGATTCCGTGTGTTGGGGCAAGGGTGGGATAGAGTCTGGAAGAGAAGCCACAGCTCAGAGAGTGAGCCTCGTGTTAAAGCACATGAAACAGCTAAGGGTGGAGGGAAGGGCTGAGTCTTAGTGGTAGAGGTGAGCAGCTTTTTAAGAGAAACCAGGCAGGGATTATTTCTGTGTGCTCAGGCATGAAACACGGGCCAGCAGCTCACCTGAGGCAGTGTTTGGCTATCATCCATTCAGGGCCTAGAGTGTTCGTGTACCTTTAGTCCCAATCTGCTTTCAGTGCCCGGTTTTGGTTAGACGCTCCTCCTCTGTGGCTCAGAGGAAGTGTGGGCTGAGTAAGAAAGCCTGGGAGACTGGCAGAGGGCAAAGGGCAATGGGTGAGCTTAAGTTTACATGCATGGAAGTCTATCTAGGACTCCAAAGCTCTGGGCCTTTTGAGTAACCATTTATACCTATAAAGTGTGTGCTTCAAAGCATATAGAAGCCGTTTTGTACTTACTCCCTACCCTGAGATCTATAAGATAGAAATCTGACATTTTGATCAATCAAAAATCTTAATCGACTAAATCTTTAGAAAGATTGAAACTTAAAGAATGGGTGGTTTAGGGCACTTGGGTGGCTCAGTCGGTTAAGCCTTTGACCTTGGCTCAGGTCTGATCTCACCGTTCACCAGTTCAAGCCCCACATCAGGCTCTGTGCTGACAGCTCTATCCTGGAGCCTGCTTTGGATTCTGTGTCTCACTCTTTCTCTGACCCTCCCCCACTCGCACTGTGTCTTTGTCTCTGACAAATAAAGATTTAAAAATTTTTTTAAAAATAAAAAAAGAATGGGTGGTTTAGACAGAAACAAGGAAAACATTAAGTAGTGAAAACATTAACTAGTCATTGGATTAGGCAAAACATGCTGCCAGGGTTAGAAAATTTAGGGGGAAATCATCTCAACCACTTTGAAAACCAGGCCAAAAATACCAATAAAAACAGAGACAATGCTTCCTCTCTAAATGTCCTAACATTTAGATGTTTAGGTACTATCTATTTTTTTTAGTGTTTACTTATTTTTGAGAGAGAGACAGAGTGCGAGTGGGGGAGAGGCAGAGAGAGAGGAGACACAGAATCTGAAGCAGGCTCCAGGCTCTGAGCTGTCAGCACAGATCCTGATGCGCGGCTTGAACCCATGAGCCGTGAGATCATGACCTGAGCTGAAGTCGGAGGTTTACCCAACTAAGCCACCCAGGCACCCCAACATGTTTAGGTACTATCTAGATATCTAATACTTAGGTACTATGTAAATATCTAACATTTAGATGTTTAAAACTTTAGATTTTCAAAACTCTCTCACTGTCATTAATAAAACCTGCAAAAATGTTCTCCACAATCCAAAATATGCTTCCTTCTGCTTGAGAGGGGCTGATGAGAGCGTCAAAAAAAAAAAAAAAAAAAAAAAAAAAAGTCAGCCATCAAGATTGACTTAAAACGCAATTTCCATTCAAAATTGGGCTCTCCAACCCACAGTATTCAACTACTGTTTTATCTTTTTTTTCCTTCTCGTCCCTGACATATCTTCCGAAAGCAATCCCTGAAGGAATCACTGGGCCGCCCTGTCCAGCTCAATGTAAACAGGAGTCAAAGTGCCCAAGGTTATGGGTAGGAGGAGGCCGCATAACCTCTCTAGGGGAGCAGGAGTGCAGCTTCCCCAGGACAACTGAGGCCTTGGGGCACTGACCCGCCCTGAGCAGGAACTAAACCTGGGGGCAGCAGCAGTGAGTTGGTTTCCTTTTCATCATGCAGAGCTGGGTGGGGATACACACCAGCCCTCCTCCCGGCCTGGAGTGGGGTCTGGGGGGCTCCGGTGCGGAAAGCACATTTTGGAGAAAACCCCATGGCCTTGGGAGTGGAAGTGCAGGAGCCTGGAGGAGGGAGAGGGTGGGTGAGAGGTGAGGGGCAGGGTGGATTTGTAGAGGAAAGGGGGGAACCGAGACAGCCTCTGCAGATTCTAAACACAGTCTAGGTAAGAAAATTGGGTTTCTCAGAAGGGCCTATCTAAGAAATTCCGTGGGCATCTGCAGTTCTAATTTTGATACTCCTCAGGCTTCAGCAGGGAACCGCCGGTCGCTGTCCGGTTCCTCTCCGGTCCTTAGGCAGCAAGTGGAGTGGTGGGTGCCAGTGAGCCTGTGCGGCCGCCTCCCTGGGTGCCCGGCCTGAGATGTGCCGGCATCTGCTCGAGCTGTCTGCCCAAAATAGAACGTCTCTTTGTGATGGATTAATCCTTGGCTCCGATCCTGCCCAGGTCACCAGCTCAGCCCGCACTGTGTGCTGGGGTGCCGGGGGTGAGGGTGGGGGGTGGAGGGACAAGGGGCACTTAACTCGTTCAACACATTCCCCCTTCTCTTCTGCACAAGTGCCCTGTCCAGCTGCTCAGCCCCTGGTAGACGCAGAGATGCGGCTGGCCAGTGCCTGGGGCGGGCCTCCCATAGGAGGACTGTTCGCTTCCTTCTAAGTGGCTCACCGAACCTTGGGGACAGAGAACCAAATTAAGGGAGACGTTGCCTTTCTCTGATCTCTCTGAGCATTTATTTTCTACTTCTCACTTAGCCTGTTTCTGTCTCAATCTCCTCATCTGTGAAATGGGGATTATAATTTTACTTATCTCATAAGGCTAGTGTTATGATAACCAAAACATAGAAAGTTCCTACAACTTCCCAAAAGGACAAATACTGAATGATTCCTTTATATGAAGTACCTAGAGTAGTCAAATTCATAGAGACAGAAATCAGAACATAGAATGATAGTTGCCAGGGCTCCAGGGCAGGGGAGAATGGAGAGTTAGTGCTTAATGGGTACAGAGCTTCAGTTTGGGAAGGTGGAAAAAGTTCTGGAGATGAATGGCAGTGATGGCTGCACAATAATGTGAATGTATTTAAGGCCACAAAATATTGCACTTAAAAATGGCTAAAATGGTAAATTATATATATATTTTTTTACCTCAACAAAACACACACACTGTGCCTGGCATATAAACTGCTATGCAATGTTGGCTATTAATATCATTCTCTCATGATCTGTATCATTTCCCACTTGATTTTATAAATGAAGCTTCTTTGTGTTTTTTTTTAAATTTTTTTTTTAATGTTTATTTTTGAGACAGAGAGAGACAGAGCATGAAGGGGGGAGGGGCAGAGAGAGAGGGAGACACAGAACCGGAAGCAGGCTCCAGGCTCTGAGCCATCAGCCCAGAGCCTGACGCGGGGCTCGAACTCACCGACCGCGAGATCGTGACCTGAGCTGAAGTCGGACGCTTAACCGACTGAGCCACCCAGGCGCCCCATCTTTGTGGTTTTTTTTAATTAAAAAAGAAGTCTCTTGCTCATACACATGTGTTTCCAACACCTCACCCAAAGACATCTTCAGTTTACACACAAAGAACGTATGAGTGAATGTATGTTGAGCCAGAAAATAGAATAGCCCAGAACATAGTGAATTCTCCTGCCCTTAACCCCCTGACTTACAAAGGAGACAACAGGTAATGGCTGAAGGCAGCCCCGACAAGACACCTGGAAAGGCTATGACAGAGTGACAATGACTCGTACTGATTCTGTAGTTTCCTCAGTGACCTGGTTCTGAAGTTTACGAATAATCGAGGTTGACCTGTGAGAGCTGCTCAGGGACCCGCCTCAGGGCCACCTTGTGTTTAGAGGACTCTTTGGAAGCTGAAGCCACATGGCAGGTACCCTTGGGTTGGACTTGAAGCTTCATTCAAGATTTTTTTCTGCCAGTCTCCTGGGATTGGCCCTTAAGCATCCAGGCTTTGGAGGAAGGAGTAGGGAGTTGTGTGTCCTACTCTTCGCTATAAAGTCCATCTTTTCAGTAGGGTGGACTCTCGACTTTTCCTGTCATCCTTTATCATCCCATCCGAAGTGAGCAGGGAGGAGAAAGCCCGTCTGTAGTTTTCAGTAAATATTCCAAACCTAACTTAAGCCATACAAGACATCATATATATATACACACACATATATACATATGTATGTATATATGTATATATGAATATATATACACATATATACATATGTATACATGTATATATGAATATATATATACATATGTATATATGTATATATATATACATGAATTCTTTGGAAAGATCCAGAAATGATTGATTGTATCTTCTAAGCAAGGAGAAAAACCAGAGGGAGCAATCTGAGGCTGAGGGCATGAAAACTCTTGAGTCTCACACAGAGAGCATGAGGCTATTTTTGTGTTAAATACTTTCACAAGCTCATTGAGGGTGTGAAGCTTCATCAGAAAGCACAGTTCACCTTGCGGGAGGCTAAAGTTAATTTTCGGGGACCTTAAACAACCTTTGGCCCTGGCCGGGGAGGCCTGGGAAGGAGGAGGAGACGAGTGACACTGGGCAGCAGAAATGAAAAGCCACAGGCAGATGATTAAAATGGTGGCTGAAAAGGGCAGCAGAGAAAAGAGGAGCCAAAGGCTTGAAGGTTACAAGAGAGGATCAGTGCTGCTGGAAAAGGTTTGGGGGACAAAATGTGTGTTTAGGCCCTGGCTCCAGCCCTCCTGCTGACCTGAATGGTTTCTGCCCCCACGCTGACCTCCAGTTTCACACACTTTGGTCTTCTAAAGCAGGTTTTACTTAAATTCCCTGTTGGCTAGAGATTACAGATGAGTCACTGTGTATAAAGGATTGTACCCTTTCTGCCACCTTGGGAAGGCATATTCTGCTGAGTAGGCCTACATAGAGTGCATGACAGGTCCGTTCCTTGTCAGCCAAAGGCTCCCTTTTGAAGCCTCCCCATGGGGCATCTGGAGGGACAAGGGCAGGGCAGCATGTAGGAGCTGGGGAACATGAACCTGATCTAAGCTGCCGTGACTATTATTCCCTTGTGCAGGATCAGATGTGAAGACACTGCCCTCACAGGGGTCTTGGACCCATTAAGACTCTTAAGATTATGTTCATGTACACATATAACACACACACACACACACACACACACACACACACACACAGCACCGGAGACCAGCTTCCAAAGCCAGGCCTGGGGTCCAATGGCACCTTGTTCCAGAGGAAGATGGAATGGCCTGCTAGAAAGAGCAAGCTGCTGCTTTCAGCAATGGGGCTGAGATACATCATCCGTGTACATGTTGCACGCGGAGAGAGATCTGAAATAAAAATGAATTCAGATAAAGGTATTTAACATTCACACTGAAGTGAGGAGAGGCAGATTGGCTCAGTGCCCAGAGAATCAAGAAGCAGTCATTTCTAAATCCAACTCTGCTGTTGGTGACCTTGAGCAAATCACTTAACCTCTCCTTTCCTCAATTTCTCCGCGTGTAAATCAGGAGCTGTGGTGCTCACCAGCTAATCGGCTACACAAAGGGTAATTGAGGGGAAAAGAGGGAGGGAGAGGAAGAAAGAGAGTATTAGTAGAATTCCTTGCCTATGGATACAAAGTGTTAGGACTTTGTAGTGACTTTTGGATACGTATGTTGCAATTTCATGTCTCCACCCCATACATTTGGGTTAAGCGTTCTAACTCAGGCTGACATCCGCCTACTCACCAGGCTGAGTACCCCACAGACGGTGCTTGTCTCAGTCATAATGGTGTAATGAAATAGAGCACAATGCTTCGTGTGCCCCTGTGGTTCCTGACTTGGCCTGCAAACTGGTCAGATAAATCTTAGCGTGGTTCGCTATGTCAATTAAGAGTCCTGGATTATCACACAGACATTTATACTTCAGGTTTCTTATTTTGCTTGGGTTTCTCCGAGATTTTGCTCTCCCCATATCCCCCAACTGTAGTCTCCAGGTGAAAAGAAAAAATGTCATCTTTTTATTAATCTGTGTTTAATTTAGCTAAGAGCTGGTCACTTTGGAATCTGGATCTGGAAGTATTCAATTATTCTGCACTTGTCAGAAGCAAAAATAATGATTTCTCTTGAGCATCAATATTCTGTTCAAGGAGATTGTGAATTACACACCAGTTCTCACTCATTCCAAGACAATCACATTCGTGGGGCCCCTGGGTGGCCCAGTTGGTTAAGCGACCCACTTCAGCTTAGATCATGATCTCACAGTTTGTGAGTTCAAGCCCTGTATCAGGCTCTGTGCTGACAGCTCAGAACCTAGAGCCTGCTTCAGATTTTGTGTCTCCCTCTCTCTTTGTCCTTCTCCCACTTGTGCTGTCCCTCTCTCTCTCAAAAGTAAATAAACAAACATTTAAAAAAAAGAAAATCACATTGCTATGAACCTCTTTTTATGACTTATGTAATTAAATGTTTGTGAAAGTAGGGTGAGAGAGATAGGCTGAAGGAGATGAGTAATCTATATAACATTCTATCGTGGGGGGGGGATGTAGGGTGTCATTGATGTACGTATTTCACCTGTGTTTGTTAACAGCCAGTGAGTTTAGACAATGAGATGAGATCTGGCCTTTTTGATTGGTCCTCTATGGAGAGAATAATCTGATACATTTCTATTTTACTTAGGGTCTATGCTCTAAAACTAAACAGCCAGATGCCTGGAAATGAAACAAATTAATTTCTCTTCAGCCAATGCAGTTATTTTCTTTGACTTGAATATTCTGCATGTCTGTGTTATTTTCTGCAGCATTTCAATATAAATGTCTAACAAGGTGACCAGAAATAATAAGCTCTTGACATTTCCCTCCCGCTCTCAAACAGAACCTAATTATTCCCTGACATCAACTTTCCTTGTCAGGAGAGTCCCACAGAGCCTAGAAGCAGGGACATTTTAGCCTTTACAGATTAGCAGAGCTGAGGAATTTGTACGAGTAGCTTTAAAATAGCTGAGGTGTCAAACAGGGGTCAGTTTTCACATAGGACATTTATGGTGAAGAGTCTGGTTAGTAACTCACATTGCTTAGAGTATTTATTTATAGTAAATTAACTATTGCAAAGCTTGGTCCCAATTTATTTCAAGGGCTATAGGGAAGTCAAGCACGCACACATACACACACACACACACACACACACACGCACAGGGGACTCAGACATAATATGAACACCAGTTCTTCAGGTTTATTCTACCTTCTAATAATGATTGACAGGAATTGTCAAAATCTAATACCAGAAGACTTGATGTGAAAACAGGGCTTTGTGCTTTCAAAGGGGAGTTTTTGTTAGCCATTTTTGTAGATTCTTGTCTAGCTTAGTGTGGGACAGCCCTACACGGTGTAACGAAGACTGTTTGCAATGCCCTTTCTGGGCCTCTTTGTCCCCCTTTGCTCACCTGTCTTCCCAAGCCATCCCAAAACCCAAAGAGAGAGCTCTTCAAAGACCCAGACCTTTCCTGTGGGACTAGGGCCTAAAGCAAGCTAAAAGGTCATGCCCAGCAACCTATCAGGGGTTAATGGGAACCCCTTTTTAAAGCACTTACATGTTAAAGGAAAAGCCTAGAAAAGGTGAAACTTGAAAGAGCCGTCTCTCGAACGCTGGAATTGCAGGGGTCTTGGCAAGATGTGGATGGGGGAAGGGGGTTGTGATTGTTTTGGAGGGGGGCATTTTCCCAGTGCCCTTCAAAACACCCCAGAGACAGCACCTTCTATTGTCCTCACTTATAAAGCCACAGCATGGCCATCCAAAGGCAATATGGTGTTTTAGCAAACTAAATTCAGTTTCATATTGCTTGATTCCTCCCCCCGCCCAGGAAGCTGCTCATATGTTTATTGTAATATGTTCACTGGTCAACATTGGACGTGATTTTAGCAACAAGCTGTCTGATAAAATTGTTCAAGGTTTCTGGCAGATCTTCTCCATGCACCCCATCTCTGCTCTTCTTAAACCCTTTCCTAACACAGTCCTCCAGGAAACCCACCTGGCCCTATGTCTCCTAATACTGCCTCTCCTAGTTGGCATGGATTTAAGCAGTTACATAGTCTTTAAAGGAGAGATGTCCCCTCAGCAGAGTGACCTGCAGGCCAAAACTACTGACAAGCCCAAGTCTATGGGCTTCTTGCCTGAGGAACAGCAGAGTCTTGTTCTGAAAGACAAGGGACAGTGTGGTCACTCAGGAGGGCTGAAGGGCAGGAAGCACCATGTACTTTCCAGTCTCTGTCCGAGCGGTCCTGGCAGCTGGACAGGGCAGAGATGGCTGGAGGCAGAGAGGGCACGTCTGTTCACCAGCTCTGTGCTCTTGATCCACAGAAACAATTCAATCATGAAGAAACATGAGCTGGTTCACACACATGGTTTCCCTCATCCATTTACAAAAAGACATGTCCTAAGAACCAATTGTTAGGAGTTTCTAACTTTTCAAGTTAGAGCTGGTTTTTATGGTCAGTCAAACCTGGGGAGGGCGGTAGGGTGATAGAGGACAAGGTTTAAGGTGGGAATTAATTCATGTTGCTGAACACATTTTGTGCACTGTTCGTCTGAGAAAATGATGGTCAGTTGTCGGACTCTCACTGGAGGTGTTTTGGTGGATGTGGCCTCTCCGCCTTTCTGCAGCATAACTCAAACTCCTTTACCCCAGAGTCCTCATTCGAATGAGCTCAAACTGCTCTTGTGGATTATTACTGGTGGATTAACTCTGTCTCGTTAACCTGTTTCTCCTTCACTTTCTTCTCCCATAATTGCTATCTCTCCAACATCACAGAGAGAGCAAAACTTGAAGAGCATAGTTTGCTGTTATTATCTGAATCTTGGTTGAAAACCATTTCCATGGGGTCCCCTGTGACGCAGCTCATGAAGCCCAGAATGCTGGTTCAGTGCCTGTCCTGCTCTGTGAGTTGAGAACCTCTTCCACTTTTCTCTCTGAGTTCCCCCATGTCTGAGATGAGGATCTTATTTCTCTCTCTCTCTCTCTCTCTCTCTCTCTCTCTCTCTGTCTCTCTCTCTCTCAGGGATGTTGTCAGGAGGGAGGGAAGGAAGTGAGAAGGTGCTGAGGCTACGACACAAAGAACCTCCAAGAAGGTGACATGGGTTGCAAGGGGCAAAGTCACTTTGGCTGGGAGACATGGCCATGGCTTTAATCCCACCTATGCTGCCTCTTCTAAGGCTGGACTCGGGGGAGGTGTGGAAGCGGTCCTGTTATCACACAAGCTGCACTGCTGGTGTATTTACCCCATGTTGGTTTTTTCCAGCACTGGGTTTCCAGTCCAGTGGAGGTGTTCCGCAAGTACTTAGTAAATAACTGAAGGACCGGATGAATGAAAATACCCTTTTCTGGACTTTAAGCGCAGTGTCATATGTTCAGTTGCCCCTCAATGAGCGTTTTAGGGATGATGTTCTATTTCAACTCATTTTGTGTACAGAACTTAGAGCCTGATGTCCACTGGTTTGGCATTGCATCATTCTTACAATGAATGAAGGGTGAAGCTCAGGGCCACCTACACCAGCACCTTATCAGCACTGAGGTTTCAGATACCTACGCGGTGCAGCGAAAGGCCGCGGCACTCTGTGGCTTTACTCGGGAAGCCCAAGAGGTCCGGAAAGTACCAGGAAGTCACTGTTGACTCTAAGAGACAAATAGATCCATTCTTTTTTTATTTTTTTTATTTTTTAAGTTTATTTATTTGTGAGAGAAAGAAAGCATGAGTGGGGGAGGGGCAGAGAGGAGGGAGACACAGAACCTGAAGCAGGGTCCAGGCTCTGAGCTGTCAACCCAGAGCCAGATGCGGGGCCTGAACCCACAAACCGTGAGATCATGACCTGGGCCGAAGTCGGATGCATCACTGACTGAGCCCCCCAGGTGCCCCTAAATAGATCCGTTCTTTAAGCTTATCATGGAGCAAAACACCAGACACAGCCATATCTAGCTATGTCAAACCAGCACCTTCGCTGAGGTCCAGCTCTTCAGTACTTATCCAGAAAACCCAGAAGAAGCGTGTTTACATTTCTTTCTAAGTCCTTCTCTGGGTTGCGCAGTGAGTGAACACGTTAGTTACTGCACAGCTCCAGGTTCCCAGCACCTGCATGGGGCAGAAGGTGCAGGTCCACGGGTCACTCATGAGCTTTCTCCGAGTGACAACGGAGATGTGCTAATGTCTCTGGTCCTGTCTCATATGCAGGTTTTCATCTGTGTGTGATCAAGAGTGTACCAAGGAAGTCTTTTTACATGTACTATCTCACGTCTATGTGGGGTTGCAAGCACAGCCATGTTGTATCCTGTTTTCATTTGATCAAAATAAATTGTATGCAAATGAGTATTAAGGGGATATTTATTCTGGTTGCTGATAAATTTATCAGTCTCAGTATCTGCCAAGGCGAGTTGATAACTGATCACAGAGTAAGGATTGGGGTGAACAGAAAGGGCTCCAACTTTTAGGCGTTTATGATGAAGTGGAGAAGAAGAAATAATATTGAAACAGTGACTGGGGCACCCAGAAATCAGGGCTGGATTCACATAAAGCGGTGGGCACCCGAGTATGATGATTTTTGGAAGCTTCAAATTGTAGTTTTAACCACCAGCCATTGGAATAGATATTTTATAACCTCTTAAGAAGGCAGCATCAGGGCTGTGCCTCTTCCCAGCAAGGTGAGCACAGCCTGCCTGCATCTCCGAGTTGTGACAGATGTAAAGCCTAGCTTGAAAATGCTTCATAAGAACAAGTAGTATCAAATTACTGAAATGGTAGTGCGTTTTCCAAAAGCCTCTCCCACTGCTCCATCTGCTAAATTTGCTCGGGGCATTACACAGTTCAGCATTTAGAACACTCCAATCATTTGAAGGGAAAGTGACCTTCCCCCAGGTCAGGGAACCCTGTGCTGCGACCTAATGAGGACATTCCCTTTAGATCTGAGAGCCAGGGGGGCGCCTGGGTGGCGCATTCGGTTAAGCGTCCGACTTCAGCCAGGTCACGATCTCGCGGTCCGTGAGTTCGAGCCCCGCGTCGGGCTCTGGGCTGATGGCTCAGAGCCTGGAGCCTGCTTCCGATTCTGTGTCTCCCTCTCTCTCTGCCCCTCCCCCGTTGATGCTCTGTCTCTCTCTGTCTCAAAAATAAATAAAACGTTAAAAAAAAAAAAAATTTAGATCTGAGAGCCAGGAATTGTTTCTCCTCTGGAACCTGATGTTCTCTTGATGTCTGCTGACCAGCTTAGCTATGCCACTCTTGTGCATGCCTTCACATAGAATGGGCCATCAACAATCGAATTGTATCCACTTTCCATATGTGCCTATACACTAAAGAGAATAATTCTGTAGCCACGTCTGAAAATCAGCCTCACTGCTATGGTTACAGCTATACCATCGCTATGGTTGAAATTACATTCCCCTTTTCTCTTTGAGCTTATTAAGTGTCTTAGGGTAAAACAAGGCCTTTTCCTGCTGTATGTTATCATCTCCTATTTCCTTAACATTCCCTCAAGCCCTACTGGGTCATAGGCTCTAGCTCCTCTGGCCCAGGTGCTTAGAAGAACTTTCTCTCCCTGCCTTGTCTGCAGCCTCCCTTGCTAACCACTGCCTTGGTCATCTACTCCCCCATTAGAGAAATTTAGTGACCCCCCACTGACTACTGGCCCAAATCCAAACTCCAGAGCCTGACATTTAAAAGTCTTCCTAACAAATCCCCAACTGCCCTTACTCGACTCATGTCCATTTACAGACTATTTAAGCCCCATGCTACCATCACTGAAACTTCCAATTTCCAAATACACATTATATGTTCATGGTTCATTCTCACCTAATTCCCTGCCTCCTTTTCACTTTCTGAGGTCCTCCCCAGTCCTTGAGGCTGAGTTCAAGTGTTCTTTTCCCACAAAGCCTTCTTGGTGCTCTCTTGACAGGAAAGCACTTCCTCATCCAAATTCCTTGTTGTTGTTGTTGTTGTTTTAATTTGAGCTTTGAGACATAACTTATACAAGTATTACATGTTTGTTGTGGAAAATTTTAAAAAGTGAAACATATTATATCTTTATCCCCGAAAGATAACTTCACCTCAGTAGAACATTCTTGTTATGTCCACTTCCAGACTTTTCCCACATACATATGCACACACATGTCACATATTCTCTATCACCTAACTGGTCATTCTTGGATATTGTTTGGTTTTGGTTTGTTGTTGTTGTTGTTTTTCCTTTGGCCCCAATCCTGTCTTTTTATTTTACTTATTTTAGTTAATTTATTTTTTATTTTATTTTATTTTTATTTTAGAGAGAGAGAGACAGCATGAGCAGGGGAGAAGGGCAGAGGGAGAGAGAGAATCTTAAACAGCCTCCACTCTCAGCGTGGAGCCAGACATGGGGCTTGATCCCATGACCCTTGGATCATGGCTTGCGCCAAAATCAAGAGTCAGATGCTTAACTGACTGAGCCACCCAGGCGCCCCATATTTCTTAAAATTTTTAGTTAAATTCTAGTTGATTAACATACAGGGCAATATTGGTTTCAGGAGTAGAATTCATTTACACACAACATTGGGAATTGTTTTGAGTAGTAGATCTTATATAAGTGCAATGCAGTCTATACAACACTGTAATCTCCCCACAGACCATAATTCTTTTTATTTCCCATGGCACTGAGTACAGTTACATAAATGTTTGTTGAAAATCAGAATGAATTAATATACTTCCCTGAACACCTGAGGAACTCTCAGTAAGCATTATCCAGTGGCAATTAGGAGCTGTCCTAAAAAAAAAATTTCTTTTATTTGATCAAATACTTTTATTAGTTAATTGTGATGAAATATTCAGGTTTTGAGCTCTGTAAGATCTTGGCGAGTCAATAAGCTAAGCCAAGCAATTGTCTGAGTTGATTGCTAAGTACTTAGATTCTGAAACTCCCACTCTTAGGTTTTTAAAAAAATTATTACTCTTTTAGTTTTAAATCTTTAATTGAAGTATAGTTAACATGTAACATTATACTAGTTTCAGATGTACAACATAATGATTTGACAATTATAAACATTACTCAGTGCTCACCACAGTAAGTGTAGTTATCAGCTGTCACCATACAATATTATTACAGTGTTATTGACCATATTCCCTATGCTATACTTTTCTTTCCTGTGGCTTATTTATTTTATAACTGAAAGTTTGTGTCTCTTTATCTTCATCACCTATTTCACTCATTCCCCCCTCCCCGCTCTGACAACTACCAGTTCTCTGTATTTATGAGTCTCTTTCTATTTTTAGTTGTGGTAGTTGTTTGTTTGTTTGTTTGTTTGGGTTTTTCAATTCAACATAAGTGAAATCATATGGTATTTGTCTTTCTCCATATGCCTTATTTTAATTAGCATTATATTCTACAGGTCCATCCATCTATGTTGTCACATACCTCAAGATCTCATTATTTTTTATGGCTGAGTAATATTACACACACACACACACACACACACACACACACACACACACACTACATCTTCTTTATCCATTCATCTATCAATGGACTTGCATTGCTTCCATAACTTGGCTATTGTAAATAATGTTACAATAAACATAGTGATGCATGTCTTTCCAAATCAGTGTTTTTGTTTTATTTGGGTAAACACGAGAAGTGGAGTTACTGGATCTTGTGGCACTTCTATTTTTAGTTTCTTGAAGACCCTCCATACTGTTTTACAGAGTGGGTACACCAATGTATATTCCCACCAACGGTGTACAAGGGTTCCTTTTTCTCCATATCCTCACCGGCACTGGTACTTCTTGTTTTTTTTGATACTAGCCATTCTGATTGACTTGAGCTGATATCTTGTGGTTTTGATTTGCATTTCCCTGATTGTTAGCATGTTGCCACTCTTAGCTTTTTACCGGAAGTGGAGAAGATGTAGGAGATATAGGTTCCTGAGTAGGAGTAACTTCTGTTCCTAGTCCAGCTCTTTTTTTTTCTTTAATTTTTGTTTAATTTATTTTTTTAAATTTACAGCCAAGTTAGTTATCATATAGTGCAACAACGATTTCAGGAATAGATTCCTTGATGCTCCTTACCCATTTAGCCCATCCCCCACTCCCATAACCCTTCCAGTAACCCTCTGTTTGTTCTCCATATTTAAGAGCCTCTTATGTTTTGTCCCCCTCCCTGTTTTTATATTATTTTTGCTTCCCTTCCCTTATGTTCATATGTTTTGTCTCTTAAAGTCCTCATATGAGTGAAGTCATATGATATTTGTCTTTCTCTGACTAATATCGCTTAGCATATTACCCTCTAGTTCCATCCACGTAGTTGCAAATGGCAAGATTTTATTCTTTGTGATTGCCAAGTAATACTCCATTGTATATATATATATATATACCACATCTTCTTTATCCATTCATCCATTGATGGCTAGTCTAGCTCTTAATGTCTCAAATAAGGGTGCAGGCTCCCATCTCTAGACCTTCCATGACTTGCACTCAATATACGGTGGTTAGTTGAGAAAGTAAGAGTTACAAATATCTCAATGCTCACAGTTTAAAAGTACTTGTCTGGGCTTAGTTTTGCCTTCCTCCTGTGCCATCAGAAGCCAGCTCTTTATCCCAGCTCCAAAGGAAATACCCTAAGTCTGTTTCTCAAGTGAAGCTAGTGTGTTTGCTGAATGCATATTTAGAAAATATCTTCATAAGAGTGGAATGGCTATTCAAGAGCTGAGCTGCCCAGTTTGATTTTCCAGATGACTCATGTGGAAAGAGCTGAACTGACCTGTGGGCACCAGCATCCCAGAGCAAGGCTGGTAGGTGAGGCACTACCCTAGCATTGGGTTGGATGGGTGAATCAATGCTGTCACATCCATTTTTTTAAGAGCTGTGGAAAAAGAAAGAAATGTGGCTTCCAGATCCACTGTAAACATTTCTTAGGAAGTAGGGGACAATTCTATTATTGGATCATTTAGGTCTGGCAATGCAAATTGAGAAGGAAAGTCTGAGACTCGTGAACTATGAAGATGCAGATATTGTTTTGTCCCTGTTGTTATGCTTATTTACTTTGGAAATAATACCTTTTTTTTTTTTTAACCAATTCAAAGTAAAGTGCAGGGGGGAAAAAAGGAGCAATTCTGATTTATTTAGAGAAAGTGTGTGTTTATGAAGAGGAAGAGAGGAATAAATGTCATTATTTTATACCCATATCTTATGGAGACATTATTATTTTTTAAATCCTGTATTAATCAAAGTTCAAAATAATCAAACAGGAAACACCCAGTTATTTGAGGAGGCACTCTGGTAATGGTGATTTCTTGGGCAAATTAAAATAGATCTGAGTGAATCTGAGCTACAAGGACTGGGCCATTGTTTTGTCTGAGCAATTCTGCAGAAGTCTGACATATGCTGTGGGAAATCAGAAGTGATGCATTTTCCCAGGTGAGTTAGCGCCTGTCAGGGAATGGTACTTCTTTCTCCAGGAAAGGATGATGAGAAGATGTCTGTCTCTAGGATGAGAGTTTTCTTCCTCAGAGGCATAATATTCAGGATGCTGTGTTTTATGGAAACTAGTTCACACGAGGAGACTTTCTTTTCCCATACATCAGTCTCCTAATATTAAATAGTTGCTCTCTGAAAGGCACTGTACTTAGTGTTATTTTCTGTGTCTTGATTGAAAACCATTTTCATGAGGTCCCCTGTGACGCAGCTCATGGAGCCCAGAATGCTGGTTCAGTCTTTGTCCTTCTGTGTGAGTTGAGAACCTTTTCTACTTTTCTCTCTGAGTTCCCCCATGTCTGAGATGAGGATCTTATTTGTCTCCCTCTCTCAGGAATGTTGTCAGGAGGAAGTGAGAAGGTGCTGGGCCCATGACACAAAGAACCTCCAAGAAGGTAACATGAGTTGCAAGGGAAAGTCACTTTGGCTGGGACACATGGCTTTGGTTTTAATTCCACCTATACAGCCTCTTCTAAGGCAGGAGGGACCAAGCATCTCAGAGTTGGGTGAGGTGTGGAAGTGGTCTTGTTACCACACAAGGTGTTTTGCTGGTTGTACTTGGCCCATTTCCTTTTTTTTTTTTTTTTTTTTTTTCATCACTGGGTTTCCAGTCCCATCCATGGAGGTGTTTGTCAAGTACTTAGTAAATAATTGAATGACTGGATGAATGAAAATGCCTTTTTCTGGACTTTAAGTACAGTACCCTGTATGCCTGGGCATTGAATAAATGCTTCGTTGATGCTTTGCTGTTACATTTTAACCCACGTTATGTACAGAATTCAGAGCCTGCTGTGGACAGCTTTGACAATTTATTGTCTTTACAATGAATGAGGGGTGGTGTTCAGGACTTTCCACATTGATGACCTACTAGCAACAAGGGTACAGATGTCCATTCAGTGAAAGGCAGTGGAATTCTGTTGGTTCACTTGGGAATAGTGAAAAGCCTCATTATGGATCCTTCTTCCAGTTTTCTCTGGTTTAAGTCTTGAGCTTTGCCATGAAGAGCTCTGTTGAAAGGCTAGTAACTAGGAGACAGTCAGACTTAATAAGTCCCGATGAAATCTGCGAGGATTGTGCATCATAATGACCATCATTGTCATCTTCATATGATGACAAAGAAGCCCCCTTAGATAAGAGCTAATGACTCTGAGCAAATGAGTTAATTACTGGGTAAGCAGCACAGTTGGAGGAGAGACGGGAAAGTCTGACGCCTAGTGGTCATCAGGGAGGGCCTGGAACTAACCACATATGATACAAGAGGGAAATGTCTCAACAGCATCCCTGAATCCTAGGACCAGAAGAGACTTAAAGAGAACCATTTCCAGCTTAAAAAAATAAAAATAAAAAAAATTTTTAAAAATTGTTCTAAGACACAAGGTTTGAGAGTCTGTCTGTACCCTGACCACTGGTCTACATAATGGGAGTGGTGGAAGTCCCTTTCCTTGGTGGAAAGGACTGATTACCTGAAAACTACAGACCCATGAAAGAAAATCCAGAGTTATAAAGCGGCAGACACAGGATGGCTCCATATGAAGTTTCAGACAATATCTTCCAATTCAAGAAAGGACTGAGGAAAGAGGCCCTTGAGTTCAGAAAGCACACACATTCCTTCCTCAATTTGTAAAACTAGTGGACTTCGGATGGACTGATTTTAAGGGGTCTCTCCATGTCTAAAACATCTCAATTAACAGGTGGACATGTAGGCACCTCACCGAGTAAGTGAATTATCTTCACGAGGCCATTGAATATGCTGTGATCTATGGAAAAGTGGAAAGTAATTCTATTCCCTGAATAGGGGAATTCAGGGAAATCCAGAAGGAAGGCAATTCTGGAAAGTAATTTATCTATAGTTGACAAAGGAGTTTAAAAGTTCAAAAAGCTTTTACTGCAGTGTCTAGGAATACATCCTAAGAAAATAACAAGTATTGAAAGATGTATCAGTGAGTTGTTCATTGTTAAAATAAATTTAAAAACAGTCTAAATGTCTATCAGTAAGGAACTGGTTAAATAAATCAAGTAACTCCATATAATGGAATACTATGGAGGAATTTTTCTTAAGTTTAAAGTAGGTCTACATGTTTTAACATTATAAAATGTTAAGAATATCTTGATAAAAGCAGGCTACAAGACATGATATTTTTTTTTTTTTGCAATATATGTTAAAATGTACAATGAAATGTCTGAAAAATCTCAGCACTGATTGGCGGGATCACTTGTATGATCTTTTACTTTTCATATTTTTTTGTATTGTCTGATTTGTTTTTTGCAATGAGCATATATAACTCCACATTAAAATAATCAACAATAAAGCATCTGAAAATATTCATTCCTATCATTTTATCACCAAAAAGAGGAAAAGATAAGAGGAGATAAAATATATGAAAACTGTTAAGCTTTATGTTAAAGCACATGACCTCTTGTCTGATAAGACACTTTTACTTACTGATGTTGTTTGTTCTTACTACTGAAGTGTTCTAAATCTTGAAAATATTTTATGAAGGCAAGCAGGGAAAACCACCAGATTTGCCTTCCTGTGATAGATGAATAAGCACAACACTGATTTTAAGTCTGTCCACTCTTACTTTTGCTGTTCTGTCTTCGGGGGAGTTGTGATCTGGTTCCGGGGTATGGTGGATGACCAGAAGTCACCTATGAATCTTCAGAAAAGGGAATAGATAAACATCACCCACTGAAAGCAAATAGACTCCATTCTTGCTTTTCTATCCATCCTGCAAGTGGATGGTACACACTAGAGATAAAGCGGTTCCTGTCGTTCCTATAGTTCTGCTCTGCCCGACAGGACCGAAGACCTCTTTTATTTACACTTTCAGTGCCGAGCAGAGGTTTGGTCCCTGAGTCCCACTCTCCAGGAGATGGCAGTTGGGTGGAGGTGGTAAGAAACGGAGAAGATCCGAGGCTCATTGTGAGGAGAGGGGTCTGTGTGTGAGTGTGCCTGGAAAGATTAGGTGAGTGTGATCATGATGTGAGAAGTAATGGCCCTGGTGGGAAGTGGGGAGTGAAGACACAGCCAAAGCCCAATATAGACCATTTCAAGGGAATAGAAAAAAGAGTATAAGAATGGCCATCTAGATCACATTTGGAGAGGATCAGGCCCAGTTAGCTCTTTGCCTAAAAAGAACTGTACAGGTGGGGGCGCATGAGTGGTTCAGTCGGTTAAGCGGCCGACTTCGGCTCAGGTCATGATCTCACGGTCTGTGAGTTCAAGCCCCGTATCAGGCTCTGTGCTGACAGCTCAGAGCCTAGAGCCTGTTTCGGATTCTGTGTCTCCCTCTCTCTCTGCCCCTCCCCCATTCACACTCTGTCTCTCTCTGCCTTTCAAAAATGGATAAATGTTAAAAAAAATTTTTTTTTGAAAGAACTGTACAGGTGAGCAGAGTTGGTATTCTCTTGTTGAACAGCTCTTCCATGCTGGAAGTTTGCCCCTTCCCATGGGCTGCATCCACCCTCAGTGGATGTAGGCCACTGAGGAGGGAGACCAACGTGCATTTTCCCTGACTCTGCTTCTGAAGCTCTTCCTGAGCTATTTTGCTTGCTGTTAGGAGACAGCTAATAAACAGAATCTCAGGTTGCAGGGATTTTTTTTACATACTCTTTTTTCCTTTTTCTTTTTTTGTGTAAGCATGAGGGCAAGATCTGTCTACCAAAAGAGATCACTAAGGAAAGCTAAATTCTGTGAGGATTTGTAAAATGAGCTACCTGCTTTTATAGGCATTGTTGGGAAAAAATATTGATGATAAAAATAATGATGATGATCCCTAGGCAGCTTGCTGAGTGCTCTTCATAATGATGTGTTTTACCATTTACTAAAACTTGGGACATATGTAAATCCATCTTACAGGTGAGGAAACCAAGGCTCAGAGAGTTTACCATAACTTCTCCAAAATAACACTTGTCTCTTCTCACCCAACTACACCCCCGGCTATGTTGTAAACTCCTCTAGAGAAGGGCCTGTGTCTCATGCATCCTTGAAACTTTGGGCCCACCTGCTTCCAAATCACTCCTTCAATCTAAGTCAACATTTGAATTTAGCCATGAGTCCGTTATCAGTAGCAGCAATCTTAGCAGCTAATAGTTATGGGACAAAATGAGAGGCAATTTGTAATGAGCTTGGCTTCTGAAACAAGAATTCTGGCTCCAGCACTTACTAGCTATCCAGATTTATACAAATTATTTAACCTCTCTGTCTCTCAGTTTCCTCAACTGGAAAAGGAGGAACGGAGGCTCTACACATGGAGTCGCTATGAGAAGTCAGTGAGTTAATATCCACGAAGTACCCAACACAGGCTAGTACACGTCCGTAAACATTAGCCATCCTTATTACTGTCACCATCGTGTTCTTAATTCTTAGCATTTTGCAAGCATCATCTCATTGTGCCCTTGCAATAAATCTATTCCAATAAGGAAACTAAGGCTCAGGAGGTTAAGTAACCAGCCAAGGAGAAGGAACTAACCAGTGGAAGGGCTGAAATTCCAAGTCAGGTCTGACTCCAGATCCCACCCTCTGCTGCTTTTCCAAGGTTGCTTACCTGACCAAGACAATAACACAATATCATGGATTAGGGTGGACCATTGAATTTGCTCTCTGTGTTGTAACACAGATTGGTGTTTCAGAGTATGTTCTTACAAGAAAATACTCGACCTTGTTCCTGGGGCTAGCACTATGTGGTATATTTTTTTACATGCTTGTGTAAGTCAGAACTTTCAAAATCCGAGGGACAGCATCCACTTTATTGGTTCAAATAAATGAAATTAAATGGAATGTCCATGGATAGACCTCCCCTACCTTCAGGTATGACTTGATCTAAGTGTTCAAGTCATACCACCATGAATATTTCTTTCTCCATTTGCAAGCCATCTTTTCATCTCTGTTGACTTCTTTGTTATTCAGGTTTTACTTTCTTAGAGGCAGGATGGCCTTTGGGAGCTCTGAGCTCATATCTTAATAGTCACATCTATTGAACAAGGGTTTTTCTCTCCCAGTTCTTCTGCCAAAAGTCCTGGATGGCATCTCATGGACCTGGAATTCTATGTACCTCCCTGAAGCAAACCTTGTCGTCAGAGTGGCTCTGGGTGCCCAGGCTTAGGTTAAGTGACACCCCCTTCATCTCCAAAAATAAAGCTGAGGCACATAGACTAAGAGTGGGGGTTGGGTGGCTCTCCAAAGGAAACATCAATCTGCTATTACCAGAAGAAGAAGGAATGGATGCTGTTTAGGCAGAAAGGATCTATGCCCACTGCCATGCTGTTCGCTCACAGAATATGGTGTCTTGCACGGGAGTGAAGAGACTGGATTTCACTGCCATCTAGCTGAGGAAGCTTACACAAATCCCCTAACCCCTCACAGCTTCACTTCTCCCACTTATAATAACACCTGGCATTCATGCATGGCCCTGTCGATTTCTCACAATAACCCAATATTGTGAACAGCTTCATTTTATAGTTCAGAAAAGAAAAGTACAGACAAATAAGTCCCTTCTCCATGTGATTCCCAAGGTTATACGAGATTTGAACTCAGCCAGGCTGACTTCTGAGCCTCCACTCTTACCCACTAACCTCTACTGCCATTTATCTGTACAATGATGAGACTAGAAAAGATAAAGTCCCCTTTTTATTTTTTTGCCTCAGTATTTCGTATTTAGGAAAGAAGAAGGAGAAGGGGAGAATAATTAATAACAGAATGGAAAACTCTGAAAGTTCTACATTATGATAAATGCTAATTTGGAGGAATAATGTAAACGTGGTCTCCTTGATTTCTTGCATTCTTGAGGGTGTGTTCTCTGCATCTGTTAACAGGAAAAATGTTGCTCTGTGATTTCCAAATGAATTTTGAGTCTGTCTTTTATAATAGCCAATATACCAAGGCCTTCATTCATTGTCCATTTTGTTCCCAAAATATAATGATTTCTTAATGCAATTGCATAAAACATACTTAATTAAAATTAATAGCTGAATATGACTGTGAAGAAGATATTTTCTAACAGTCACTTCCTTTTCATTGTTTCCTTTTAATGAATTATTGAGCAAACATCAAGCTGACTTAAATATTCTCCTGCTTTAAGCTGCTTATATTCAAAATCTACATCTGGAACTGTGCTTTGTCACCAGATGACTTAAGGTAAAAGCAGTCTATAAATTAGTAACTTACATCAAAGTGCAAAGTAGCTGCTTAATGCTGAATAATGGATAAGGCAAAGCCTTTTCAGGTTGACAATTCACGGTTAGATAAATAAAATAGTCATGTAATATGAAAAGTTAACTTATTTTAGATGGTTCAGTAATATAAAAGATTAAGCTATAGACTGTGGTATGAAAATACCAACATTAGGGGTGCTGGGGTGGCTCAGCTGGTTGAGCATCCAACTCTTGATTTCAGCTCAGGTCATGATCCCAAGGTTGTGGGGGTGAGCCCCCCATCAGGCTGAACATGAAGCCTGCTTAAGATTCTCTCTCTCCCTCTGCCCCTCCCTCGCTTTTGCGTGAGCACTCTCTCTTTCTCTTTCTTGCTCTCACACACTTTCTCTCTGAAATTAAAAAAAAAAAAAAACAACTTAGGGGCACCTGGGTGGCCCCGTGGGTTAAGCGTCCGACTTTGGCTCAGGGCATGATCTCATGGTTCTTGGGTTTGAGCTCTGCATCGGGCTCTGTGCTCACAGCTCAGAGCCTGGAGCCTGCTTTGGATTCTGTGTCTCCTTCTCTCTCTGATCCTACCCTGCTTGCACTCTGTCTCTCTCTGTCTCTCAAAAATGAATGAACGTTAAACATTTTTTTAATTAAAAAAAATTTTTTATGTCAACATTAAATGTATATTGTATTCATTTTTTAACTTGTCCAGCTAAAGAATACTTAAACTTCTTGGTGTTGTGAAGAAATTTTCAAGTTTGGGATTGCGCTAGTGGAGGGGGGTTGTATTCCAAATTGTCCTCTTCTTGTTTAAGATTATTATTTTGTTGTCGATGTTCAAGCTCCTCACTAACATTACATATCAAGATTTTTGAAGAGTTTACAACTGGAGGGGCACCTGGGTGGCTCAGTCAGTTAAGCATGCGACTTCAGCTTAGGTCATGATGGCACTGTTTGTGAGTTCAAACCCTGCACCAGGCTCCATGCTAAGAGCTCAGAGTCTGGAACCTGCTTCAGAGTCTGTGTTTCCCTTTCTCTCTGTCCCTCCCCTGTTGGCACTCTGTCTCTCTCTCTCAAAAACAAATAAACATTAAAAGAAAATTAAAACAACAAAAACATGTTGTTGTTTTTTTAAAAAACAACATCTTAATTAGAAACATGATTCTAATTAACTATATGGTAGTCACGTGATTTGGTCAGTACCAAGAATTAGCAATCACACATAATAATTTTCTTCTACAGAGTTCCCTTCCTAAAAGCCAGAGGGGTATTTGTAATAACATCTACAAATATAGCAACAGCAACAACTGTTTTTTATGTAGCATTTCCATTGGACCAGGCTTTGTGCTAAGCATTTTACCGATATTTTGTCATGTAATTCTAACAAGTCTATAAAGTGGATATTACTACACTTTTTTTTTTTTTTTCTGACAGTAAGGGTCAGAAAGTTAACTCAAATTCCTCAAATCACACAGGTACTATGTGGTAGATTCTTTTTTTTTTTTTTTAAGTTTATTTTATTTATTTTGAGAGAGAGAGAGTACCTGTGCAGGAGCACACACACAAGCTGGGGAGGAGCAGACAGAGAGGGAGGGAGAGAATCCCAAGCAGGTTCTGTGCTGTCAGCACAGAGCTTGGCATGGGGCTTGATCTCAGGAACCATGAGATCATGTCCTGAGCCGAAATCAAGAGTCAGACATGTAAGCTACTGAGCCACCCAGCCACCCTGGGTTCAGATATTCTTAAAGTTCTATTCTGAGGCTAGCAAATTCCTCTTAAGTTCAGATAAATTTGAATTCTAAACACTGACACGACACATGTATAAAGTATCCCTTTGTCACTCTGTTAAGAGCATAAGAGTTCCTGAGTAGGGAAGAATTTCTCTTATATTGCTTCCCAAGAATGAGATCTATCAACTGTTTTCTAGAAATAATCTGGAGGGTGATAAAGGTGACCATGAATCAGGGCCCACACAGATCATATGTCATATTGAAACTGAGCTGGGATCGCTGGCAAGTTTTGCTTTTTAAGCCGTTGGCATTGACTTTTTTAGCACAAAACACCACATGTATTATGCTGTCATCAGAGCCATCCTCAGTGATAATTGCAACATGCCAGCGATGAAAACACCCAGCCCTGGATCCCACGGCCTACTTCTGAAAGGAACTGCATGGCTTTACAATTATCACTCAGACTGGCAGGGAGAAGGGGAGGGTGGGAGAGCAGCAGGAGAAGAAATCTTTTCAATCTGGATGAACAGATCAGCTGCCTGGGACACCATGCTGTTCTGGCCAAGCCAGGGTTCCTGTGACATCATGCCCCGCTCTCATACTGTCAGCAAAATTCCCTGAGGATGACAGCTGCTGCTGCCTACAAACGACGGTCTCGGCTCACTCCACTTGGGAACGCATGCCAGTTCTTCCTTTCCTCTTTTCCGTGAGGCTGCTCATGTCCTTTCTACTCACCCAAGGTGCCAAGTTCAATGAGCATGAGAATGCTGGAAGACCACGTGCTCAGGATAGCTAGGGGACAGACACCACAGGTGAAGTGGCCCCAAACCGGCCATCTCCAGAACTTCACTGCCAGGGTGCCACAGGTGGTTCTAGGTGGGCAAAGATGCAGGTCACTTGTGCCCCCAAGCCAGCAGGAAGGGACACTAGGAGGCCAGGGCCCCAGCAGCCCCCTCCATTATTCCAGGGTGCATTCACATGTTGTTGTTGCTGATATTATTATTATTATTAATTTTTATTATTTCCCATCTGTGCCAGGATGTGAAAGGATCTGGGAACTGCAGATAATATGACTGGGAAAGACTCAAATATTATTTCATTTGTCATTAATAACAAGGTAAAAGTACAAAAAACTTAAGGATAGCTACATTCTTATTTCCTGGAAAATAGGGAAAGTATGTCAGGTGTCTAAATTCTGCCTCCTCATTATTCATTTTTTGGTCTATGATAAGATTGTAATTATGTCCAAATAACCAGACAATTCAAATGTCCAGGTTTCCATGGCTTAAAGTGAAGTTTCTTAAAACTAGGGTTCTGCATAATTATTTAGAGCCTCTGCATCACTGAAGACTAAAGTATTCCCTGTCATTATTGGGTATTTGATTGCAGTCTAATTTATCATTAAATTGCAATCCATTGATGATGTGGGGTTAAAATGTTTTGCAGTTTTATCAACCATAGTACCGAGACTTCCTAACTTTAATTACTTTGTCAACCAGGTTAATGGAGAGACTGTCGTGGTCTTCTACTCAGCAGCCATTTCTTTTTTCCTCAAATTAAATCTGACACATTTAAAAATGCTATATTTTAAAGAATGATATGTAAGGAGAAATATTTAAAGAAATCAAGTCATACTTTCTACTAATCCTTAACTTCTATCCATTTGGGTTTAAGTCATCCATATCTCTAGGCCACAGTGGATTGTTTCTTTCTTTCACTTTAAATCAGATCATTCTTGGGGCACCTGGGTGGCCCAGTTGGGTAAGCATCCAACTTTGGTTCAGGTCATCATCTCATAGTCTGTGAGCTCAAGCCCCGCGTCGGGCTCTGTGCTGACAGCTCAGAGCCTGGAGCCTGCTTTGGATTCTGTGTCTCCCTCTCTCTCTGCCCCTCCCCAGATTGTGCTCACTCACTCGTTCTCTCTCCCTCTTTCTCTCTTCTTCTCTCTCTCAAAAAATAAACACAATTAAAAAAAAACAAAACATAATTCCTGGGAATTTGTCCATAGATTCCTGAGACTCTAGACCAGGTTTGCATCAAAAGTCTCTAAGTTGATTTTCCCAGACAACAAAGCTGCCCACTACTGTATGCATTTGACTGCTGGTCCTGAACCAACACTCTTGCTGTCCCCTTGGCTTCCATTTTACTTTATTTTTTTCTTTTACCTAACTGCAAGTGTCATGACAGACTGTCCTGTTAATGTGCTCTATATATGCAATATTCCTTGATATTATCTTTTTTTTTTTTTTTTTTTTTTACAAGAGAACAAATCTACACCTTTATTTATTTACTTTTCAGTTAGTTTAAATCCTTGAGGGGTACAGCATCACACGGATTCTGTGACCAATGGCTTTAGCAGGAAGGTTGCTTCGGAATTTGGCACGAACCATGCCACTGTTTCCATGAGCACGAGTTACTTTTCCCCAGATTACTCTAGTTTTATTCGGTTTGCAACCAGGAGTCACTGTGTTGTTCTTTGCTTTGTACACATAAGCACATCTCTTGCCTAGATAGAATTCAGTTTCATCTCGAGCATAAACACCTTCAATTTTAAGAAGAGCTGTTGCTCTCTCTGGTTCCGGAGACCCGGCTTATAGCCAGCAAAAATGGCTTTGGACCACAGCCTTCCAGACATATTTGTCGTTTCAGGAGTCCTGTTCCCAGCAGGCCTCCACAGGTTCCAAGATGGCCGAAAGAGACGATATTATCTTTTTTCAATCAAGATTTCTTCCACTCAACTTTCAAATACAGTTTCTTCTCCTACTCTTTCTTTCTGCATTTAGGAATCTAGCTTTTAAATTGTGTTTACTGGTAGTTTGTACATGATCATGTTGTATATGATCATGTTCTAAGTAACCAACATTTTGCTTGTGATGAAACATTTGGCTAACAAAATCTTAAGTTACACTAAGAGACTATTTTCTACAAATGCTAGTGTTTTTTTTAAATAAATTATTTTTAATTATTTATTTATTTATTTATGTTTGAAAGAGAGAGAGAAAGAACAAATGAGGGAGGGGCAAAGAGGGAGAGGGAGACACAGAATCCAAAGCAGGCTCCAGGCTCCAAGCTGTCAGCTCAGAGCCCAATGCAGGGCTCGAACCCATGAACCACAAGATCATGACCTGAGCCAGTCTGACACTCAACCGACTGAGTCACCCAGGTACCCCAATGCTACTATTTTTAAAAATTGCTAAGTAGGGATTGTAAAGCACCTCGCACATATCGATGCTCAATAAATATAAATCTACTGTATATAACTTATTTGACATTTCCTTGGCTATCAATCAATAAACATTTATTAAACTGCAGCATCCTGCACAGAAGTCTAAGGGAAAAGGACAAAGTATAAGATATTGACTCTACCCTCTTGAATTGGCCATGAGTTGGGATTTAAAACCGACACTTGGCCAACAGTAAAGAATACAGTACAATTTATGTTCAGCTGTTTAAATTAGGGCAAAGACTTCACAGAATGTGGAAGCATGGTTGATTTTTGTGTGGCCTTCTGAAGACAGATTGATGGGCCTGGGAGAATTGCAAACATAGAAAATGAAGGGATAAGGACAGGAGCACACATAAAAAACCACCCCAGATATTAACCACGCTCGATAAATATGAACTGGGTTAAATTAATTCAACTAAAAAGAAAGAGACGTGATTACTTGATTAGACTCTTTGAAAGTCTGGCTAGTGCACCTTCTCATCTCCCAACATGTCATTTCTTCACTCTTCCCCCTCCCCCAGGAAAATACAAATTGGAGCTACTTTTAAAGACCCAGAGGCAGATTTCACAGACTTCTTAGGTGATTTGGCCTGTTAACAGCCCTTGCTAGGAAGCAAGCTTACCTGGGAAGATAACATTATAGTCCTACTACTCTCTAAGTGATTCTTCCTTGTTCTGCTCTCTGTGATGTTATACAGAACACTGGTTACTCTTTGGGTTAGATGCCCTTTAAATAATGAAGTCTGTCTTTGGTCTTCTCTTCTTTGTTCTCAAACTGTTTCTGTATTCAAACATTCTCATTTGCCTTCGGCATGATTTTTCCTTGTTCATTCTGGCTTTGTGGCAGGGGAGGCCCTCGTCTCCTCCATTCCCCACTGAGGAATGATGACCTACCTGGGTAAGGACAGCTCTTCCCCAGAGCCCCTCCACCCACACTGTGCCAGCCCCTGTGGGCACCCGGGGAAATGCAGCAGGTGAAGAGCATACTCTGGTTCTAGCGATGGCTATGGAGTGAATAGATTTTTTTTAATTTCTTTTTTTTACATTTATTTATTTTTGAGAGGGAGAATGAGACAGAGCAGGGGAGGGGCAGAGAGAGAGAGGGAGACAGAATCTGAAGCAGGCTCCGGTCTCCGTGCAAGTGTTCAGCACAGAGCCCTATGTGGGGCTCGAGCCCACGAACCCACAAGATGGTGATCTGAGCCGAAGTCAGTCACTTAACCCACTGAGCCAACCAAGCGCCCCCTGGAGTGAATAGATTATAGCTGCATCTCATTAGCAGCCTTTGGAACATTGAGCAAACCACATCATCGTAATCTGAGAGATGAGGCTTACAGACAAACAAGAACTGTGAAAGGAGAGAGGACTGTCTTCTGCTCCTGTCCCTGTGCTACACATCTAGGCTTCAGGGATGTTCATTTTCATTATGTTGTGTGTATAATGGGAGGGAAGTTTCACCTTCACTAGCGATGACCCCTGGTTTCTTACCTTAAAGACACAATGTTCTTCCTAGTATGCCCCAACTCAGGATCATGACAATGGTGTTTTCTTGCCTATAGCATCAACTTGGAATTCCTCTGCCTGATTTACAAGGCATCCAATTACCTGACCCAGTCTACCCATTCAACCACATTTTTCATGATTTTCTGGAGTGTACCCTTTGCTGTGCTAGAGAGATCTACTCATCCAGTCCTGCATAGGCCATTAATGTTCCTACCACTATCCTTCACTGACATGAAATGGAAAGCTATCCCTCCCTGTCCCCTCTCTACAAAACCCAATGAATTCTTCTTGGCACACTTCAATTTTCTCTTAGAATTATAGATTCCCAAAATTGGAAGGGATCTTTAAGTTCACCCAACCCAGCAGCTGGCTTATAACAGAATCCTATGATTTGAATGTAGGGGAACCAGAACAATCCCTAGGTATGACAATCTGGAGGAAAAAAAAAATCAAACTTATTTTTATAAAGTGGTGGCCAAAAGCCTGAGGAAGAGTCTTCTCAGTGACCACTGGATTGGCCCAGAGTAAGTGCCTAACCTTACTGAAAGTAGTACATAGAAGAGAGGGGGCAAGGGAATGTGCATTGAAGGCTAGTGAAGGAGGCATATAGTTGGGAGGCTGGGGCAACCCCAGAGGTTTAGGCACCTGAGCTATCGTATTGCTCTTCTGTTGAGGTTCAATGTTTAGAAAATGTTGTCTTAGGGAAGAAAGGGTCCCAGGGAAGGTCACTGTAAGCAGCATTTGCTCCCCTCCTTTATAGAGAGTATCCCTCCTGGAGCATGTTCTAACCGGCTCCAGGAGTTCTGAACAAGGCATATGTGCCTAAGTTGATGTTTGGTTATGCACATTCTGAAGTCAGTGACACCTATTGGTCTGTCTTTGCCTTTGAGAAAAGACTCTGCATTGCAAGTGCTGCCTGGGCTGTTCCCTGAGAAGCCAGAAGATCAACGGGTGTCAACATTGGCTTCTTGAGAGAGGTCACTTTGCTCGGTGAGAGACTATGAGTAAAAATAGAAGTCCTACTGTAGTCTCTTGGGCAAATGACTTATTCATGGGTTCTAAATTATTGAGGTCATTGAAGAGAGTGCTATTTTAATCTTTAGGAGAGGAGAAAATGGGGTGAACTGGGCTTTAGGTAAGGCTGTATCTTCATAGGACAAAAGGTGGATGATATAAACAGTGACTGCAGGGAAGAGAGTGGGCACATGCACTCTGTGGTGGGCATGTGCTCAGTGGTTGACCCTCAGAAGCCTTGCGTCTGTGGACGAGTCTGCCTCATTTGGACCCACTCAGCATGAGGAAGGGCCCTTTGCAGATCTGTGTTGGCATTGCAGGCAGGTTCCTTAGCTAGAGTGATTTTACAGGAAGAGCTCTCTGCCACAAAATACTGTCCCCACCTTTTGTCACTTTTCCAGAGCTTGAAGGCTTTGTTTTTCCTCCTGAAATGCACACGCTCTCTGGAAAACTTCACACATTAATGGTATATCAGTTGCCACTTCAATTGTGGGTGAATGCTTTTGCAAGAAAATGAATTGATAATTGATTGAGAGAAAAATGGGATGCAGAATAATCTTTGGGGTGAGAGCAGGGGAGGACGGTTGCAGCAGATGAAGGGCCTGAATCATAGAAATGAAGACTTCAAGAAAGAACAGAAAAATCGACAGGGGCAATCATATTATTTGCAAACAAGGTATTTTCCCTTCCTGAGCTCCTTAAGGAATCCTGGATGATCTTCTCTTATATCCATTTTTCATCCCCTAATAACAACTTCTCACTCAGATTTAATCAATAAGTATTTTTAGGTAGCCTATGATATGTTCAGCCTTATGTGTGGATTGCTGGTTTGTTTTTTTGTGGGGTTTTTTGAGGTTTTTTTTACAGTTTATTTATTTATTTTGAGGGAGACAGAAAGAGTACAAGTGGGGGAAGGGCAGAGAGAGAGGGACGGAGGACCCAAAGCAGGCTCTGTGCTGAGAGCAGGGAGCCCGACGCGGGGCTCTAACTCACGAACCATGAGATCATGACCTGAGCTGAAGTCAGATGTTTAACCGACTGAGCCGCCCAGGCGCCCGCCCCTGTTTTGTTTTGTTTTGTTTTGTTTTGTTTTGTTTTGTTTTGTTTTGTTTTTCATGTACCATTCCTTTAACTTTTATTTCTTGGTGCCCTTTGCCCATTTAGCATTCTTTTTTACTTCTCAGTGTCTTCCATTTCTAAAATTGGGAATTCTTCAAATTTGTGAATTGCGCTTACCTCTAACTTTATAAGCTCCCTTGCAGTTATGACGTGAGCCTTAATCTACCCCACCCCACACATGAGCCTTTTCTCACCCCAGACATGGAATTGGAGGCTGGCAGCCCAAGAAGGCAGGGTGCTACAGAATTCCTTCTGGGAAGAATGGCGGATGCTACTTCCAGTTGCCAGTGGCAACGCCCTTTGTCTGGCAACATGGCATTGGCAAATGGCAATGTCTGTGCTGCCTTACCTTCAGGCCTCTGCTGTCTTCTTGGAAGCAGCTCTGTGGACTACCCATCTATTCCTCCTAAGTATTCAGTGAGCTAACCAATATCCTCTTCTGCTTAAATTCACAAGGGTTGACAGTTGTCGGGTGCAACTTAGATTTTTGGTGTTTTAAATGTATTTAACACCTACAAGTTTTTAAATGTACCAGCACTTTACAAACATTAACTCATTTAATTCTAATAACTAAGGGTCTAAGTAGGGACTATTATTATCCCCATTTTATACATAAGGAAACCAAGTTACAGAGAAGACACATCATTTGCCTTAGATAACTCTGTTGATCAGGGGCAGACCTGGGATTCAAACCCAGGCTGTGAATCATTATGTGCCCCTGCCTCCCAGGCCAATCTTTCCGCATGTCTTACCTTGCAATTCTTCTCACTATTCTTACCTGCCCTCATGCTCGGACATTCCTCATCCCATAATTAACCATAAAGGCCGGCATCTAGACTGGCCTGGTTACTTCCCCAATTTACAAACCAAGTCATTAAAAAAAGGGTAGGTAGTTTCCTTCTGAGACCTAAAAATACTTCTTGACAATTATAAGGAACAACTGTTCTTGAAAAATTGTAGTGTTTGCCTCAACTAAGTAGCTGTGTGAATGCCTAATACTTTGTAGACATAAGGAGGAAATATTGCTGTCAGGGAACGGCAAAGCCAAAAGAAATATTGATATTAATTCAAGCCAATTTATGAGACCGTTCCTGGTGTGCAATAGGCTATGTTGAAATCTTGAAGAAAGTAGGCTATTTCTATGTTGGATGTTGAGAAGAAATCTGTGATAAATATCATCGCTGGTTCTGAGGGTTTTATGGTTTATGCTTCTGTCTTTGTCTTTCTCATTTCAAGCCCTCTGTCTTCATATTAATTGGTTCATGATCTTGAGCAAAGCAGTAAGTGGCATCCAAAAATACATGCCTCTCAGAGGGCAGGGAACCAAGCAAGGAGAACCGTGGTCCCAAAGACTCATCAGTGCCCTCTTCCCATTTATTCCTTCTGGACCTGTCACAGCCTCCTCACAACTCCTTCTGCTGGATATTGTTAAGTGTCCAGCACCCCCTTTGAAGAGGATTTTAAAAACAATGCAATTGCCTTCCACTTAGGTCACATATATGCTTGAGAGATTTGCCAGAAGGTTTCAGTACGTGAGGAGATTTTTTTATAAGTGAAAGTCAACAGTTGAGGATTGGATAAGAGAAGAGTGGTCATATACATCGACAGTAGGGACCTGGGTGAAAAGTGGGGAAAGATTCTCAAATGGTGAGAGTAAAAAGGCATAAATACTGCAGCAGGGGAAACTATGGATTCTCCTTTTTGGCTTAAAGAGGAAAAAAAAGTACAGGTAATTGCCAGTTAGATATGAGAGAGTAGCCCGGCTTAAAGCAGGAGTGTATCCATCCCATTATGCCACCTGAGTGGGCTCTGACAGGTTGGAATATATAGGAAGCATCAAGAGGACCAGGAGGGAAGAGAACAAGAGAAGAGAATGAAATTAGGCATATCTGTAATACCATACTCTTCAAAATTCCAAGGACTTTACAAAGAATGTGTCTGGACTAACAAAAATCCCCGTAAAGGGTAGCCAGTGTATAAATAAACACAAATTAGAGGTTCAGGTATTCTTGTCACAACACGGCTGCTGTGGGCATTCCATTGCCTGCTGCATGCCTGCAAGAGGTTCTAGATGGCATGGTTCTCCAAGTTGGTCTGGGGATGTCTGTGGTTCCCAGATACTTTCAGGGCATCTATAAGGCACTGAGACATCAAAGGAGATGAGTGGCAACCCTGTCCTTCAGGTGGACACATTTTGAAAGGCTACTGCTGTTTGCTCTCTGTGATCCAGAGAATAGAGAAAAAAAGAATTTCACGTTGTCCATTTCAGGGAAGCTTCTTGAAGTGAATGAAGGAACTGTGTCCAAGGACAGTGTTCAGTGAGACGTGGTTTTCTTCTTGTCCTTATGCAAGCTCTTTCCTGAATGTGCCACAGACAGTCTCCCATATTCTCTCCTATATTCTGACCCCATAGAGACCCCTCTCCTCTGTCTCCCCATCCTTCTACATAAAATTTCAGTGGCACCGCCTATGGGAAGACCTCTTTGAGCACCTCTACTACCCCCAGGCAGACTTAATTTCCTCCTCAACTGAGTCCCCAGCATTCCAAGAGTTATTATTGTGTATTGCTTGCAACTCATTGTCTACCCCATGCTGAATGTTCTTCCTTTAGAGGGAAATGCACAGCTTCTTTTTTTTAATATAATTTATTGTCAAATTGGTTTAAAAAAAAGTGAGGAGATATATTCTTTGACCCTAAGAATGCTTGTAGCCCACACAACTGGACTCTGGGTGGCATTCTTAGGAGTCTCTCCATTTATCTTTCCCAGGTCATCTGAAATATTATTTCCCTTTTCTCAAACCTCACTCATTCTTTATGACCTAAGCCAAACCCCAACTCCTCCATAAAGGGATCGATGGTGACTCTAATTTTTCTGGCCAAACTTTTCTCTAAAATACTGTTAAATTAAGAGTCTGTGCCACACAGTGTAAAAAACAGATATTTCTAATCTGTATTGGATTGTTTCCTTGTTTCCTGTGAGTTACTCTCATCCCCTATTCAGGAGTTGAGCTTCTGAAGAGGCTAATTTATCATATACTTTTTATATTAGATGCTTCCCAAACTCCTTCCAGCTGCAAATAAAAACTCCAGCTCAAACTAGCTTCAACAAGAAGGACATTTCTTATCTCATGTAGTTAGAGGACCAGCCATAGGGCGGGCTCTAAGCTTGGCATGTTGGGGTCTCAGCTCCACCTCTCTCTGTGATGCTCCGCCTTCTTTTATGAGTTGATTTCATCTTCAGGCCAGTAGGAGAATGGCTGTGACCATTCCTGAGCCCCTTAAGTTATGACAATATCTGGAGAGAATAAGTGCCTACGGGAATGTGGAAACTTATTCTTCAGAATAAGTCTTCAGAAGACCACCTCACACCGGAATTAGACAGAATTGAGTTACATGGCATTTCTTCAACTATGCGAGGAGATGGGATTGCCATGATGGGCTGCAAATTGCCCCAGAACTGAGGACAATATCAGTTTCCTCAAGGTCATGTATGGTGATGATGAAGGAGGTGAGATATTTGAACATAAAAGAAGGAAGAATGGAGGATGAGCATCGGATAGACGATCAGTGGTGGACTGGGGCTGCCTTGTGCAGGTTTGTAAGAGCCAACTGTTAAAGTTAGGAATTTTGAGCGCTAGGGTTCAACACAATCATTATCAAAAATTAAATTATAATAAGCTTTCAATTAAAGTATATTAGGGGCACCTGGGTGGCTCACTCAGGTAAGTGTCTGACTCTTGATTTCGGCTCGGGTCATGATCTCACAGTTCATGAGATCGAGCCCCTGTTCGGCTCCATGCTAAGCCTGGAGTCTGCTTGGGATTCTCTCTCTCTCCCTCTCTCTCTGACCCTCTCCTGCTTGTTCTCTCTCTCTCTCTCTCTCTCTCCCTCTCTCTCTCTCAAAAATAAATAAATAAACATGAAAAAATAAAGTGTATTAAAGGAAAGGTAAAGTCACTACTTCCTAATTATTTTTATTACATCACACTATTATCTATGCTTTTGGTGTTATTTACAGTTGTATCTGTATGGTAGAAATACTACGTAATGGAGAGCTACTGTGCACTCTCAACCCTGTATTCAGTGATATCATACTGACCACTTGAAAAGAGCCATGGTATGAGTATTTACACCATGGAAACAGTGAAATGATACAAATCAGGGCTTGATTTATGGCTTGGCTGATTATCATTTAAGAAAGTGATGGAGAAAATGTTATCAATGCATATTAGAACTAAAAATGTGTTTTACCTGTAGCCATTATATTGTGAATAGCACAAAATACTGAAGAAATGGTCTTCCAGGTTTCAAAAGCCATTATTTGAAGCAGCAAAGTCATTTGCATCATTGATAAATGAGTGAAGTTTTGACAAAAATCTTCCTTGTTTCACTTCCATATTATAAATTAACATAAATGAGCATAGCAACCAACGTTCAGGTCAGAGTTACATTCATTTTTTACCAGCAACCATAGAATAATCATGGGTACAGGAGTTCAGAAAAAAAATCAACAAAAGCATTCTGTGAGAATCAATTGGTTTTATGAAATTCACAATAAAAAATACTGCAGGGGCGCCTGTGTGGCTCAATTGGTTGAGCAACTGATTTGGGCTCAGGTCCTGATCTTGCGGTTTGTGAGTTCAAGCCCCGCATCTGGCTCTGTGCTGACGGCTCAGAGCCTGGAGCCTGCTTTGGTTTCTGTGTCGCCCTCTCTCTCTGCCCCTCCCCTACTCGTGCTCTGTCTCTGTCTCTGTCTCTCTCTCTCAAAAAAAAAAATATATATATATAAATTATTAAAAATATTGTATATTTTATTATTACTTATAAGTTTGGTGTTACACACTCTTTATATTAGTAAAATCTATCATGTAAAGTACTGATACATGTAGCACATATACTATATACAGTATGTATAATTATACATATATATATATACATATACACACACACACCTGCCCCTGGAGAGCCCATTGGTAAACATTTATCAGCACAACACAGGGACCACCAATATATTTACTACAACATCCTCAATGACCAACTAACTATAGTTAATTTTTTTTGGGGGGGGTGCCATTTAGAAAATATATTGATCCGATTTTAGATCTCCTCAGTAAGTTGAAAGATTCAGAATCATTCACTAAGTTTATTTTTATGGAGATAGAAGTTTGAGTAGGCACTTTCCTTTGCTTTAGTTTGCTGGAGATTTCAGCAAACCAGTTATTTCCTTATTGGGTCTGTAGTGTGAATCAGTCCCAATTCCTGGTAATAATAAGCCACACTGATGAAGAGATTTACAGTGATAGGAGGGTGTTCAGTCGGGAAGGTGCTCAGCTCCGAGTTTATACCAAGGGAAATGAGGAACTCCATTCATAGAATGTTTCTGCCTCCTTTTTGACTTGCTTTTTCCTGATGAGCAGATCAGCAATCACCAGCTGTTCTATATTTCTATCATGTTACCCAGCGGTAGGAAGAAAGAAAAGTTTTTGGCCCCTGGAAGTGCATGTTAAAATTTGAATCTCTTCCCAGGCCAGATGTGATTTGGAGATGTGCCCTCCTTGTGGAAGTTACTCTCTGGGCTTCATTCCCAAATGATAGTTTCTCTTCTCAGTAAATGTGATACATGTTGAAACGGAAAATGAAGGAAACCTAGTCATTATGGTTTTCTCCATAATATTATATCTCTTCATTGCTTATCTCAACTGTGCTTCTCTTTTAGATTCTCAATATGGTTAAGCAAATTTGACACCTCATCTATGGTTGTTATTATTATTATTATTATTATTATTATTAGCATAAGGGCAGTGGCAGTAATTTATCAATCCTCAATATGCATCAGGGACTATGCCAAAGATTTACTTACATCTTCTCTAATCCCCATAATGACCATAGATAGAGATAATCTTTTTTTTCTTTTTTACAAATAAGTACACTGCAACCCAAAGAGATTTAATAACCAGGTTTTTTAAAAGTTTTTTTGTGTTTATTTATTTTTGAGAGAGACAGAGTGCAAGTGGGGGAGGGGCAGAGAGAGACACACACACAGAATCTGAAGTAGGCTCCAGGCTCCACACTGTTAGCACAGAGCCCGATGCAGGGATCTAACTCACCAACTGCAAGATCATGACCTGAGCCAAAGTCGGACGCTTAATCAACTGAGCCACCCAGGCGTCCCAATAACCAAGGTTTTAATCAGAGTCTGTCTGACACCAAAGCTTCCATTTTTTTCAGTACACCAGGATTTCTTTCCTCCCCCAATAACTCATTAGGACACAATCCTATTGGAGAAACATATTGAATGATTACAAATTTCAAAAGTTGCATTTGGATAATAGGCAGTAAGCCACACTGGACATTTTTACTTTAAGCCTGACCATTTGCTAATGGTCCATTAATAGTATTGATTTTTTTTTTTAATTGACTTTTGGTGTCCTCACAAGTCTACTAAGGTCAAGTGGAGCCAGCGCAATAAGTACTCACAGAAACTCCCTGACAACCTAGTGACAATCCAGGCACATTGGGGCACAAGGTCCTCTGTTTCATTGGTTTCATAAACCTCTTGGTATTTGGCTCTCAGAAAGCAGGCTGACTTCAGTCTCTTCAAATATAACCACGTAGAATTTTTTCATATTTCATTGTGTAGTTGGCATGTTGCAGGGGTCCAGCAGTGCCAGAAACGAAGTGTGCCCTATCTGAAGTGGCTATTATTTTCCTGGTGGAATCCTAGCCAGAAAGGGGCTGCATTAGGTGTAAAGCCAACCAGGCAAGGAGCAAGAAGCCTTTCAGCAAAGGGATCCTTTACTATTATGGAACGTCTTCATTCTAAATCTCACATTGTGCAATCTGAAGACATAAAAAGGGGCCCAAGATAGCACAGAACCACGGCAATTCCTGGCATCCACAGCCAACTGGCATCATGCTTAGAGAGAGAAAGGTATCACTGGTGTCCTTTTACTTCCGTGGAATGCTTCTAAATATCAGAATCAAAAGCAAACGGAGATGCTTTATATCACAACAATAGAGATGTGCTATGCCATTACAGGTCAGGATAGGCTTGTCCAAGTTTGTAAGCTCAACCCAGTCCTCAGATACACAACTAACTTCAGCCTCCCCTAAGAAGATTCTCTCCAGCTCCCTTTATCAGATCACTGACATAAGCAATGAGAGCAGCCTTGGACTAAAGGAAGCATCACTAAAATACAACAAAGTCCATGGCAATTTCTTCGAAATGTTTTCCTCCTATACCTGCTTGAAGAATTATGAAAAACTATATACCTCTGACAGTTTTTAAAAAAAATTTTTTTTTAACGTTTATTTATTATTGAGAGACAAAGAGAGACAGAGCATGAACATGGGAGGGTCAGAGAGAGGGGAGACACAGAATCCAAAGCGGGCTCCAGGCTCTGAGCTGTCAGCACAGACCCCGACGCACAGACCCCAATGCAGGGCTCGATCCCACAAACTGCAAAAACCGCGAGATCATGACCTAAGCTGAAGTTGGACGCTTAACCGAATGAGCCACCCAGGCACCCCTCTGACAGTTTAAATTAACAAATTTTACCATGCATTTTTGTAGTTGCAAAGGATGTAGTTTCTGACATACAGTATGTTGTCTATGCGCATTCAAGATCTTTTCAACAAAACCTTGAAGTTACAGATTTAGTACAATCTATTGACAGTATCTACCACATAAACTAATTGACAAAGGTTGTCCTCCTTATCAAACTAATAAGGAACTCAGGAATACTTTGTTTAAAAAAAAAAAAATTAATTTAAAAACTTCAGCTACCCTATTTAATATGCATTTCCCCTTGACAACCTTCTCCTAAGTGTGAGAGAGAGAATGAGAGAGAACAGAGTGTCACCTGGATGACATAAAACCACTGCACTCTTCAATATTTCTCATCCAACCCTTCTTGGCTTCCTGCCAGGGGACCCTCCCTCAGAGGGATGTGTGCTTGAGTTGACCATTTGTTTTTACTCCTAGAGCAAAGGGCTTGGTAGCATTAAAGGTGATTAGTGTGCCTTTCTGTTCACATGGGAGAGTGTCTGTCATGAAGATGGAGGTAACAGGAGACTGTGACAGCAGAGACGTTCTCAGGCAAAGTATTTAGGGAAAGGTTATAGGGAAGTTGAGCCTGAAAGATTATCTTCTCAAAGCTTTCGATGCTGTGTACAGATGGCAAACTCTTCCTGACCCCAGAAGTAAGCAAATCATATTTTTGAAAAGCCACTGTTTCGAGCCACGTGCATGGAAAGGAATAGGGTTTTGTTGTTGGGATTCTGTATTTATGAGTTTCTGGATCTTCCTTCCTTCTTCCCTCCCGTTTCCCTCCCTCCCTTCATCATCTGATAGGAACAGGGAGCACCTGTTTCTCCTCCAATATCAGATGCTCTGACAGCCATTAAAATTCTCCATCCCCGGGGTGCCTGGTTGGCGCAGTCGGTTAAGCGTCCGACTTCAGCCAGGTCACGATCTCGCGGTCCGTGAGTTCGAGCCCCGAGTCGGGCTCTGGGCTGATGGCTCAGAGCCTGTAGCCTGTTTCCGATTCTGTGTCTCCCTCTCTCTCTGCCCCTCCCCCGTTCATGCTCTGTCTCTCTCTGTCCCAAAAATAAAATAAACATTGAACAAAAAGAAAAAAAAATTAAAAAAAAAATTCTCCATCCTCAAATGGGGTAGAAGTTGCTCTCTATTTGCCGTTCCTTAGGGCTGACAAAAAGGTTTCCTCCTTACATCGGGACATGACACAGAGAGAATTTCCCATTAAGTTCATGAAGCATAGTATCAGAGCCCCTCGCTTTCATAGTCTTTTCCAAGCTGTTGGGAGAGATCCTTCATTTTTTCAAAGTACTTTGGTATTCTCTTACTTAAAGAGGACCCCTCCCCCAAAATGTATAAACTTCCCACCTCATTAGGATTTCCAGACTCAGAAGATAAAAATTCAAGATGCCCTGTTAAATTTAAATTTTAGATAAAAAATTAATATGTTTTGTTACTCCAAATATTGAATCAGACATAGTTATACTAAAAAAAAAAAAAGTGGTGTTGTTAATCTGAAATTTTGAGTAGCAGCAACTTTTGTTTATCTGCTGCCCTACCTGCCTCCAAACTTTGATCCTCCCTTGTTTGGACACTGAACGACAAGGTAAGCTTTGCTATTCCCAAATCAGAAAAAGATATCTTTAGCTTTGTATTCCTAAACTCTTCTCAGACTATAATACGAGACTTTGAATGTCTGTCCTGACCAATCTTATGCAACATTTTTTTTTAGCACATTTTTGCTGCAGAAACACAAATCAAAATAATTTCTTAACTCTGGGAAAATGAGAAACTCTGTTTCTTCTCTAGTGACAGACAAGAGAACTAGGAAATGTCACTGTTGTTCTTTATGTTGGGATTTAGTATAGAACATTTGTGCTTGGAAAGGAAGCTCCTTAGGTGGCTACAGAGAAGAAACAGCCTGAGCAAGGGAGGGGAGAAGTAGGCTCAAGAAGGTTTTGTTGTAATAGGAAGTACTGGAAACTAGTGTTTCTCAAATGTTTTGGACCTTGACCTACAGTGAGAAATACATTTTTCGTAGTGACCCACAAACACACTTCCATATATATGTGAATGAAACAAAAATTTCATGGAACATTCATCATTACATGCACAATTATTATGTATAATGCACACTGATATTTTCTACTCTGATCTCTTTCTCTCTCTCTCTCTCTCTCTCTCTCTCTCTCTGTCTCTTAAAGAGCTGATTGCCCTCAACCAACTGATGGACCATGATCTGTAGTTTAGAAACCACTGCACAGAACTGCTCAGGGAACTGTCTGTGGTGGTCTCCGACAGAAAAGGATTTCCATTGCATCACAATGGAAATCAATGAGATGCTTCCTTCATTGAGAAAAAAATTTTTTTAAGTGTTGCACTTTTTCTTAAAAATGCTTTTTTAATGTTTATTTGTTTTTGAGAAGAGAGAGACAGAGCATGAGCTGCGGAGGAGAGAGAAAGAGGGAGACACAGAATCTGAAACAGGCTCCAGGCTCCGAGCTGTCAGCACAGAGCCCCACGCGGGGCTTGGGCTCACAGACCATGAGATCATGACCTGAGCCGAAGTCGGATGCTTAACCAACTGAGCCACCCAGGTGCCCCGATACTTTTTTTTTTTAATGTTTATTTATTTTTGAGAGAAACAGAGACCGTGAGAGGGAACTGGGCAGAGAGGGTGGGAGACAGAGGATCAGGATCTGAAATGGCCTCTGTGCTGATAGCAGATAGCCTGATGCCGGGGCTCGAACTCACAAACTGCGAGATCATAACCTAACCCACAGTAGGACGCTTAATTGACTGAGCCACCCAAGCACCCCCTTCATTGAGAAGATCTTGCACTGAAAACAATGTTAGCTGAACAGCACACTTAGCAACAGTTCGTTCATGTTCTGGTGTGAGTTCCTTTTCCTTTCACAAGGGGGAATAAATGCTTCCCAGGTGAGCACCAATCCCTCACATGATGCTTTGAGAAGCAGTTGCAAGCTAGAGTCTGACACAGAAGAGATGAGATAAAACCATGGAGGAGGGGTCCAGAGGAGCATAGAGGGGATGTGTGAGGAGGACAGAAGAGCGAATGGTGAGTGCCTCTTGGAAAGCCCATGAATACACATCACTGAGACCAACATACCTGATTTGGAGAAGATGTACATACTTTTCCAGAGATCCCATCCAACTGGAGGAAAAAGTGCCTCTCGGACAACTGGCCCAACAACAGAAATTTAATCCCTGCATGGAGAGGAATGGGTCTGAGAAAATGTGAAGATTTACTGCAAAGAACTCTACTGCTTTTCATTACTCTGAAAAAAATGAACTCCACCTCCCACTCTCTATAGTGTCTGTGTCAGATCCCATCCTTTCTCTTGGAATCATCAATTATTTTGTCTAGTCCCCTCCATCTAAGTTAATGACCTTGCCTTATAATTTTTAGAGAAAGTGGAAGGTCTCAGAAGGGAATTCCTTTACTTTTTCTCTACTAAACCTACCAGCCCCCTAGCAATGCCCTCAGTCTCCCATCCCAAAGAATGTGATCCACGTCAACATGAGGAATTAAGAGAATCTCCATTACCTCATGACAAGCCCAGCATACAAACCCTAGATTATATTGCTGGATTCTACTGAAACAGGAAAACAGGTGAGAGACAAGTAAATAATGCTGAACAAAACAGATCCATCAGGCTGCCAAACAGCTTTATTCTAATTGCACTCTAAATCTTGGAATTTGAGAAGAAAATAATACGGATTAACAGGTTCTCATCTCTCTTTAGATAACATAAGTGGTTTAGCCACTCCTTTGGAAAACTGTCTCTAAGTCATACTGGTGGGGGAGGGCTATCAACTGTTCATCCTTGCGTGTGCGATGGGTTCCCGCCCCACCTGACACCTTCCAGCACTCGCACCTTTGACTCTCTTCTGCCATCTTTCATCCTTCCCTGTCTTGCAGATCCTTCTCATCCTTCCCGAGCTTTCAGATATGTCACGGTATACCCATCTCAAAAAAAAAAAAAAAAAAATGTGCCTCCATTTACGCCATGTCCTCCTCCGGGGTCTGCGCTCCCCCTCAGCTCCCCTTCACAGAGAAGTTTCTCTGAGGAGTTGCCATCTGCATTTATTCCCCTTTGCTAGCCTGCCTTCAGCACCTCTACCCCTCCACCAACAATACTGGTTATGAAGGTCATCAGTGGCTTCTTTATTGCTAAAGCTAACAGAGACTTTCATTTCTCACCTTCCTCAACATTTTAGCAGCTTGAGACACAGTTCTGTCTCCCTTGTCTTTGAAAGACTGTGAGTTTGGCGTCCCTGATAACACATCTACTCTCTTGGCTTTTCCTCCTTTTTTTTTTTTTTTTTTTTTTTCTTTTAGAGGACATCCCTCCTCTATTCTTTACTGGCTTATCCATCTTGAATTGATCTTTGAATGTTGGGATATCTCTCTCGCATCAAGGAAAAGACACTCTCTTAATATGCCCCACTCAGGTAAATGGCAACTCCATTCATTCGATTGCTCCCTGATCAAGTCCTGTTGACTCCACCTCCAATACCTATGTCAAGTGTGTTCACTTTACTCAGTCTCCAGTGCTACTACCCTAGGCCAAGCCACCATCACACTTCACCTCTTTTCTTGCCATAGTTTCCTTATTGATCTCCACATTTCTAATTTTGCCCTTACCTCCACCCTACCCACCAATCCATTTCTCATACAGCAATCATAGTAATATTTTTAAAACAGAAATCAAACTATGTCACTTCCTGGCTTGAAAATAAGAAATCATTTCCCTTTGAACTTAAAATAGAACCCAAGCTTTTGAACATGGTCTACAAGGCCCAGTGTCATCTGAGTCCTGCCCGTCTGTCAAATCATCCTTCCTTCCATTCTCCCATGTAACTCTCTGTTACACAGCCCTTCTCTTACTTCCTTATATGGTCAAGATCTTTCCTGCCTCAGGCCCTCTTCACACACTGTCCCCTCTTCTGTGATTGCCCCTGTCCTTCACCTGCTCATCTATCCTTCAGGTAGCAGTTGAAATATTAATTCTTTAGAGAAACCACTCCCAAATCACTCATTCCCACCTCTTATACTCTCTTAACACCCTGTATTTTCTTCATAACAGATACTACAATTTATAATTAAGTAATGATGATCTCTATGTTCTTTTGTTTGTTTGCTTAATATTTAGCTGCAAGTTCTAGTGCCTGGAATAGTACCTAACACAATAGTAAATGTTCAACAATTTTTAAATGAATGAATGAATGAGGAATATGATGACCACTTGTATTGAATGTACTCTAAACATTCACAAGCCGTATCTCCTTCAACCCTAGGACTACTGATATACCCTTCACACAACGCATGTGACAGGGCCAGACATCTGTTTATCATCTACCAGTGCTGTGCTGGAATGGGCTTGTATAGGCTTAAGAGAGCCAGTTCTGGACATCTCTTCTCAATTTCACATTTAGTGACTTCATGTTAGTAGCTATGTTGGGAACACTTATACCACCAAAAAATAAGCAAATGATGGAAATCAAGACTTTCTTTTTTCTTTAGAAAACCACTTTACCAGCACACCACTGGTGTCTCCTATACACCCAGCATCATGTTAGTAATTATGGAGCCACCATTAAAAATAGGTCATGGTCACTGTTTAGTAAGTTTCCAGTCTAGTTTAGGAGCAATGACATACATCAGGGATCAAGAAGAATCAGGATATAGATGTGCAGTGTGGGAGCATCGTGATCAGAAAAGGAAGAAATCAGTATGGGTTGGTAACAATGGAGACTCAGAAGGTGGAACCAATGCTGAAATCAATGGATGGAGAGGATCTATTTAATCGAATAGTACCACGAAGGGCAATCCTGACAGAGGAGCAGGGAGGATCCTGCTCCTGGGCTGGTCGTGAGCCAGGGAAATGGAGTTGGAATGGGACTGGGAAGAAAGTGAGAAGATTGTCTCAGTTGGAAAGAGTTGCTCTTGAAAATTTCTTTTTAAATGTAACTTTGGTAAATTGGATTATATATATTTTAAGTTTATTTATTTTGAGAGAGAGAGCGTGTGGGCATGTACATGCAAACAGGGGGGAGGGGCAGAAAGAGAGAGAGAGAGAGAGAGAGAGAGAGAGAGAATCCCAAACAGACTCCACACATCAGCGCAGAGCCCAGCTTGAGCCTTGAACCCATGAACGCCAAGATCATGACCTGAGCCAAAATCAAGAGCAGGATGCTTAACCAACTGAGCTACCCAGGTGCCTCTGATCATATTTTTAAATGAAAAATTTAGTTAAAGAATTTTTAAGGCAAGTCTTTTTCTTTTTTCTCTAAAGGTGAAGTATTTAAAGGATCAGCAATATTCCTCTATTATTCATATTTAAGTTTTGACCAGTAACTTTCCCTTGAAACCATGACTATCCTCCCAAATCACATCTCCAACCTGCTGGATGACCTGGCAAGGTGAGGGCTTCCCCTATCTTGGCCCTCAGCTCTTTCTTGTGGAATGAAATGGTCCAAGTTGATTGTCCCTAAGGTCCTTCATAGCCCAGAAGAACTGTATAGTTGTCATCTGCCTCTTGGTTTCAGCTCAGGTCATGATCTCAGTTCGTGAGTTTAAGCCCCGCGTTGGGCTCTGCATTGACAGTTCAGAGCCTGCTTGGAATTCTCTCTCCCTTCCTCTATCTCTGCCTCTCCCCTTTTCTCTCTCTCTCAAAATAAATACATACATACATACATACATACATACATACATAAAAATAAATAAATAATTAAACTTAAAAAAATAAAAAATAAAATATTCCTTCCTTTTTATTTAAAAAAAATTTTTTTTTCAACGTTTATTTATTTTTGGGACAGGGAGAGACAGAGCATGAACGGGGGAGGGGCAGAGAGAGAGGGAGACACAGAATCGGAAACAGGCTCCAGGCTCTGAGCCATCAGTCCAGAGCCCGACACAGGGCTCGAACTCACGGACCGCGAGATTGTGACCTGGCTGAAGTCGGACGCTTAACCGACTGCGCCACCCAGGCGCCCCATTCCTTCCTTTTTAAAAAATGTTTTAAAAAGGAAGAAAAACTGCAGAGTTCTAAATGGTTAGGCATGTGAACTACATTTTCTAAGTGAGTCGAGGAAGGCCAAGAAAACATCATTCTAAAACTTCCTTTCCTATGATTAAAGGACTCCCAGGGGTTGCATTTGGGCACAAAAGGGTGAAGTAAAACAACCCTTTGGCTACAGAGTTAGGTCAATTTTCTTTTAGCCAGAGAAGGGATTTGGCGTCTGAGGATATAGCAGGAGACCCCATGGGTTCTCCACATGAACACCATTAGGGAAGTCCAATAACCATTTGACAGGGAAATAAGGTCACTATTTTTAAATCAACAGAAAAAGAGCAGAACATCAAGAGAGAAGGGTGATTTATCCCGTGACCAGAGTGCACAGAATCGACTGGAGAAACTAATCAAATCAGACTTGATAAAGCCAATGCTGCCTTATATCCCCTGTGCCTAGAAGCCTTGTCAAGCTGGTCTGCCATAGGTCCTGATTTAAAATACAAGCTGACTCCTTCACCCCTTCTGAGTAGCAATCCAGCTGCATGGATTTCAGTAATTGGGGTTTTTTTAATCATTATTATTAACTATAACGTGAGGCTTGATGCTAAGTAATGGCAAAGGGCTGGTGTCTATCGACGCACAGGCACCCATGGAATCCCCAGGTAGGGCGGGTTCTGGGCTCTCCAGGGCCCCCTTTTTCTCTCCCTTTCTGCCTCCTCCTCCCCAAAGGCAGGAACAGCTGTTGCCAGGTTGGCTTGTTCAGCCCACTCATCTCAAGCTACCCTGAAGCGGCAAGACGGCAGGCAGCCAGCCTGATGTTCTTTCCCCGTTCAGCACAGCCCAGCTGTGGCTCAGTAGGCCATGTTGGCATCTGGCTCAGAGAGAGGCAAGGCTGAAATCTTCTGAGTCTGGAGTTACTGGGTCCAGCTGGCTGTGGCCATGGCAGAATATGAGGGTCAGAGCTACGCTACCCCAGAGGGCAACAAGACATTTGTTTGGGGCCTGAACCTTTTGATCTTTTCAGTCGGAGGATGAAGGCAGTAAAGGTCTGGTGCTCAGAATGTTTTAATCCACCATAGATTTAATAAGTGCCGCACCAAGGGTAGAAAGGTGAGGGTGGTGGGGCGAGAGGATTAAGGACATGGTTTCTGCATTTGAAGAGTTCACAGTCAAATGTGGGAGATTTTACATGAACAAGGGAATAGAACAAATGGTAATGTAAACATATGCACAGGTTGCCATGGGAGCTGCCACCTGAGCTGTGTTGTGAAGGAGGAGGAAGAGTCAGATGAAGCAAGTTAGAGAGGGAGTTGCAGGCAGAGGGGTGTGCACAGAGCATTAACAGCTGGAAATCCCAGGGAGGCAGCATTCGATGAAGGAGGGACTTGAGAGTCTTGGAAAGGAAACTGAGCTGTGTTTTGCAGGAGTTTGGGAGCCACAGAAGGGTGGTGAATAAGGAAATTATATGACCAATTTGCAAAGATAGATCCCTCTGGTGCAAGGATAGGGTGGGTTTAGAGAGTGAGACTGAAGGCAGACAGATCCATTAGGCTCGTGCAAAGATATCGGTGCTCCAAGGCACCTTTCTGATAAGACAGAAAGGAGGGGTGGGTCTCAGAAGAATTTGGGAGGAAATATCAGAAGAACTAGAAGTGCTTGATGATGGGCTGAACCTGTGGGGTGGGATGATGAAGGAGAGGGATCTGCCTAGGAAGGCTGCCAGGTTTCTTGCTTGGGTGCTGTGGGTAGAGCTGCATTTTGCAAAATATGTGTGCCTTGTAACACCAGCTCTGTGGATGTGTGAAGGTATTGTGTCAAAAGCAGCTATACCCTTAGATAAGTTTGTGAAACATCAACTTAAACAAAACTAAATCAGATCTCTCTGCTGCAGGACTTCTCAGAGCCTTAGTATGCTGTGGCTGCTGCTAACAATAAGAACTATCATTATTAGGCATATACAGGAGTTCTACTTGTTATGTGTGCTTTGAGCAATTTGGAAAGAAGGAAAGTCCCTGGGAAGACTGTTCTGAAACTCGAAAAGAACCTGTGAGCAAATACACAAATGTGTACTAATAATGTAATAATATGGGTCATGAAGCAAGAAGTTCCTAGTGCAGGTGATATGAGCCAAAGGCATTGTGGGACATGGCCAGGTGCAAGACTAAATATTTGATACACATTATTTTAGGTTCCCATAACAACACTGTGGGGTATGTGTTCCATGGCTATTTTGCACGTGGGGAAATCAGGGGTCATAAAGATAAATTAACTAACCAAAGATTACCACACATCTAGCAAGGAGTAGAATCTCGCCCTTAACAATTCCATCATATCATTTCCATGTGCTAATGAATATAGTGAATCTGCAAGGAAGGGACAAGATGGCATATTGTGTCTCCCAAAATTCAGTGACCACAGAACCCTGTGTTTATGGAGCATCTCACAGGATTAGTTGTCCTTGGAGTGCATTTTGTGGGGAATAATGCTGTTCACTAAGATCAGGAGTACAGATTGATAAAAAGGAAATTACATTTATACAAATCATTGTGGTAGAAGGTTGAAACTTGCCATAATAGAAACACAGCTAACATGTTACAGAAATCCAAAGCGGGCAGAGATTATCCCCAATATTGGTGTCCAGGGAAAATATCAGTGAAGATGTTATTAGCATCAAGTAACAGAAGACCCAACTAAACATGGCTAACCAAAGAAATTTATTAAAGCACATAACAAAACCCAGAGATAAGACAATTCCACTGTTGGTTAATTCGGTGGCTCAACATCAGCATCAAGAATGCAAGACATTTTCTGTTTCATTGCTTTGCCATTTTCAATATGTTAGATTGTCCTCTGAGGCCTTAAGGTGGCCGGCATTGTTCTAGATGTCAGCTGCAGACAGCAGCACTGACATGAGTATTAAGACTGCACATGGGCCTCTCACTGGGCTCTCAGCAAAGTGGTTGAAGAGGGGGGTATTGGGTGATGTTACTAAGAAAACATCTCTTTCTATGCCAAGAAAAAAGTGACACTTCCTGCTAAAAGCATTTCAAACATTTCTTGAGGCCATTCCCACACACAGATTGAACTGGGCCGAGTGAACACAGACACAGGGCACTTACTTTGGTGAAGAGGGACGAGCAGCCAGGAGAAAGCAGGCAGCTGGGTCTCAGCTGAGCACACTGGAGGAAAGCCAAACCTGTGTGATGGCTGTCCTGGATGCTGATTGAGTCAGCACACCATGATGACTGATAACATCAAAATAAGGGCCATCCATCCAGCACAAGGCATGTCCTCTGCAAATGGCACAGGCCAGGAGTACTGTGGGGCCAGAGACACAGAGATGATGAAGTTTATTGTCAGTTCCCTAGTGGGCTATGTGATAGACTGTCCCAGGCCTCAGCCAGGAGGTGCGCTAAGAGTGTACATTCAGCCAATTCTCAAAAACCCTACTATTATCCTCATAACTGGGTGATCAGAACACTTTAGGCCTTTTTATTTAGAGGACTCTGCACTAGGTGAGACATATCTTTGGCTCAGATTGATTCTAAGAATCAAAGTGAACAGAATTCAAGAATTCTGTCCTATGAAGGCTCATTTCTGAATTACAAAAGCACTAGGTAAGCTGTAAGCCCCCTTGCAAATGGTGTCCCCTATTATTAGGAAACATTAAATGGGTTCTTGGCATGACTTTGGAGGAAAAGAAAAGGGAGGGGAAGGGATAGGAAAGGGAAGGGAAGAAAACAGAAAAGGGAGACTGAAAATAAAGAAAATGTAGAGGTGCCTGGGTGGCTCAGTCGGTTAAGTGTCTGACTCTTGATCTCAGCTCAGGTCATGAGTTTACAGTTTGTAAATTCAGCATGGAACCTGCTTGGGATTCTCCTTCTCTCTCTGCCCCTCCCCAACTCGAGCTTTCTGTCTCTCTCAAAATAAATAAATAAACTTAAAAAAAAAAAAAGAAAGAAAAGAAAGGAAATGTAAAGGAGAGTAAATGTGGAATAGTTTATATAATGGAAAACAGGAAAGAGAGCATCTCTGGTATCAATTTCATTGGAGATTCATTCTGTTTTTTAATAGCAGATTAAAAAATGGGTTCTCATTTAATGATGCATGAATACAGTACAGTGTAATGGAGTATCAGGGCAAAAGCAATCAAAAGACATCTCACACAGCAGCCTCTGAAACAGCTCTGGAGTCTAGTAGTTTGGAGTTTCAAGTTTCATGGTGGGAGATGACAAAAAAAGGGTACTAAGTTCAGGTTTCATCTGCAAATGTTGAAAAAGACTAGTGAGGACGAAGTGTTATGTTGAAGAGCAAACTTCTCAAAATCAAGAGAGCTCAACCCACCAAATGACGTGGGAAAGAGGTGGCAGGGAGGCAGGGGAAGGCCAAGGACCTAAAAAGGAAAAGGAGCCCTGGGAGAATGGGGCTGCAGAGGCAACAAAATTTTATGGGTCTGCAACCAGTCTGCTATGTGCTTGGACATGTCCAATCATTGAACAGAGAACGCTGAATTTCAAGGCCATATCAATAACATTTAGATTTATAAAACACAGTTTAGGTTGCAGGCTAAAAGCAGTATCAAGTTCTAGAAGAAGCGAGTCAATGTCTGCTCAAGAGACAGACATGGGAAGAGGGGCCATAGCAACAGTTTGTGTGAGAATGACTCACGTGAGCCATCATTGGCCAAGGTTATCTGGAAGGCAGTGGATATGCTGTAGTTGTAAGGACAAGTTTATTGGGTCTTACAAAGCAGGTTGTGTGGGGTCTGGGGGATTTGTTTCCCTTGGTTTCATGTTACAAATAGAGATGGCTGCATCTTATATCACCAATCCTTCCCTCTGCTCTCTAATAAAGGAAGAGTAGCTTATATGATGGGTGAGCTTGCGAGAAGCTAAAGGGGCCTGTCTCATCTCCTTTTGTCTTCCTCTTTGGGGATCTGCCACCCGTCCAAGAGCACACACATCCCACTGCACTCCTTCATGGCACCCACAGGGGAGACCTGGAGACCCAGGGCAACCATGAACGATGGAGGAGATAAGTCAGATTCAGGGATGCATATTAGGGAACCAATTGTTGCCGCACTCCCAAACCGTGCCCTCCAAGTTCAACCAACCTTGTAGTGGAAACACAGGTGATATTTTTATTTCCTCCTGCCCGACTCTTACATCTATCTCTCAGTTGTTTCTAAATTCAAGGGGACTGTCAGGGGTACTATTTCTGACCCTTTCAAACCCCAACATCAGGAAGGCAGGGAGAAAAACCAGAATCAAAACTTTTCAGAATACAGTAAGAAGTAGTGGGTTTAAATTTGCTTTACCAAATAAAGTCCTGATTCTATTGCCTGGCATTCAAGGCTCTTTATGATCTGAAAACAATATATCCTTGGGTGTGATCTAACACTACTTCCCCGTGTGGGCACCACTCTCTGATGGCATCAGACAGAAACACACTCAGCACTCCACTGTCTCTGTGCTTTCGCTCAGGTATTCCCTCCAAATGGGAGGCCCTTCTTCCCATTTTTTTCATGTCCATATCTGGCCTATTCTTCAAGGATTAGCCTAAATTTCACCAAATCCATGTGTGCTTCAGCAGGTCCTACCTAGAAGTTTCCTACCCAATCCACCTCCACTTACTCCTTTTCCCTCAATTTTCTTTAATTCTTAGGTGGCCATGAACTTTAGGTGAGGCAGCACTCCTGGGAACCAAACTCCATAGTGATATTTCCCCTTGCCAATGATTGGTTTAGGAATAAACATGTGACTAGGTTTTCCTCATTTAGAAATAACTTCAAGGCTGGGGACACATTTTCCCCCTGACTTTTGATACTCCCCGAAAATATTACATAAAAACTCCTTCAACACTGTAAGTTTCTCTTTTCCTAGCGTTTGAACATTGCTCTTTTTTCTCTCTTTAAGCCCACTATCACCCTTTCTTCTTTCCTTTTCTTGTATTTTCAAGGACATTTTATTTCATTCTTCCCTGCCCTTCTCATTCTTTTCTCGTAACCCTGATTTATAACTTTGTACATACAGAGGCCGCTTTTAGGCAAACAGTCTTCAGCGATGGAATGTGAAAAGGGCCCACAGTCACCCCCTGGCCAAATACAGACAGGCCCATCAGGCAACCCACCTCAAAATGTCCATGAGCCCTAACTGACCAGTGGGTTGCTTACTACTAGGCACAGTTACCAAAAAAGGAAAAATTCCATACTTCACCATGCCTTTTCTTCTTCCCCCTTTAAAAACAGTCCCAACCTACTGCCTCATTGCAGACAGCCTCTCCTTTGCTGTCCTGCCCACTGCTCCCTTAAGGTGTATTCAATAAACCTCTACCTCCTTTGTTCTGCCTCAGGTGAATTCTTTCACTGCCTGTGTCAACGGTCTCCATCCCATTGTTGCCCCACATTTGGGGGCCCCCATCTGATTGGGAGAGATACTCCATTTAGACACCAAAGTACCTGTTTTCTTTTTGTTTGCCTTCCCCCCCCCCCATCAATGTATTCCAGCAAATTTTTGTCCAGCCAGGACTGTCTATGTTGGTCTGTAAATCCTTTGGCTCTACCCTCTTCTTTGAGAGATTTCTATATACCCCAAATTCACTTGTTCCACCTCTTGGATACCCTTTATTTTTTGCCTGTTCTAGTAGAAAGACACGGCTGACTTCTGACAGGATTAGCTTCAGCTATTCTTGGGCTATATCTTTCTTTCACTTTGCATTTAACATCTCTAATCTATCTTACATACAAATCACATCATGCACATCCATTCACCTAGCTCACTCCCTTCTTAATGTAAAGTGCAGATGACCAAACTACAATAAATAAGTAACGTTCCATCTTTGTTGTTGACATTCTGACCCTAAATATTTGGTCCATGGATCATTTCCTTAGGTCTAGTTCTTTCACTTTTGCCCAAGGTTATTGTGTTGTCCTAAAACCACCTTCTTGATCTAAGTAGGAATGGTTCCCAAACTTCAAGTACTTGACATCACTTTCTCTTTCAGATTTCCTTGTGGGTTGTTCATAGAGATGTTTCTTCCTAATTCTCACTGCAATCTCATATTCATAGAGGTGGGGGGAAGAACTGGTTTATTAATATATGTATGTTCTCATCTTCCCCATGCTCTTCTCCCCTCTCCTCTAGGACTAGGTAAAGGGAAACACACAAGCTTTGTTGAACTGAGATGGAGAATATTTGGAGATGGGAGCCTCTGGTAAAAGGTGGAGAAAGGGCCTGGGACATAAGAGAGAAGCTAAGTGATTCATAGAAGAGAGGGGTTGGTGAGAAGGAGAGAAGAGTTGAAGAAAAAGCCAAAGGGGGGAAAGAGAGAAGGAGAGAGGGGTTTCATGTGCAAGAGGCTCTAAAACACCCTCCTTCGGATGGGGAGGAACAGCTTCTGAGAAGTTTCCAAGGAAATTGCCAGTAGCGCAAGCTCGAGGAACAATGGAAAGTCAACAGTCAGGTGTCACTTAGGCCAAGTCACCAAACCAGATCTTAATACCTACCTAATTGCAGTTTCAACTTTCCCCAGAAATAGAGTCTCAACTGGTCGGTCAGGAATTTCCAGGTCAGCACTGATGAGGTAATGTGTCACATGGACCCTCTCTATTCCCCAAGGGAAGATGAGGTAATAGGCCCCATAAGGCCCTCAGCTCTTCTGCCGAGGGAAAGTGACCTTGCCTGGGAACTTCCTTCTCTTTTGGTAATAACTTCCTTGTCCCATCACTCTGCCTATAAAAGCCTTCCACTTTGTACAACTCCTCAGAGTTCCCCTCCCCTTGCCAGATGAGTTGCTGCCCCATTCATGAATCACTTAACAAAGCCAATTAGATCTTCACATTTACTCAGTTGAATTTTTGTTTTTAATAGATTTTTTCATCAGCTTCTTTGGAAAGTAAAAACAATGGAGATCGAATGAGAGCTGAAGCAGTTGGTCTCCCAAATCCTGAATTTTTATGAATTTGTGAGGCCTACATTCTCTATTTTTAACAGTGAACCTTGTCCTAAGTGTGTAAAGTGCCTTTGGGTATTTGCTGATAGTGATACAAAGTCATCATGGCTATCTAGGTATTAAAAATAGTTATTTCATTTTTTTTTTTTACTTTTGGTGGGCACATCTTTTTTTTAAATTTTTTTAATGTTTATTTATTTTTGAGAGAGAAATACAGAGCATGAGCTGAAGAGGGGCAGAGAGAGAGACACACACACACAATGAATCAGAAGCAGGCTCCAGGCTCTGAGCTGTCACAGCAGAGCCTGACACAGGGCTCGAACTCATAAGCTGTGAGATCATGACCTGAGCTGAAGTCAGACGCTTAACTGACTGAACCATCCAGGAGCCCCTAATTATTTCAACTTAAACAAAAATAAAAATAAAAATATTTCATCTTTAACTTATCCCCTTGATGTGTTTGATTTAAAATGAGTGGAATATATTAATGCAGGAAAACATGTATATATATATGACTTATAAAGAAAATATAAATATACTTTGAGGGAAAGTGCCCCAAATTTTTATTGATGGGATGGGTTTGTTGCTAGGTGAACTGGAGAGACCCTAGGCCCTGGATCCTCAACCCAGCCTGTTCCAAAGGTGTCGCTGAAGGTTCTTGACCTTGTCTTGTGAAAGAATTCAAGGACAGGGCACCTGGGTGGCTCAGTCGGTTAAGCATCTGAGTTCAGCTCATGAACTTGTGGTTCATGAGTTCAAGGTCCTCATCAGGGTCTCTGCTGTCAGTGCAGAGCCTGTTCCAGATCCTCTGTCTCCCTCTTCCTCAACCCCTGCTCCACTTGCTCGCTCGCTCTCAAAAATAAATAAACTTTAAAAAAAAAAAAGAATTCAAAGACAGACACACAACAGAGTGGATGAGCAACACAAGTGGGAAAGTTTATTAAAGTGAAAAGTATACTCTTGAGATATAAGAGCAGGTGAGCTAGAGACACAGCTCTGCATCCTGCGGATTGAGTTTTGTTTACCTTTTAGCTTTTAACTAGGGGGCAGAATAGTCATTGCTTGGGGTGAGAAGCAGGCTTTCCTGCTTTTTCTTCCTAATTTGGTCAGGGGTTTCCTGTCATGGCACCTGCCATCCTGGGCCAGTCTGGTCGGATCGGGATTCTTGTGGAATGCTGCCAGGACAGGCCTCTAACTTTTCCAATTAGCGGCCATGACTTTGTTGCTGGCTTCTAAGCATCCAGTTAGAACCCAACGAACCACCTACTCTGACATTATCACCCTTGTCAGGCAGCTTCCTGGCAGCAGCCTTGACTCTCAGAGGTGTGCAGACCACCTCCTTCTGGCTGCTCCGTGGTCTCCAGGAACAGCTGAGTTGAGAAATGGGCTGATGATAATAATCCGTAGGCCTTGGATGGGCACTGCTTTCCCTCTGATGAGTCTTTGAATGAAGGGATTGAGTCTGAGATGCAGATTTTTCCTACTCTGGGTGGTTGGTGTCAACAGAGGCAGAGAAGGAAGCTCTCACTGTGATTCCTTCTGCTCTAGTTGGTACCAAGTGTTGCAAACACTAACTGGGACAGAATATGGTGCTCCCTAGCTCGGCTTATCAGGTAAAGCATTTGAAATCTCCACATGCCTGAAAACCAGAGACTTGTTTTTCTGGCATGTGCTTGGTTTCTAAATAAAGCAACAGATGTTTTGTTTTTGCCTCTTTCTTTTCTGACTGTGTCTCCTAATGTGGGTGATATTAACCAAGTGTGACAGGTTTCAGGTTTTTATTTATAGCAGTGGAAAATGGTTTTCATGTCTTAGCAGAGTTCTGGGCATCTGAGCCTATTTTCTATACCCTCAACTCAAACTTCTAGAGGTTGAGAGTGAAAGACACTTAAAGGTGCTAGAGTTTGGGAGTTGCATCCAAAGGAGGGAAGACAGCATGAGGAATTTGATAGAACTTCCCCATCCTTTTCACTTAAGGTAAGATACATACTGGCTTAGCTGGAAATCTGGGGCTTATTACAAAAATCTCTACATCATCATGTACAGGCCTCTTATTTGACAACATCAAAACTGCTAGCAAGGCTGAAAACTTTCTTAAATTGGGGAATCAGGGGTGCCTGGGTGGCTCAGTAGGTTGAGAGTCCGACTTCGACTTCAGCTCAGGTCATGATCTCACAGTTCATAAGTTCGAGCCCCAGGTCACACTCTTTGCTGACAGCTCAGTCTGGAGACTGCTTTAGATTCTGTGTTTCTCTCTCTCTCTCTGTCTGCCCCTCCTCCCACTCACTCTCTCTGTCTCTCTATCAAAAATAAATAAACATTAAATTTTTTTTTAAACTTGGGAAGTCAAAATGATGCTTACCTTAAACATTTTATTTTAGGTCACATCAATATATATATTCATTTGCTAATTATTCAAAATAGAATCATAGCTTTTTACTTTGAGATGGGTCTGCTGACTATAGTTCTGTATTACCTTTCTTAAGTAAATCACATCTGTAAGGCATTTTGTTTCATTTAAAAAAAATCTTTAATGCTTATTTATATTTGAGAGAGAGAGACAGAGACAGAGCGTGAGTGGGGGAGGGGCAGAGAGCGAGAGAGAGAGAAAGAGAGAGAATTGGAAGCAGGCTCCAGGCTCTGAGCAAGCTGTCAGTATGGAGCCCGATGCGGAGCTCAAACTCACGAGCTGAGAGATCATGACCTGAGTTGAAGTCAGATACCCAACTGACTGAGCCACCCAGGCATCCCATTTTCTTTCATTTTTAATCAGTTTTTCTCAAGTGGAAAAATAATTTTTTTTTTAATTTTTTTTTTTCTTCAACGTTTATTTATTTTTGGGACAGAAAGAGACAGAGCATGAACGGGGGAGCGGCAGAGAGAGAGGGAGACACAGAATCGGAAACAGGCTCCAGGCTCTGAGCCATCAGCCCAGAGCCTGATGCGGGGCTCGAACTCCCGGACCGCGAGATCGTGACCTGGCTGAAGTCGGACGCTTAACCGACTGCACCACCCAGGCGCCCCGAAAAATAATTTTTAAACACTTGCAAAGCTCTCTAAGTATATCTTTCTTCTGGAGTTTTATAAATTCTGCCCATCCACCATCATTACATACACACTGCCCAATCTTTAATATTTGTTTCTCTTGCACCTAAATTGATAATATTTTTAAAATAAAAATTGGGGCACCTGGGTGGCTCAGTCGGTTGAGTATCCGACTTTGGCTCAGGTCATGATCTCACAGTTTCTGAGTTCGAGCCCCACATTGGGCTCTGTGCTAACATCTCAGAGCCTGAGCCTGTTTCAGATTCTGTGTCTCCCTCTCCTTCCCAAGTCGTGCTCTGTCTCTCTCTGTCTCTCTCAAAAATAAATAAACATTTAAAAATAAAATAAAATAATGAAATAAAATAAAATAAAATAAAAATACATTTCACTGGATTATCCCAACACAGTCAGCTACATTTTTATAAAATCAACAACCCCTTTCTTCTTAAAATTCCTTTTTAAAAATAATGAAGTATAATTGACATATAATAAACTGCACTTATTTAAATGGTACAATGTAGTAAGTTTTAATATAGGTATATAACTGTGAAACCAATATCACAATCAAGATAATGAGAATATTCATCACCTGAAAGCTTTCCTTATTCTTCTTTGTAATTTCTCCACTCTGTTCTTCCCAAACCATCACCCTCTCCCCTTTCTCAGAGACCACTTATCTGCTTTCTATCACTATCGATTAGTTTGAATTTCCTAGAGTTTTATATGAATCAAATCTACAGTATGTACTTGTTTTGACTGGCTTCTTTCATTTTCTTTTTAAATTTTATTTTTTTAATGTTTATTCATTTTTCAAAGGCAAAAAGAGACAGAGCACAAGCAGGGGTGGGGCAGAGAGAGAGGCGGACACAGAATCTGAAGCAGGCCCCAAGCTCTGAGCTGTCAATACAGAGCCCGACATGGGGCTCAAACACATAGACCGTGAGATCATGACCTGAGCCAAAGTTGGACGCTTAACTGACTGAGCCACCCAAGTGCCCCAATTTTATAAAGATCTGTTTTAATTTCTCTTGGGTAAATACCTAAGAATAGAATGATTTAGTCATACCCTAAAAATATAGTCAACTTAAAAAAAAAATTGCCAAAGTGTTTTCCCAAGTGGATGTATCATTTTACATTCCCACCAGCAATGTATAAGAGTTCTATTTCTTCTGTTTCTTCATCAACACTTGGTATGGTTAGTCTTTCTAATTTGGGCTATTCTAATAGTTGTGTAGTAGTATCTTATTGGATTTTAATTTGCATTTCCCTAATAACTAAAGATGTTAAGCATCTTTGCATGCTATTTTTCCCATTTATATATGTCTGGGTGTCTGTTAAAATGTTTTGCCTATTTGTAATTGGGTTGTTTGCTTTCTTAATATTAAGTTTTGAGAACTCTTTATATATTCTGAATACGAGTCCTTTATCAGATACATGATTTGCAAATATCTTCTCTCAATCTATGGTTTGTCTTTTTTCAATTAAAATTTTTATTAAGATAATTGTAGATACACAGTTGTAGAAATTGTTGTAGAAATAATGCAGAGAGCTCTCTCTTGTACACTTTACTCATTTTTCCCTGATGATAGCACTTTGCAAAACTACAATACAGTATCACAACCAGGACAGAAATCTTGATATAATCCACTCACCTTATTCAGGCTTCCTATTTCACTTGTACTCATTCATGTACGTACGTATTAAATTCTATACAATTTTATCATTTGTGTAAATTCCTTTAACCAACATCATCATGATATTAAACAATTCAAACACCACAATTAATTCCTCAGGTTGCCCTTTTATAACAAACCTGACTCCCTCAAGCAATCCCATCCCCAACTCTAATCCCTGACAATCATTAATCTGTTCTCTATTTTTAAAATTTTGCCATTTCAAAAATGTTCTATAAATGAAATCATACACTACATAACCTTTTGAGATTTGCTTTTTATTATTCAGTGTAATTCTCTGAAGATTTGTCCAGTTGTTGTGTGTATCAATAGTTAATTTCTTTTTATTGCTTTGTAACATTGCATGGTATGTGTATACCACAATTTGTTTAACCATTCACTTGGAGGATATTTGAACTGATTCTACTTTTTGGCTATTCCAAGTAAAGCTGCTCTGACCATTCATTTATAAGTTTTTATGTATGGGTTGCCTGGGTGGCTCAGTCAAGCATCCGACTTTGGCTCAGGTCATGATCTCACGCTTCGTGGGTTCAAGCCCCGTGTCAGGCTCTGTGCTGACAGCTCGGAGCCTGGAGCTTGCTTCAGATTCTATGTCTCCCTCTCTCTGTGCCCCTCCCCTGCTTGCACTCTGTCTTTCTCCCTCTCTCAAAAATAAATAAATGTTAAAAAATTTTTTTAAAAAACAGGTTTTTATGTGAACATAAGTTTTCATTTTCTAGGATAAACACCTTAGAGGTCAATTGCTGAGTCATATGGCAATTACATGTTCAGTTTTATAAAAAAATATATATATATACCAAATAGTTTTCCAGAGTGGCTGTACCATTGTACATTCCCATCAGCAACATATGAGTGATCCATTTCCTCCACATTCTTACCAGTGTTTGGTGTTATCACTATATATTTTTTTTAAATCTCAGTCATTTTGATAAGAGTGTATTGATAGCTCATTGTGGTTTTAATTTGCATTTCCATGACAGCTGATAATGTCGAGTATCTTTTCATGTGTTTGTCATCTTATATCAACTTCAGCGAAATGTCTGTTCATATCTTTTGCCCATTTTCGAATTGCATTGTCTGACTTTTCTTTTTTAATGATTAAATTTTGAGTGTTCTTTATATAGTCTAGATACTAGTCCTTCGTTGGATATATGGATTACAAATACTGTCTCCCAGTCTGTAGCTTGTCTCTTCATCCTCTTTGCATCGACTTCCTGAAAGCAAAAGGTTTTCATTTTGATGAGGTCCAATTTACCATATTTCTCTTGTATGGAATGTGCTTTTGGCGTCAGGTCTAATAACTCTCTGTCTAATCCTAGATCCTGAAGAGTTTCTCCTACATTTTATTCTAAAGATATTTATGTTTTTACATTGTATGTTGAAGCCTATGATCCATTTTGAATTAACTTTTATATCTGGCATGAGGTTGAGGTTGAAGTTTATATGTATCAGTGCTCCAAATATTTCCTGTGCTCTTAGTGTATAGAATTACTTACAGTTTGCTGGCAGGAGATGTTCTCCCAGGCCTCTTTCTCTGGGCCTGTGTGCATGTTTCCTCCTCTTTCTTCTCCCCAGCTGGTCCTTGTCCATTAAGACTCTACTTACCCTACCTGCATTCAGGACCCAACTCCTCTTGCTTCCTCACAAATGTTGTTTTTTCAGTTGTCCCCATCTCTCTTCCTTTGTTAACTTTCCTCTCTTTCCCCTACACTACTCCTATTACTGTACAAACATACTTTTATACTGCCCTTTAAAGTAATAATAATCATCCTTCCTTAACTTGGTATCTCCTTTCTAGCTCTGTGTCCTATTTCACTGTATTTTTCACAAACTTAGTGAAAAGAATTATCTATCCCCTCACTATTCCATGTGTGATCTGTGGATGGACAGACCACACTGGCATCACTGGGGGCTCCAGTTGTTAGAAATGCAGAATCATGGGTCCCCACCCAGACCTACTGGGAAGTTAATGTGCATTTTAAAGTTTAAGAGGCATTGATCTATATTAGGGGTTCTCAAACTTGGCACATTGGAATCAGTGGAGGAGTTTTAGAAAACACCAATGCCTGGGACCTACCAACAAAGACCCTGATTTAGTTGATACTGGATACTGCCTAACACTGGGATTTTTAAAAACTTCCCAGGTGTTTTCAAATTCAACCAGGTTTGGGAACCATGAGTCTCAGTGACATATTTCCTTACTTCCTATTAGCTTTTAATACATTACAATCAGGCTTTTGCCTCCACCATCAACAGAAATGTCTCTCGTTGAGTTTACTGACAGTGGTGGTTAATTTTATATGCCAACGTGGCTTGGCTACAATACCCAGATATTTGGTCAACATTATTCTAGATGTTTCTGTGAAGGTATTTTTTTTAATGAGATTAACATTTAAATAAGTAAACTTTAAGTTTAGTTCATTAACCTCTATAACGTGGGTGGACATCATCCAATCAGTTAAAGGCCTTAACAGAAAAAGACTGACCTCCTTAGAAGGAGAGAACGCTACAGGCAGACCACTTTTTGACTCTAACTGCAACTCTCATCTGGGTCTTCAGACGGCCAAACTTCCCTGCAGATTTTGGACTTGCCAAGCCTCCACAATTGCATGAGCCTCTTCCTTAAGATAAATCTCTAGATATATAGATGATAGATAGATAGATAGATAGATAGATAGATAGATAGATAGATAGAAATATGGATATAATATATATTACACACACACACACACACACACACACACACACACACACCTTATTGGTTGTTTCCCTAGAGAACCTGATTAACATACCAACACACTTCTTGTTGCCAAAACCAATGATTAATTCTCTGCTTCTCATCTTATCTAAATTCTTAGCACCTTCATTCTTAAAAAATTCTTTGTCTTATCTTCTTGTATTTCCATTTACTTTCACTGGCCACTTGTTTTCAGTTTACTTCGTTGACTTCAAAGCGTGATATTGAAGTTCCTCAGGACTTAGTCAACCCTAAGTGCTTTGTTCTTCTCTTTCTTCACTTGTTCTCCTGGTGATCTCATCCAGTCCCTCTGAAGCTGCTGACACCCACATTTTCATTTCAAGCTAAGCCCTTTACTCTAAATTGATATGTGCATATTCAAATTGCCTACTCACTTCTTCCACCTGGCTGTCTCATAGGCAACTCCAACTCAGCACTTCCAAAACTAAGCTTCTGATTTCTGCTCTCTGCCCCTTACAAAGCTGTCCTCCCTCAGCCTTCTTTATGTTGGGAGCCTTCATCATCAATCCATCACTCCATCCCAGCCTTCTCTGTCTTGGTAGCTGACACTACTAATCCATGCAGCTGCTCAAGGCAAAAATCCATCCTACGGAACATCCTCTTCCTCAACCTCACACCCAGTTTGACAGTGCTTCTGATCGTGTCTATCTCTATAGTTTATCTTAAATATGTCTACTTTTTAATATCTCTGCAGATCTTAGTCTAAACCCCATTTGTGCCCCCAACACCACTCAATGCCTTTTGGTACATAGTCATCCATCACTTCCTCTATGATGCCTTTCCTGACTCCTCCCTCCTGCTCCAGGTTAGGGCCATGTCCCATGTATTTTTTTGGTACTTTGTTTTTGTCAGTAACTTAGTACCTATTGTACTATATTACAATTTGATGTTCCCTTTTTGTTCATCCTGATAGACTGTACATTCCCTTAGAGCAACAAAAATGGTTTTTTAAATATATTTCTGGCGTTTAGCATGGTGCCTGGCACAGAATACATATTCTATAAATGTTCGTTGAAAGTTTAGTTAATGAATAAATGAATGACTTAACGTACAGATAGCAGAATTGGAAAAACCATATTTGGAGCTAATTGCTACTTTACAAAATTATCATCTGTCTCTAAGATTTCTATTTTTCATGTCGTGCTTAAGATTCATAAAAATGAAATTTTTTTAGCACCTTTTACTGAAGACATTGTAAGTAACTATTAAACTATGATTAATACTGTGTGCAAAGCTTTTTGGTTTTTGTTCAGACTTTACTTTCATTCCTTATTCTCTTCTTAAAAATTTTTTAAACACTTATTTATTTTTGAGAGACCGAGAGAGACAGAGCATGAGTGGGGAAGGAACAGAGAGAGAGAGAGAGGGAGATACAGAATCCAAAGCAGGCTCCAGGCTCTGAGCTGTCAGCACAGAGCCTGATGCGGGGCTTGAACCCATGAACTGTGAGATCATGACCTGAGCCGAAGTCAGATGCTCAGCTGACTGAGCCCCTCAGGCACCCCTTTCATACCTTATTCTTATTTAAAGTTCAATCATAAGGATATCGTCCTTGCCATGTCCATGCAATTACTTCAGTGTGTTTCTCTCTTGATAAACAGACCTAGTAAATGACTCAGATTACAAGGAGAAAAGTCAGCACACAGGTTACCCACATCCATGAGATTTCCTGCTTTAGAATCATTCTATTGGTCTATTAAATATGTTCTCTTGCCTGAAGCAGTGATCCTGAGAAGGGAAAAAGTTGCCTAAAACCCCTTTAGCAAGTTCTAGAATATTGAGTAGTGAGTACCTCTTCCTACTTGACCCACAGCATCTGCTTGTATGTGCTCTATAAGTGTGTGGTTTTCATATATTTTCTTTCAAGTATTAAGACAGAGTGATTAAGCTTTTCAAAATCCCATTCAGGTTTCAGATCTCAGTCTCAATACTTGGTCATTAGTGATTTTTATCTGCTTTGAATCTATTTCATTAAGCCCCACAGAATGAGTAGAATCTACCAGGCCGCTGCAGCGGCTGTGTGTGGAGGCAGGGACAGATGACTGAGTGAGTAGGATGCCTCACAGCTGAGAGTTAAGAAAGAAGAAGGTGGGCACTGGCAAGGGTTAAAGTATAATTCCTAAAAGAGCATGTAATCATGATTCTCATACAAATACAAAATGAAGATGTGTCAAATTTTCTATCCAACTCACTAACTAAGATGTTACAACTGGCTCAGATAAGGATTTGATTAACTGAAATTTATATCTTCTACCGGGAAAAAAAAAAAAGTCCATTTGCATTGCCATGTACAGGAATCACATGAATGAGAAACATTTGTATGATTACTGGTTTTCTATAATTTTTAGCTCTATAGAGTTGTGAAACAGCCTTTGTCAAAGAGAACCAAAGGTGGAAACAACCCAGATGGATGGGCAAGATCAGACACCTACTGATCTTTTTTGTTGTCCAATTCAGAGTCTTTCACGGTATTTCTTTTTCTTTAAGTTTATTTATTTTGAGAGAGAGTGCATTTGCATGTGTGCAAGTGGGGAAGGAGAAGAGAGAAAGAGAGAGAGAGAGAGAGAGAGAGAATCCCTCTCTGCGCGGAGGTCAGGTTGATGTGGGGCTTAATCAGGAACCGTGAGATCATGACCTGAGTCCAAATCAATAGTCCGATGCTTAACTGACTGAGCCACCCTGGTGCCCCTCACAGTATTTCTTTTCTTTTCTTTTCTTTTCTTATTTATTTATTTATTTATTTATTTATTTATTTTCACAGTATTTCTTAATAGAAGACTATAAGCTTATGGAAAGATGGTATGCTCCTAGAAAGAGATTAGAGAATGTTGGACTATTGATATTCATACACGCTTACTGAGCATTTACTACTTGCCAGGAAATATTCTAGGCCCTTTACATACAGTATTTCCTGTTCCTTAAATAAGTTAGTAAGGGAGGTATTACAGATAGGAAAATAGAGCCTTGTAGATAGTGGGTACCATGACCAAGGACACACAGCTGAATCAGGACTGCAACTTAAATATCTTGCCGGATTATAGCAAACCTATTATCCCTATCCCCAATGACAGTTTTTATATCTGGAACAACAGGGAATTTGTTGTTTTCAAGGTCACAAATCTCCAAGCCCGGAACTGCTCACATTCATCATTTTGCCTATCCTGGTGATTAAAGAACTGGATCAGAGATGATTCCACTCTGTCCTTATCCAGCTGTATGATCCTGGGTAAGTCAGTTAACTGTTGGGATGTTACCTCACTTTTGAAATGGAAAATAATGAGATCCTCCCAGGTCATGAAATTCTTTTAAAATCAATTGAGGACATATATGTAAAACACTTTGAAATTATAAAATCCAAGGTGAGTGTTAGTTTTCCCTATTTTGGGTTTTGAAGGTAAAGACAAATGCTGAGCACGGGATATGTAATTGGATGGGTCATAGAAAGCATCAATACAAATATATACACATATAATGTGTATATGTGTGTGTGTGTGTGTGTGTGTGTGTGTGTGTGTGTGTGTGTTTGCAGTAGACAGCCAGTAACTTTTGAGAAAAAAGAAGATCTGAAAACTGAAAGGCCCTTTAGGAATGCTGACATCTCAGAAGTCTTCAACCCAAATTAAAGATGAAAAAGTGAAGCTGATGCTAAGTGGAAGTAGCTCCTTTACTCGGGGCCTCCAGTGTTTAATCCACATGCTCTCTGGGGCAGCTTCTGGTTCTGATCTGTCTAATTACCTCCCCATGGAACGTGCTGGCTCAGCAATGAACTCACCCAGCAACTGCAGTAGAGACTTCAGCCCTCCCTTCAGACGGTGGGGTTCTACCTGTGGTTCATAAGCAGATCTATGAGGTGTCTGCCCCTGCCCAAGGAGAGAGAAATCCAGTGAGAATCTTACCCACGGAAGGTTTAATCCCTTTAAGCGGGGAGAATTCTGCCCTTCTTGACCTGGCAGGAATACTGATTCTCTTTTAGTCCCCATATGTTATACATGATAATAGGAAAGGAATTCTTTTTTTTTTTTCTGATAAAAGAGGCTTTTATGCCTGTATAAAAGGATCATAATTTACCTTTTGTAAAAAACATAAATTCAGCCTGTTTTCATTACATTCTTTTGGATCTGTGTTACATGAAAGAAACCATGCAGAAGAGGTGAGCACAGTTCCACCACTAGCCCCCAGTCTACTTTATGAGTTAGAAAAAAAGCACCCCCTTCAGGCAGACAAATTGTAAAGATGCACCCCCACTGGAAGCGGTAATTCGACACAGGCAACCTGCACATCAGTTAGAAAACACTGCCCCTTCCCGTGGGCTGCCACGGCTTGTGGCCTGGCCTCAAGTGCAGAGGAAGAACTCAGCCCGTGCTCTTTCTTTCTTACCTACTGGAGGGATGCAAACTGCACAATGTATCCCCCTGTGCAAAACAGTTTATTTCTCAGAACCCAGCCTTCTGAGGTTAAGAATGGGAGATGGAAGGCTGTGTACATAAATAATATCTTCTTCCAACCTCAACACTATGGCTAGCACAACGGCAAACGGTAAATAATAATTACAATAATGATAATAATGTGCTCTGAAGAGGGGGGACAGGTGAGGGATTTTCTGGAGGCAGTTGGAGGAGGGGTAAACTTCATGGGGGGAGGGGATGTTGACTTTGAAATGAGATGTTAGTGAATGGAGGTGGCAGGAAGAGAGAGGTTGTTCTATAAACAGTTTGGACCAATGCTCACAAGTGACAAGGAAGATCAGGTTCACTGGGAAGGAGCAGAGGTAGACCTAACAACAGAGAGGGGAAAGCTGGGCAGTGAGAACCTCAAAACGATGGTTAGGGCTTCTTCAGTCCAATATCCCCCATTGCTTATCATGGAGCCTACTTCACCATGTCTATGTAATTGATAGACTTATTAATCAATAGATTTTTAAGCAATGTCAGATTGATCTGGAGAGTCTAATGGAATGGTCAAAGTGGCAGCAGATGAAGTCATCTCCTACTCTTTACTGATGACCCAGCCAGTCACTTCTGCATTCCCACTGCAGCAGTCACATCTGCTGGTGACTGCTGTGCTTCTAGAAATCCCCAAGTCAGAGCAGCGATTTCCATCAGCGGTTGCCCAAACTGAGCAATGGCTGACACACCCAGGGAACATCTGCCAGTATAGCTCCTGGGTCCTCAGATGCCAGGTTGAGTTAACTAACACAGGGAAGGGAAGAAAACAGAACTGGAGATTGGGGCAGGGGGTGGGGGTGAGGAAGGGGCTTCCCTAAAAGGGCAGTGTGAGCTTGTTGACCTCAGGCTCTGAGAACATTCCCCTCCTTATGCCCTCCCTCTACGCATCTCAGGTTCATGTATCACCTAACATAGATGCTACAGCAACAGCATCTGGGCTACTTGAGGTTGACAACCTTCAGGATTACAGCATCATGTCAGCTGTCACTTTGGATTTGCCCTAAGTCATCAAAGTAATTATCTGTACAGAAAGGCAGCAGAATGCTCAGGACCCAGCCCCTCATGTGGTTCCAATTTCTATCCCCTCCTATTCAAATACAACTTCTGAGCTGAATCACGGTTTCTCCCCATGTCCTACCCCCACCTCCCATCCCTGTCCCCTCCCTTTGAAAATCCTCCTCCTTCCTAAACTGAATGGCTGTTATAGGATATCTCCAGATCACAAGGGGATTAGATGCCCAAAATTTCTTTGTTAAATAGTTTTTTGGAACTCAAAGCACATTTCCCAGAGAAATAATGCTTGACAGATTCCTAGATCACCCAAAAAATTCTATTTAACTACATAATTAAATTAATTCATACCATTTCAATCTCTTCGGTTGCTCTTTTAACTGATGGCTAAACCAAGACCAGCGCAAGTGAGTTGCCAGTGAAGTGACTTGCCCAACCCAAGGCACTCAAGGAGGGTGGAGGGAGGGCAGGGAGTGCTTGGTCGTTGTGTGGCACACACAAAATGTGGCTCCGATGGACTGGAGCTCAGGAAGTGGCAAACAGATTGGACACAGCTCTAAGAGGCATCAGGGAGAAGGGGCAGAGTGGTCACCTCCCTTCAATATCCAGCCAGAGTGCTACTTGCACAGGGTGGGGACAGCCCCTCTTCCCCTCCCCCCTTTCCCCTCCAGATTCATCAGAACAGATCACTATAGTCCCCATTGTGTAGCACTGTACATAAATACAACGCCGTGAAGTTGCTACCCCTACTTTATAGATGAGGAAAATGAGGCATAGAGAGGGTAAATAAATACCAGACTGCAGCTGGTGGATCACAGAGCCAAAATTCTTCACCACTACACAGTACTACCCCTTTGGTGCACAGCTCGTCTGGATTGATCCACCGCTAAACAGCTCTCCTTAACGATCTGGAGAGCTGCTGACAAAATGCACTGTCAGAGACTTAAAAAACAAAACAAAACAAAAAAACAAAAAACAAAACAAAACAAAACAAAACCTTTTCAATGATCCAGTAGAGGGCATTCTTCCGAGCCATGGAAACCTGGGGTTTGTCACTAATTATGTAAACCATTCCACTTCTCCGGCTGCCAGTTTCTTCACCTATTAGAGGAAGGCATTGGGTGAGACAGGGCACTGCCAGCTTTAAATGCTGTGTTTCCAATTTATATGAAAAAGTCTGTAGACAGGTTTTCACGCCTGTCTGAATGTAAATACTGCATCTACCTTTTCATAGCCATGAGACTTCCCTAAGCCTCGGCTTACTCTCTGGAAATGGGAATAACAATATCTACCTCTTAGGGTTACTGAGAAGATAAAATACAAAGCCTTTCCCATCTGATCTAGTTTTAGCTATGTGATTAGCACCTAGTATGCATTCAAAAAATGTTTCCTCCTCTGGGGTGCCTGGGTGGCTCAGTCAGTTGAGCGTCCAACTTCAGCTCAGGTCATGATCTCACAGTTCATGAGTTTGGGCCCCACATTGGGCTCGCTGCTGTCAGCCTGTCAGCACAGATCCGACTTTGGATCCTCTGTCCCCGTCTTTCTGCCCCTTCCCCACTTGCACTCTCCTCCAAAATGAATAAATATCTTTTTACAAAAAGAAAAAATGTTTCCTCATCATCATCACCTTATAGGTGATAGATAGGTGCTACCTATCAAGGTGCTTCCATTCTAAAACTCTGCACATTGCAAAAGCAATGAAGAGTTCGCAGATTCTCAGAGCTAGCAAATCCGAAACTAAGTGTACTGTGTCTGCCTTCTTTTTACATTAAAAAAAATGTATTTGTTATTTGGCTTCCTTTTTTAGAATGGACATTTTGGAGACCCGGGGTAAAGTGATCACTGGCAATCAATTCCCTTGCATTACCCCACATGCACCTGTGGCACAGTCTATGGAAGAGGAAAGAATTCATTAGTATCTCTAAGAACATCCATCACTACCCTTGGCCTCCAGCACCAAACATTAGCATGCAACTCTTCAGCAATAGATTAAAGGAAGGCAGGCCCTCTTTTCTGCTTTTTGAGAAATTCTATGTTATATGGTGTTCCTATTACATGCCATCTAGAAAGATACCGAACTGGAAAAGGAGTCAAGAGACTCAAGTTTTAATCCTGTGTTTGCCACTAAGTAGCTCTCTGACCTTGGACAGGTCACTTCCCCTTTCTGTGTTCACTCTCCATCTGCAAAAATGCTGCACCTGAGCTAGATAGTTTTTCTGATCCCTTCCAAATCCAAGATTTTGTGGTTGACTTTTAATCAGGTGATTCTATTTTTCTTATGAAAAACTATTTCCTCTCTTCCTCTCTTTCCCCCAGCTCAGGGTATACCTAAATGCCTGAATCCATGCCCAGAGCCCCATTCATATAGCAACCATAGGCCATCAACAAGAGGGGTGATCTGCTAGGACAACTGGGAGCAAGGACATTGGTGTTATTGGGGGCAAAACCTCTGACCTGGAGAGTCTGTAAGAATGGATAGAATTTCAGTACAGAATATCACAAGCGTTAGTCCCCATAAAGACATAAAAAGATCCAAAGAGTGTGGATCTAATGTGTGGAAATTGTCACAGCAACTCACATCAGGGTCATAATATCACTGGAAAGGAGGCATCTGAGAATTGCATTACCCTGTCCTCTTGTTCTCTGGGAGGAAGCTGAGTGAGTACTTCAGGAGAATGAGGAGGCAGCCATCAATACAGTCACAGCAAATGTCTCCCTTCTTCACTACCACCCACACCACATCCCCATGAGTTGGAAATATCTCACAGCTGAGCCAGCGGTGACTGGACATAACATTCCTTTGAGGGAGGAGAGGGTGTTTCCTATTTTGCCCTGACTCATGCCTAGTGTGTAGGTTTCCAGAAAGCTGGGAGCCCCCTGCCTTTGTAGACACATCCCTTGTGAACCCAGGGACCACTCAAACACTGGAGGACAGGGAATGTCTTCATGTGTGCCCAGGAAGAAGCGGTGTGGTGAACATGGAGCAGTCACTGTGCCACAAATGGTCCTTTAATTTAGGTGGGTGTTCAACCTGGAATGATCACCCATCATGGGCCAAGTATTTCCACACATTGTTTCCTTCAGTCCTTCAAGTGTGCTTTAATTGGACCCTACCTATACGAAAGTAACTGAATTGTGGGGAGAGTGGAGGAAGGGTTCCCTCCCACCATTACTTTTACAACGAATGTTTATTTTACAGTTTTCATGTCGTAAGTATATAGAGAAGATCCACTTTGTGATAAAGTGGATTGTGATAAAGAGTACATTGTGGCAGGAAGCAGGAAAGGCCTGCAAATATGAAAACAGTCTTCCAAAGGAGTTTGCCATTTACATGGGGGATCAAATGTGCCTCAGTCATAAGGGGAAGTCAGGCAGAGGAATGCTGGAAGGAGTGTCCAAATGGTCAGCCTTGATATCACAACCTGGAATTCTGCACCTATGAATCCACTTTTTAATAGTTTGTTGTTTTTGAATAAGTATTGCATGCACACAATATGAACTCCAATTGGGACAAGTGATATTCAGTGGCAGCATCTCTCCTTTCATCTCCCCTTTCATCTCCCAACCTCTCAGCTCCCATCCCTAGATACAATCACATTTTCAGTTTCTTGTACAGCCTTTCAGAGTATTCTGTGTATTTACTTACGTCCTTGTACTTTTTTTCTCCTTGGTTTACTTTGCACAACGACGTATCTTAGAAATCCTTCTGTGGCAATATACACAGACTTGCCTCATTTATTTAAATGAGGGTCAAACCTCACGGGTCTGAACCTGTTTTTTTTTTTTCATTTATTTTTATTTATTTGTTTATTTTTATTTTTTATTTATTTATTTGGGGGGGGCAGATAGACAAAGCAGGGAGAGAGAATCCCAAGCAGGCTCTGCTCTGTGAGCATAGAGCCCGATGTAGGGCTCGATCCCATGAACCGTGAGATCACAACATGAGCCTAAACCAGGAGTCGGATGTGTAACCAAGTGAGCCACCCAGGTGTCCCTGCACCTGTTTTTCAAATAAAGTTTTATTGGAACATAATCATGTTCATTCATGTATTCATCGTCTGTGGCTAATTTTGTCCTACAATGGTAGGACAACAGAGAATGTATGATCTTCAGAACTTAAGATTTTATTATATGGCCCTTTACAGAAAACATCTGCAGACCCCTGTTCTAAATGGCTGCCTAATATTCTATGTGTAAAGGGTCATAATTTAATAGTACTCTATTAAAGGATATATCAGTTATTTCCAATCTTTTATTAAAAATACTACTGTAATTGGGGCACCTGGGTGGCTCAGTCAGTTAAGCACCCACCTCTTGATTTCGGCTCAGGTATTGATCTCATAGGTTCTTGAGATTGAGCCCTGCATAGGGCTTTGCACTGACAGTGTGGAGCCTGCGGGGGATTCTCTCTCTCCCTATCTCTCTGCACCTGCCCTGCTTTCTCTGTCTCTCAAGATACATACACATTAAAAAAAAAAAAAACTGCCATAATTGATAATACATGTATGTCATTCTCATGTATGTGAGTATATCTGTAGAAGTACCTAGTACTGGGATTACTGGACCAGCGATGTCATGGGCTTTTCATGGGGTGTATTTGTTAATCTGGTGCTATCAGCATTCATTATGTAAAGGAAGGCCAAGGCCAGAAGTTAGATCAATAGCAAGAATTACTTGAGAACTCTGTGCTGTGGGAGATGAAATGAAGAGCAGTATTTCAAAGGAGGGTGAATGGTGGTTGTTTTCAGCCACAGCCCTGGAGTGGGACTCAGGAAGTTGACAGATTGAAATATGTATTACCCGTCAAATAAATCTACTGATGTATCAGGACCGTGGAAACCAATGCGAGAGCATTCACACCCATTAAGGTCACTCTTTGTCCTAGCTGCCAACTCCTCCCCACCTCCCTCCCTGTTCTCATTCTCCAAAAAGAGCTACGTCAGAGCCTTGGAGGCAAACATGTGTGACTGTTGGAGCTGCTGATTTGGGGGACAGCTGTGTGGATCACAGAGGTCATGAAGAGTTTGCCTTTGTGTGGACAGCTTTGGGTGATTCTGACTTTGCTAGACTGAACAGGTCTTGGTGATGGGACTCTGGGTTCCCTGGCCCTTAGAGGCTAGTTTGAGCTCATCTTTAGGTCGGGGGTGATCTGAAATCAACAAGCTTTGGGAAGAAAGTCACCCTTCAAAGACTCAGAAGAGTTCTGATCTTCTCTCCAGAGAATGAGAGGTAGAACCAAAAACGAGGAACAGTTCAGACCTCTACATTCACCCACCAATGCCCTGCTATGTGCCAGGCCCTATGCTAAAGGTGAGGGCATAGGACTGAATAAGAGAATTTGTCTGGCTGTCAAATGGCTCACAGCCTCGTGGAAGGAAACAGATAGATTTGCAGTTCCCATTCAGTAAGCACCTTTTAAATTTGCAAGAAAAGCACAGCAAGATTTGACATCTGTCAGGTATGTCACAAACAACCAACTCAAAGTAGTTCATTCACAGCTTCGACATTAGGTTGCACTTTTTTTTTTCATTTTTTTTTCAACATTTATTTATTTTTGGGACAGAGAGAGACAGAGCATGAACAGGGGAGGGGCAGAGAGAGAGGGAGACACAGAATCGGAAACAGGCTCCAGGCTCTGAGCCATCAGCCCAGAGCCCGACGCGGGGCTTGAACTCACAGACCGCGAGATTGTGACCTGGCTGAAGTCGGACGCTTAACCGACTGCACCACCCAGGCGCCCCTAGGTTGCACTTTTGATAGTGCCATGTCTTTTCAAAATGAGGTTTCTGGAAGTTGCTGTGCTAAAAAGAAGGTAACATGCAAAACTCAACATGGAATAGAAGATGAGGCTGGTGGTATCCAATTTGATTCCGAGTTCGAGAAGCCACGCATGTCATATACACTCGTCCCACTAGTAAGTGTGGTTTTTTAGGAATGAAGTAAAACATGTTATTTTTTTTTCCAATTTATGTGTATTGTTTTCTCAAATGACTACTAACTTGTTGGGACAGAAATATGTAGAAAGTTGTTTGCACCCAACTACATGATAAATGGAACTCCTGAGTGTTTCTTTCGGACTGGGTGCACTGTGAAAACATTCCTGAATCACTAAGGACACCATGAACCAAAAAAGTCAGGGGAGCCTCTGAGATGGAGATGTAACACTACTTACCAGCATCGTGGCCTTGGGAGGGTTAACACTTTAAGCTCAACCAGAAGTTCCTCAATTACAAAATGGGGATAATAAGGCTAACACCCCCCAGGGCACCTGGGTGGCTCAGTCAGTTAAGGGTCTGTCTCTTGATCTCGGCTCAGGTCTTGATCTCAGGACTGTGAGTTCAAGCCCTGTGTTTGTCTCTGTGCTGGCCGTGGAGCTTAAAAAAAAAAAAAAAAGGATTAGTTACCCGGAGGGCTGTTGTGAAGGTTAAAAGAGACAATGCAAGTAAGGCACCTAGCACAGGGGTGGCACACAGTAAGTGGATAAACACTGGCCAGTGTAGATCCACAGAATTCTGCGTACTATAATAGAAGCAGTGTTTAGTCCCTGCCCTGACTACCTCAGCCTCTATTCATTTTCAAGACTACAGCTTTTCAAATCAAGGACTGTTGCCATGGGGAGTGTTGTAATATCTTTAATATCTGATGTCAATAAGTCAATCTGAAACCAGAAAATTAACAACCCCCCTGAGGTGTGTCATGGTACCACATGAATGATTCCACTCTTCCGCCAGGGCTCTCCTCCTTATACTAGTTCACAGATTCCTTCCTCAGTTTGATTAAAAAATTAGGGTGTTAGTAAATCTAGTGATATTTTAAGAAGTAAATTTAAAACAAATTCGTCAAGACTATCCTCTTGGCTCGACTAGAGTACAATTTTATTGTGGTTTGTATTTTGTAAACACTAATTTTGGATCTAAGGTCTTTTCCTCCAAAAGTTACATTTATAAAAAGAAACATGACTCTACCTTAAAAAAAAAAAAGCCACAAAAAACTCTTTCATTTTGGATGCTACCCTAATTTCAACACATCCATGAAGATGGCTATTTTCATCATTGAACAGAGCTTCCCTGGCCTTTCTGCAAATCTTGTAACTTTTCTGCCAGTTCCAGATGCGTTTTAAAAACTTAGTCAACTTGTTCATTTTAGGGAAGATAGAGCAGATTTAGATAAAGAAGAGGGGGAAACCCACATTGTAATTGTCTAGATCATTGGTTCTCAAATGTAGGGGCCGGGTACATACCAGGAGACATTTGGCAACACCTGGAGACATTTTTGGTTGTCACACCTGGGGAAGGGTCGGTAGTGTTCCTACTGGCATAGTAGAAGCCAGGGATGCTGCTAAACATCATACAATGCACAGAATAGTTTCCCATAACAAAGAATTATCTGACCCAAAATGTTAAGACTACTGAAAAAACCATGCTGATTTCGATATTATTCTTTTTCTTCACTGAATCACACTTCTTTTTGATTCTTCCTTCTCATACCTCTTTCTCTTGACCTACAGGTTCTTTTGAATGATTAGCTTCTGAAATTAGCTTGCCAGCCACTGCAGAAAAATATCAAGTTTCTCTCCAAACCAGTGGTCCTCCGCATTTCTACACATTAGGCTCTCCTGGGAGAGCTTGTAAAGCATGTCAATGTCTAGACTCCACCCTTGAACCAATTAAATCCAAATATCCAGGGAAGGGACCAGATCACAGCATGTTTTAGAACTTTTCCAAGCGATCTCTATGTACATCCAGAATTGGGCACCATGAGTCTAAATACATAGAAAGTTTCTTTTCAATACTAACCATGTACCCGTAAACAGAGAATTTAGCTGTGGGAGGGAGAGGTAGTGGTTTTTATCAATGTAGAAATGCCTCTTTTTTCCCTTTGGGGTCGTGTTGACTATTCAAATCAAGAGCTACTTGAGGTTTTTCACTCATGTAGCTTGATCACCTGAGAGAATTCAGTTTTTGTGGCTGATTCACACATGTATAGGTACAATTTTATGTATCCATAAGTTCTCAAGGGTTTTCTTATTCTTTTTAAAAAACTACAAGGAAAAGAGAATTTGATTCTTGTGCCCTAAAGCTCGGCTTCCAGCTTTACTTACATCTAAAGAGGACAGGAATGTTTTTTCTATGTCCCTCATGCACCAATTGAATCTGGATGCCTCTCGCCACCCTGAAAGACCAAAAGAAAGTTTTCCGATTTATTCTTTCTCTGTCCCTTTCACCCCTATTCCCAATCCCCCTAGCAAATACTGTTCAAGCAGATGGTTTTGGTGTGATGCCCCAGAGGTTGACAGATGTGAATTCTGATGGCATAATAACAAGAGCACAGACCTTTGCCATTGCTGCATTCAGACCCAGCACATGGTCTTCCCCCTAACAAATAAATCGTGCTTCAGATGGATGATTTTTTTTTAATTTTTTTTCAACGTTTTTTATTTATTTTTGGGACAGAGCGAGACAGAGCATGAACGGGGGAGGGGCAGAGAGAGAGGGAGACACAGAATCGGAAACAGGCTCCAGGCTCTGAGCCATCAGCCCAGAGCCCGACGCGGGGCTCGAACCCACGGACCGTGAGATCGTGACCTGGCTGAAGTCGGATGCTTAACCGACTGTGCCACCCAGGCGCCCCCAGATGGATGATTTTAAACATTCCAAGCCAGGGTCAAAGACTTCTCAGAATAAGAGGAGAAATAGAAGTCAGTAAGAAAGAACTGTGGTTTCAACATCACAGACAATGGAAAAAAAATTTATGTTTATTCATTCATTTTTGAGAGAGACTGTGAGTGGGAGAGGGGCAGAGAGAGAGGGGGACAGAGGATCTGAAGTGGACTCTGAGCTGACAGCAGAGAACCCAATGTGGGGCTTGAACCAATGAACTGTGAGATCACAACCTGAGCCAAAGGCAGATGCTCGACCGACTGAGCCACCCAGGTGCCCCCAAATGAACATTTTTAAGTAGACAGTCTGCTTCTCATTTCTCAAGTGTTAGATATTTACATAAGACTGGCAGCTCAAGGAATTAAAAGCTCAGCACTCAACCCTGCAGAATGGAGGACATTTAGTGCCACCTTCTGGCCCTGCCCAATGCCCTCCTCAAAGAGCCCCAAATGTTTGGGGAATTAGGCCTCTTTCTCTTGATAGTCTTTGATAAACTTATAAAAGTGACTTTGTCAAAATGGGGTCCAGGCCCATAGATATGTCCTCAGAGGTCCAAGGGCTTTTCTTCAGTAAATATTTTTAATATTATGCTGTTATTTTATTCTGAATGGTATGTTTAACACAATTCTAATCATCTGAATAACTGCCTTATGATTAAGACGCCACTCACTGATGGGGCACCTGTGTGGTTCAGTTGGTCGAGCAACCAATTCCTGATTTCGGCTCAGATCATGATCTCATGGTTCATGAGCTCAAGTCCCACATTGGGCTCTGCACTGATGGCTCAGAGCCTGCTTGGGATTCTCTGTCTTTCTCTCTCTCTGCTCCTTCCCTGCTCTCTCTCTCTCTCTCTCTCTCTCTCAAAATAAACACATAAACACTTAAAAAAAAAAAGATGCCATTCACTGTTGGTGCCTGAATTGGCTTGTGTTTACACCCAGACTCTGTAAAGGGTCACAGATGTTGGTGTGCTCTCTTAAAGCTTTGGTTGTAGTTTGACTAGAGAAAAAGATGGGAGAAGGGAGTCATCACATGGTCCCCAGCACAGCAATCTTACAATATTCACTTTGTGAATAGATATACTGAGAACCTGATTATTGGAAGCAGTTGATTATTAGTATTAGTATTTTCTGCTTTAATGATTTTTATCCTGATATATAAAAATTTATTGTACTAGAGGCTAATTCTTTCTAGCACTAAACCCTATAGCAGCTATTCTGCTTCTGTAGATCATTAGTTACCACATTTAGTTGCTATTTTAAATTTAATTTTCATTAGTCTTCTATTTTGTTGGCGCTTAATGTGCAAGTTTGTTTTGGTTTTGTATTTATAGAAGAGCCATTAGCATACTAATGTTTATACATAGATAACATTAAAAAATGTTAGTTCATTCTGGGATTCTATGAGCACTTATTTTTTCCTTTAAAAATGATTCACCCATTGGTCATTTGGGGAAGTGCAAGACTAGATTTTTTCTAAAACCAGGCAGGTAGAAACCTCAGATTTATACTAGATGAGGGCTTGGAGCCTTGCTGAGCTGACATAGACTTATATTTTCCACCCCACCGAGGGGAGGAGAAGGCAGATTTTGCCCAACTTCCCATGCAATACAGATCATAACGTTTACTTAATATTGGTATAATTTCAGAACCAATGCTCCTAATCCTTTGATCTAAAATCTACGGTAACTGGGGCGCCTGGGTGGCTCAGTTGGTTGGGCATCCGACTTTGGCTTGGGTCATGATCTCACGGTTCCTGAGTTCGAGCCCTGCGTAGGGTTCTGTGCTGACAGCTTGGAGCCTGGAGCCTGCTTGGGATTCTGTGTCTCTCTCTGCGCCCCATCCCCACCCATGCTCTGTCTCTCTCTGTCTCAAAAGTAAATAAAACATTACAAAAAAAAATGTAAAATCTACTGTAACCTGTTTCACTGCATGATCTCAGCCCCCAGCAAAGTCCTCTGAACCAAATATTTTGGGGTGTATTCAGTCTCACAGTTGTCACAAAGATGCCTGATCAGGTATCATCTGTTGTTTTCTGCTTCTTTCTCTGGTCCTCCTGGTAACTCCAGAGAAACTGGTCCCTCCCCAGCCCTGCTACATTTGCTGGACACTGCTCCTGATGCTCTGGGTTCTCAAGTTCAAAGCAGTGAAAAACAAGAATCACCGCCCACCCCCTTTTCATGTAACATTTTGTTAGCAAAATACCAAAAATCTCATGTGTCAGCATCTTACTTATTTCCTATAAAAAGGAAGAGATTTTTTTTTTTTTAACCTACAGCTTCCTTTCCCTCAGATCAAAAAGTAGAATTGTGGGCACCTGGCTGGCTCAGTTAGGAGAGCATGAGTCTCCTGGTCTCGGGGTCATGAGCTCAAGCCCCACATTGGGCGTAGAGATTACTTTTTTAAAAATTTTAAAAAAAGAAGTAGAATTGTTAGCTCAAAAGGAGAAGGGGGAAGACAATCATCTACAAACCAAGGGGAGAGGCCTCAGAAGATATTGACTCTGCTCACACCTTGATCTCAGACTTCGGGCCTTCAGAACTGTTAGAAAGTAAATTTGCATTGTTTAAGCCACACAGTCTGTGGTACTTTGTTATGGTGGCCTCAGCAAACTAATACAGGGAGAAAGAGCTTGAGACTTTGGAAAGCCAGAAGTAGCATTGAGGGTCCTGTTAGGTGGTGTCAGTCGTACATGTTTTTGAAATTCTATGTGTAGGGGCGCCTGGGTGGCTTGGTTGGTTAAGCGTCCGACTTCGGCTCAGGTCATGATCTCACGGTCCGTGAGTTCGAGCCCCACGTCGGGCTCTGTGCTGACAGCTCGGAGCCTGCTTCAGATTCTGTGTCTCCCTCTCTCTCTGCCCCTCCCCTGTTCATGCTCTGTCTCTCTGTGTCTCAAAAATAAATAAACGTTAAAAAAAATTTTTTTTTTAAATTCTATGTGTAACCAAGTGATTCATCAATAGATTTACTTAGTATATGGTGAAACATTCATTCTAGCCGTTTCCGTCCCAAGCTCTATGTGTTCTCTGAGTTCCCACAGACGTGTACCTGTATTATAAACCTATGTCCACCACTAGATTATGAGCCCCTCAAAAGCAGGGGTTAGGGTGGTATTTCAGTCTTCTTTGTATGTCTGGCACCAAGCACAGAGTAGGTGCTCAACAAATGTTTATAGAGTAAAGGATTTAATAAATAAATAAGTTAATAGGAAAAGGCTACTGGGGCGCCTGGGGGGCTCAGTTGGTTAAGCCTCTTGAGTCTTGATTTCAACCCAGGTCATGATCTCACGGTTGGGCTCTGTGCTGGGCATGGAACCTGCTTAAGATTCTCCATCTCTCTCTGCCCCTCCCCCCCCCCTTTCATGCACGCTCACGCTCTCCCTCTCTCTCTCTTAAAATTAAACTAAATTAAATTAAACTAAATTAAATTAAAATCTCTTCTTTATTAAAAAAAATGAAAAGCTACTTTAAGCCAAAAGATAACTTGAGGGAGTGTTTTCCTAGGGGATTTACTGTTTCCTCATCGGTTCAGTCAGAGTGGCTGTGGCAACTAGGCACTGGAGCAGAGCTACCCAGAAGCCACTGCACACCCGTCCAGCCGTAAGTGAGGTAACCTGTGTCCTGCCTGAGCAAGCATTTTGGAGGGAACATGACCCAAGGCCGACTGCCCTGGGAAACCTTTTGTGGCCTCCTATCCCTAGGATGGGCCTCCTGATTAGTGCCAGCAAGGGACGCACTAGCTGAAGTAAAAGCTTGGCCCATTCAGACACATCTGTTGTTAAAAGGATATAATCTCTCCCCTTCTAAACTGCTTTCTTCTTGGGAGCCCTTTGCTTGCTGTGAAGCAGTTTTACCCTAAAAGGGGCAGCAAGCTTTTTCTGCAGAGGGCCAGGTCATAGATACTTCAGACTTTAGGGGCCATGCGGTCTGCATGTTGCAACTATTGAACTTTGCCCTCAGTGCAAAAACAACCACAGTCATTGTGTAAGGTACATGGCTCTGTTCCAATAAAACTGTGGACACTGCCGTTGGAATTTCATATAACTTTCACATCACAGACTACCCTTCTTTTGATTTTCTACCATTAAAAAAACGTAAAAATCATTGTTAGAGTGGGGGTTGTACAAAAATAGGCATCCGGCCAACTGTGGCCCACAGGCTATAGTTTCCTTCCTGCAGCACTAAACCAGTTTCTTCCCCTTCAACCTTGTCTGTTTCCTTCTGTCTATTCATTTTGCTCCAGTTAAACAATGATATTCAAATGTTACAATTTCTAGAAAGCAACGGACTCTCAGATCAGTCATTTACAGCTTGGTGGGAATGAGCAAATATCAAGGCTGCTCCTCAGAGCCTGGGGAGATAGTGAAGATTAAGAATACTCCAAAGGAAACAGGAAGACAAAACCAAGTTGAAGCCAATAAAGCCTCACCGCAACTTGCAAAACAGAACTCACTTTGGTTGCCGCTCTCGAAAAGTTAATCTTCCATTGGAAAAGAATGAGTTTATTTCTCTCATCAGAGTAAAGGCCCTCATTTCAGATAAAGGCCCTCATTTCAGATAAATCAAGGAAGTCGTTGATGTGGTCTTGACCTCACACTTCTATGTGTGCGATTTGCTGACCTCAAATTGTGAAGGGCTGGTCCCGGCCACGGTGACTCACAACTGATGCGATCTGGTGTTGTGCCAGTCTGCACAGAATTAGAAGATGGATTATTGTGGATTTGTTTTCCTTTAGGAATTAGGGCTGGCACTGGCTTAGCTTCAGTGCAGCCAAGGTATTAACTGAAATGCATTTCGATCTTAACAGCCGCATCCCATTTAGCCATGTTGACTTTGGAGTGACTTCCAAAGCAATCTCATCAGAGTGAGTCGGCAGATGAAGGCTAACTTTCCTGTCAGACCCCTAGGCAAGGAGAAATGAAATGCACCACATAGGTCTTCCTGCTCCAAAAAAAAACAAAAACAAAAACAAAAACAAAAACCTGAAACCAAACGGTGTGAAGTTGGCTTAGGAATATTGGTTGAACTTTCAAATGGATCTCCTTTAGTCAATCAGCTTCAGGAAGATGCAAGGCAAAACATTCAAGGCAGGGGCACCTGGGTAGCTCAGTTGGTTGAGCTTCTGAATCTTGATTTCCGTTGGGGTCTTGATCTCATGGTTCGTGGGTTCGAGTCCCGAATCAGGTTTCACACTGACAATGTGCAGCCTCCTTGGGGTTCTCCCTCATTCCCTCTCTCTCTGCCCCTCCCCTGCTCATGCACACGCATGCGCTCTCTCTCTCTCTCTCTCTCTCTCTCTCTCAAAACAAATACATAAAATTAAAAAAAAAAAAAAATGAGGCAGATGAAAATGCTACCCTGTTGCCGGCCATGCACCATGCTGGAGAGAAGGCTGATTTGAAGTCTTTCCCCGCTTCACGCCCCAACCCTTCCCTGTTTGCTAAGTTCACTAAGCTCTGTTGGAGCATATCCATGCCCTGAGGATGGCTCCCTTTGGATGACACTCCCTTTCACTGAGCAGTCACCTAACCTCTGGGAGCCTCAGCTTCCTCATCTGCAAAATGGGGCTTAGGATCCACATCCCAGGATTGCTGTCAGGATTACACGAGATAACACATGTGAGGATGCCTTATAAACTCTATGCATATTGGCTTAGAACCCACATAGGAATATGTCCTAGTCAGCTGCCAGGAAACTGAGAAACAGACAGCTGAGTCAGTTACCCAGGTGGTCTTCTTCCCTCTTGCCACATCAATAAGCACTTGTCAAAAGGATGTCTGACTGTGGCAGGAGACATCTGATTTACAGAAACATGCATTTCTTGAAGGGTCAAGACCGGAAATATTTTTTCTGATGCAATTCAATTTGTTAGGATGCCTTCATTTTTACGTGCTGCATCCCTGCCAGGCCAATTCTTAAGATAAGCTTAACAAAAGAGAAAGAAGGTGGTAATGATGAGCTAGTGGCACTGTGCTAGTTTGTTTTACAGACATTATTCCATCTCATCTGTACAACAACCCTATGAGGTAGATATTATGCTGCCCGTTTTATAGATGAGGAGACCAAGGCTCGTAGAAACTCCGTTGTGTGTATGATGTCATGAAGCTAAGAGGAGGCAGAGCTGGGATTTGAACTAGGACAGTCTGATCTCCAAGCTGATGATTTTCTGTTATTTGTCACCACCTTCCAATTAGTAACTTAGAGATGATTTTTAAACTTAGTCAGCATAGCGTCATGTTACATTGTTAAATGGAGCTAGGTTCCAGAGGCTATGCTTGGTGTTCTCTATAACCAAGGTGTTCCTGACTTTGGGGGATTGTGTGTGTGTGTGTGTGTGTGTGTGTGTGTGTGATGGAGATAATGATTTTAATTTTCCTCTTCCACTTTTGAGGACTACAGATCAGTGCAGGAAAATCTCTATGGTTCTCTTTCACTCTTTCCCTCTTTTTCTACTCCCTTCCCCAAGCTAAAGCAAAAATGGTCACCTACAATGATTTGATCTTCTAAATTTAAAAAGGAAGGAGGGGGGGAGGTAATAGATGCCTTCCTTGGCCATATGTATGTGGCATCCAAATTCATATTCTAAGGGATCATCCTAAAAGGAAATAAAGGGTCCTCACAAGCCTAAGGACTCTTCTGATACTGTAGATCTTGGTGCAATAATTACACCCCTCCAGAATCTTCATTTCAAGAATCCAGTCTGTCACAATCACATCCTATCTTGTAAGTGAGAGCCTTCACAGTGCCCACACCTTACTTTTCTGTCTCCTTGCACAGAAGCATAACTAGCATAGAGAACTGACTGCATGAGCCTTCCTCTTACAGCATGGTGGCCTCTCTGACTCTGCTACTTACTGGACAAGTTGCTTTCCCTCACTGAGCTTCCAAATGGGTATTATAACAGAACCTATAGTATAGGGCTTTTGTGCGAGTTAAAGAAATCTTTAGCACGGTACCAACTATTAGACAGCCTCCAATACCTGATCCTTATCCTAAGAAAACATCAGAAAATGGTCCCTGGGACATTGGACAAACGCTTTGGGAACCCTCTAGCCTAGTGCAGATCCCTGTTGTAAGGAGACTCCTAGGGGTCAGGACCAGCTAGATCTGTGGCCAGCAGTCCCCGCACAGGTGAGGATTTGGTGCCTTTACCACAAGACCTGATTCAGCCCAGGGAAGCAGTAGTGAAGACACACTACCTACCAGGGGTGTGGTAGCTGTCTTCCAACATTTGGAAGGCTGTCACATGCAAGACCGATCAGACTGTGTAGCTCCAAAGGTCGGAACAAGGATCCATGCGTTAAAAGTACAGGAGGAATTCGTGTTTTGTTTTTTGGTTTTTGGTTTTGTTTTTTGTTTTGGACTTAACCGAAGAAAGACCTTGTAAATCTACCTCAAACAATTGACAGACATTATTGGGATAGAAAGGACACCTGCATGATCCCTTCCAATTGTAATCTTATAGAAGTTGACATGCATTCGCTTGTCTTGGGGGCTAAGAAGGATTCAACATACCAAAGGATCAGAGGTCAAAGAGATGTTCAATGCTTTTTTTTTTAATGTTTATTTACTTTTGAGAGGGAGAGAGTGAGTGGGTGAGGGGCAGAGAGGGAGGGCGAAAGACCATCGGAAGTGGGCTCTGTGCTGACAGCAGAGAGCCCGATGTGGGGGCTCGAAATCACAAACCATGAGATCACGACCTGAGCCAAAGTCAGATGCTTAACTGACTGAGCCACTCAGGTGCCCAGATGTTGAATGCTTTTTATGTCCAGAGTGTTCTGCTGTGAGACCAGGACAAACCTGAGGAAGCTAGAGTAACCATGGATCGAAGCCCTAGGAAGCACAGCGTCTTCCACGTGAAAAGCCCCCTGATCTGTAACTGCCTTGTTGACTTTCAGTGTTCGTGTTCAGGCATGTGCCTGACTCTTCTGCCTGGCACCTGTGTGATCCTCCTGGGTCAGCTATATCTGGAACTTGTCTGGTGCCTGACTAGCCCTGTACTCCACAATGTCTAGCCTGACTCTAATAGGCCATGTCTCAGTATCCTGAGCTCTTAAATTAGTCCTGAGGAATGGCTAGCTAGTCCTGACCTAAAATGAGTGTGTATGTGGGTGGGCACATGAGGAGTAGCCACTGACATTCAAAAGCTGACCTAGCACACACTCATAAGCCATGTTATTCTCCTATTAGATATTGGCAACCTCACAGAATACCAGCTTCAGACAAGGTTATTCCAAGATCATGAAAAACAAGGCCACTTCATACTTTTGTCCAAGCACTCACAACAGCAGGGTCACGGTGCCAACCACCAAGCACCAAACACCCCTCTTTACGCCAAAAAGAGTGACTTTGTTACTTTTCCCAGGGACAATTTTATACTCATTACAATTTCCCTCCTTATAGGTAAAATGTATTGAGATACCCAATCATAGAAATGCTCCACTGATAGCATCTAATCTAAAGGGAATCTCCCACCTGCTTGGACCCTTCCCTGAGTCACCCCACCAAAGTCCAAATACGTTCTCTCTAACCCCCTCTTAGTGAGATGCCCCGAGGTTTTCCATGGTGTACGTTGCTCCTTGCTGCAATAAGGTATGAGCCCAATTTGTTCAACTGCAAGTATGGTCTTGGTGTTCTTTAGCTGTGGTACTGACAACTCAACATTTGTCTAGAAAAGAAGCACCAAGTCTCCCAGTGCTTATATTTTGCTTTACATTCAGAGGTGGCTTCATACAACTGTCATGACCCAGTGGACTTCAGATCGATTATATTCACTCATCCTGGTCATGACCCAGTGGAGTTCAGATCAATTATATTCACTCATCCTCGTCTCATCCAGGTGCCCATTTCCATCCCTGGCTCTTCTCTAGCCCTCATGTCTCCAAGCCACACTCATACATCTGCCAGAATGGTTCTCCCAAAGCCCCTCCCCCATCAGGATTTGTAGCCGTGGATGACACTCTCACAGAGTTATCTTTTTTTTTTAAGTTTATTTATTTATTGTGAGAGAGAGAGAGAGAGAGAGTGAAAGTCAGGGAGGAGCAGAGGGAGAGAGAGGGAGAGAGAGGATCCCAAGCAGGCTCTGTGCTGTCAGTGCAGAGCCCAACGTGGGGCTCAAACTCATGAACTCTGAGATCATGACCTGAGCTGAAATCAAGAGTTGGACCCTTAACTGACTGAGCCACCCGGGCTCCCCTCAGAGTTATCTTTTAGTTGAGATAAAATGAACCAGAACCAAGATTTCTAAATCTTTGACTCTTGTTTCATTACCTACCACTGTTTTCGCTTCACCCCCACTGACCCTCCAAACTACGACTGCTTTGGGGATTTTTTTTCCTGTCTCCCACAGGACAAAAAAAAAAAGGCTGATTATCATGGCTTCTTAGGGTCCTGGAGTAACATAAGAAAGATGAAAACAGGTTAAGCACAAGTCTTACTGTTTCCTGTTGTTGTGGGAGCAAAGCATGAACATCTTCCTTCTTGCTCAAAGGGAGTGTTTTGACTAAGATTTATGTAAGTCACCAAAGCCCTTCTCTGACTGCAAAAAATCCTGATTCCTTTCCAGTTTCAACTCTTTCTATCACCCTACCTGCCTATTTACCAAGCAAAGCAACAAGGGAAATAGCCAATGAGGATGAAAGGGTCAGCCTATCAATACCATCTTTGCCCAATTCAGAGATATTTGTCTCCATAAATCCTTCCCCTTGGGAAGTCTCAGCTTCTTAAGACATCTTATTTCATGGATTCCTCAGCTTAACTCACCTTCTGGCACCAAGGCTATCTCTTCTGTCCTCCCTAATGCCCAGCTTCAACATCTCAGACAAATGCAAACTTTATATAAATGCTAAGTATTAACTAGGCAGAAGCCAAAAGCAGTGTTCTAAGAAACAAGAAACAAACCAGAACAGTTTGCTTCGTTGAGTAAGTAAGGAAATGCAGAATGATACAGGCATGTAAATGCGCTTCATGCTGGAGAACAAAAGGGAAGAAGCCTAGCCCTGCAGCTTGAGTTCCAGTCTTGTCAGCCTAATTGAGGAGCCCAGTGTAGACTTCCCAGCTCTATTTGAAGCGTATCCAGCACAAGCAAATGCCCACTGTTTGTTGCAGACCAGCAATTTGGCTCTAAATTCCTGGGAACTCATGAAGGCTCTTTTTGTCTAAAACAGAAGAAAACTCAAGCGTCTGGTTCCTTGACTCCTTTCTTCTGAGTCTACTGTGGGTCTGTTCTCTCAATCTCTCTCTATTCCATGGGCCTCAGGTACAGAAACCAGAGCTTTCTTTTTTAAGAATTGGCCACAAAAGGGGCGCCTGGGAGGCTCGGTTGGTTAAACGTCTGACCTCGGCTCAGGTCATGATCTCACAGTTCATGGGTTTGTGCCCCGTGTCAGGGTCTGCTTCGGATTCTGTGTCTTTCTGACCCAACCCCACTCACACTCTATTTCTCTATCTCCCAAAAATAAATAAACACTTTTTAGAAATTAAAAAAAAAAAAAAAAAAAAGAATTGGCCACAAAGGCTCCCTTTTTCTTGTATCCCACCCTGATCCTGCTAGGCCTCCCAGAATGGAGGGCAGGATCCCCCCCAAAAAGGGACACAGTTGAACTTCTGCAGTAGTTTGCATTAATTGAGTACTTGTCGTATGCCAGGCACTCTTCTTGAGAGCTTTGAGATGAGGAAACTAAAGGGACCCCATGAAGAACTGCTTCTTTTCCTGCTTCTATTCTTGCTAGGACTTACACCCCCACTTTACACACGTCTTATAGAACAGAAGTGTACATCCTCCTTGTAAACGTCAGGATTTCACGATGTCTTTGAAGTCTTCCAGCACAATAGATACCATCTAAGGAGTGACCAGGGGCGGTCTTCATGAAAGTTTTCCAAGACCACTGACTCATCAAGACCCCTGGCTTCAGGGCATAAGTGACTTATGGAGGACAGCTAAGCACTCTTTGTTTCTGGATTACTGGGAGGACACCTGCACCAGACCACCATCCTCAGTAAAAACCCCAGGCCCCAAGCTAAGAGGAGACTCATTCTCCTTTCCTGTCTGAGTCTCCTGGATGCTCTGTCTATATCTACACTCTCTCTATGTCTTTAATAGACTCTGCTCTCATTTACTTTCAGCTCACGTTTGATTTCTGTCCTGTGCAAAGTCAAGGATCCTCTTGGCTGATCCTCTGGGTCCTCAGACCTAGCGAGCCTGCATCAGCTTTATGTGCTTGGATTCATTAAACTCTCATACCCATCCTATGCGCTGAATACTATAATAATCGGCACTTTACACATTAGTAAACTGAAGCACAAAATTAAGTCGTGTGTGCAAATTTAGAAAACTGGTAAGTGGGAAAACTGAAACTTAAGTCTTAAGAGTCTGACCTTGGAGGCCACACTCATCTGCAGCTCGGGGAAGAGAAAGAAAAGGAGTGACTGATCCCAAAATGTTTGTCTATTAGCCATATAGCCATAGAGGTGTGGCCAAGGACGCCATGGTGTCCTGGAGTAAAATTCCTCTTCCTTAGGGTTGGAAGTGCTCCTCACACTGGAATCTGAATATTCTTAGCCATAAGCAGAGGCTTTCCAAGAGTTATGTGGGTACAGTCAGTTTTGAGGGGACCAATTTCCGTGTCTTCACCCTGCACGTGAGATTTCCTAAAATGGATCTTCTTGTGACCTTACTAGTGATGACTGCAGGCTCTCTCTCCCACCTCACTTCCTCACTAGCCCTTCTTCTAATTTACAACAGAAAAGTACACCTCTCATCCTTCCCAAATGTTGATAAGGTGCATTGGCTCCAGGTTGTAAACCTCTAGTGCACACACAAAGGCCCAGCTGGAAATTCTGGAGCTGAGAAAGTAAATAACTCTAACGATTGCATAATGTGTTTTTTTGGAAATTGGATGTTTCCAATTCTTTGCTTTCAACAATTTTTTGCTTTCAACAAGACAAACACTAGTAGAACTGATGGATCACTAAAAATAATTGTTGATGCTAGACCACTACATGACTTTTGACATATAATTCAGGAGTTCAAGAATTGACTGACATTGCTATAATAGAACTCTTCAGATATGTGTGTGAACAAAATTATTCAGTGCTTATATCTATTAAAATGGAAATAGTGTGGAACTTATTAAAGGAACCCTCATTTAAAATAGAGTGGGGAGGCCAGAAGAGGTTGCCCTCACACCCCCACCCATAGCAGACCCAACAGAAGCAGACCCATCAATAGCAGACCCAACAGAAGAGAGGAACCTTGCCACCTGACTCAGCAACAAGCTCAACCAATAAGAAAATATCACAACTTGGCCAATAGGAAACCATCATCATATGAACACTGGCCTCAGCTCCTCCCAACTTTTTTTTTTTCTCTATAAAGCAACTCTATAAAGTTCCTCTCCTTTGACATCAGGACTTACCTGTGGTTTGCCATAGTTTGCATGTCCTGAATTGCAATTCCTCTGCTATTCCTGCATAAATCTATTTCACTGACAAAATAACTGGCTCTTTCACTTTTAAGGTCAACGATGGGAATATAATTTTACGTTCATTTGTAATATTCATCCATGGGTATATAATATTGTTCACCCACAGGTATATGACTAATTGAGGCCAGGGGAGCAACTTTCACTAGAGATGCATTTCCAAAATTATTTGCTTTTTGTCTTTAATAATGATCACAATTAATAATATTGTTTTGATATATATCAATAGTGGTTATACTAATATGTCAACCCAGAAGATTGTTTCTTAACACTTAGACAGAGATTCCCAAGCTCTTGATGAATCAGTAATATTTCCACTGGGTCCCCAAACCAAAATACCTATCCATTCCATTTAGTTAAGTGCTTAGTTTCAAACAACTTAATAAGTATTTATATCCTAACAGCATTGTAGCCATAGAAGAGGACTTCAGCTACTCCATTTTGACTTGTCTGTACTTTCTAATTAAGTTCTTCTTTCCAACTTTTCTCTAATTCAGGCAAAAGACCCTGCAGGCAAAGCATCCCCAGATGGGAACCAAACTACCCCCTCAAGCAATTGGGACTGCCCTGAGCTAGCATCACCCCTTGTGATTGATTCCGAGACAGTGATCCACATGAACTTTACTGCCCACCTGCTTGTACCCACCAGCTTTTTTTCCACCTTTTCCTTATATAAACCTGGAAGTATTTTCGGCACTTTGAAGACTTTCTTTGAGATGCTAGTCTTCTGTCTACATCTTCCCGCTGTTGGTCTCACTGAAATTAATTCTTTTCTTGTTTCACCTCCACTCCCGTGTCTTTGGATCAGCGGCAAGTGGCTGAACCTGGTCTGAATAGGACCCCCAGAGTCAGGTACTCTTGCACTCGTGCACCCCAGTTACAGCCATTTGCAAAGATAAAGCATGAAGAGGAGAAATCATATCTTTATGTCATTCTTAAATAACCACAATTTGCCAATGACATGTGTGTGCCCATTTTATGCTGCACAACTTCGCTAACCTGGGTATCAGATCGGGCCCCACCACCCTCATTTCCTCTTCCAAGCTGGCTTTTGTGCTGACTTGCTTTTTAATCACAGCAACTGCCAAAAAACAAAAAAAGAAAAAACACCACCTTTGCAAAAAATATAACATCATCAAAGGAATGTAGTTCGACCTAATGTGAACGCTGTGAACTACTTCCAAACTGGTAGTTCATACTGAGTTTCCCTTGAAAATTTAAAATATCCTGCAGTACCCATGTGACTTCATGGACACTTCCCAAATAGTTTGGGAGCTGCAGACTTAGAGCCCTAGGGTCACAGGAAATGTTTCTAAATTTGTCAGTGTACGTGCACGCACACACACACATAGTTGTCGTTGTAGAGAAAATGGTTGGGTAATTATAAGATTTACAAGTATAAACTATATTACATCAGAATAATATTCCTGGGAGGAAGTGGAATGGAAGTATACTTTGTTCATGTATCCCTTCAAAAGGATGATATCAGATATCAATTTGATATGGTGCTTAAATATCACTGGATACATTTAAAATAATGATAGGACTTTTGTTTTTATTTATTTATTTTATCTTATTAAAAAATTTTTTTAAGTATATTTATTTTGAGAGAGAGAATGAGGAGGGGCAGAGAGAGACAGAGAGAGAGAGGGGAAAGAGAGAATCCCAAGCAGATTCTGCATTGTCAGTGCAGAGCCTGATGCAGGGCTTGGACTCACAAACCATGAGATCATGTCCTGAGCTGAAACCAAGAGTCAGATGCTCAACCGACAGAGCCACCCAGGAGCCTCAGGACTTTTATTTTTAAATATCAGTATTAATGATATACATTACATCCTTTGCTACTGTTTAAACTTGTGATGAAACATTTAAATGTCAACCTAAATATGTGTGAAGGGGTCATCAGCTTTCAAGATCCTTTCAGGGCAAGGCTTCTCAACTTTGGCACCACTGGCATTTGGGGCTGGGTTAAGTCTTTGCTGTCAGAGGCTGCACCATGCATGGTAGCATGTTCAGCAGCATCCCCGTTCTGTTCTCAATAATGCCAGTAGTCTTTTCTCTCCATTTGTGACAACCAAAAGTGTCTCCAGAGATTGCCAAGTGTCCCTGGAAGGCAAAATCACCCCAAGCTGAGAACCATTGTTTTAGGGGTGTTTGAGCAAAAAAAGGTATAAAGACCACAGCTAGATTTATATGAGAAGCAATAAAGCATAATTCTTAGGAACTTGGCTTTTAGTACTTCTGGTTCTATCCTATGTGTGTGTGTGGGTGTGTGGGGGTGTAGTTTATTTATCTATTTTGAGAGGGAGAGAACACAGGAGAGGCAGAGAGAGACAGAGAGAGACAAAATCCCAGGTAGGCTCCACACCATCAGTGCAGAGCCCAACGCAGGGATCAATCCCACAAACTGTGAGATAATGACCTCAGCCAAAATCAAGAGTTAACCAACACTTAACCAACTGAGCCACCCAGGTGCCCCTCTGATTCTACTCTTTCTTGGCTTGGGGAAGATAGCTAATTTCTCCAAGGCTATCTGTTCCCAACACTTCTGTGCGTACCTCCTTGAAGAGTCTCCTTGTTTAACGCATCATCTGCCCAAACCTCTCTGGCTGATATTCAGATCTTTTATACCCTGTCCTCATGATGAGGCACCAACAGTGCAAACTGAGGGCGGCCAATCACAAGCTAGTTCCTCCCCCCCCCTCCCCCCCCCCCCCCCCCCCGGGATATGTGTAGTATTCCTCAGGCACTCTGGGCTGCCCAAGAACAAAGGAAAGGGCAGAAAACAAATGGTTAAACTGGGGAAAAAAGTCTCCATCACTTTACAAATATCTTAGTAATATTATAAGAAAAGGGCAACCTTACCACTAACCTAATCTCCAGGAACTCCCTACTGTCTTAATGATAATGCTTTGGTAAAGGGAAAAACAACTTTAGTTTGACAGTAGCTAGGCTTCCAGTAATCTGTGAGTCTTCTTTAGCATATGGAAATCCCTTTAACTTGACTTTATTTCCCCCAACTCCACAGTACTTAACCAGTCACTCCTCACAACCCTAGTGCAGCTCTTTCTGCCCATGGGTCCTGTCCCAGTGCTTTAATAAAATCACCTTTTTTGCACCAAAGACATCTTCAAGAATTCTTTCTTGGTCTTTGGCTCTGAACCCCCACCACCACTCCAAAACCCCATCACTCATACTATCTACTAACCTCATGTTCTAGGAAGAAAGACACCAGACTTGGGGAACCTGGATGGTTCAGTTGGTTGAGCATCCGACTTCGGTTCGGGTCATGATCTCATGGTTTGTGAGTTCAAGCCCCACATCGGGCTCATTCTCAGTGCAGAGCCTGCTTTGGATCCTCTGTCTGTCTGTCTGTCTGTCTCTCTCTCTTTGTCTCTCTGTCTCTCCCCCACTCACACTTGTGTTCTCTATCAAAAGTAAATAAACATTACCAAAAAAGAGACACACTCAAAATTATGTGATCCAATTTCTCATCTGAGCCTAGTTCCATTCTCTGTCACCAAATAACTGTGTGTGGTGTGAGCCCCTCGGTCTATTGCCCGATGGACGTGTGTGTGTGTGTGTGTGTGTGTGTGTGTGTGTGTGTGTGTTGGGGGAGAGAGGTGTTGTGAGACTGGCGATCTCAAATTCTCTCTTAAACTTCAGAAGAAGGAGGAGAAGGAGAAAAGGACAGTGAAGAAGGAAGGATTATTCTGTAGACCTTGGCATGAAATTCTTTTCTGGGGAGACAGGACTCACACTGTCCTCATACAGACTATCTCATATAGTCTATGAGTTGTTCTCATATAGGCTATCTTCCCCTTACCCTCACCCATGCTGCCCCCTGGTCCTCTCTGCCAATTCTGATCCCACCTCTATCCTAAACCTGGTCTACTCACCCAGCTCACACAGCTGTCTTGCTTTCCTAAACTTCTTTAGCGCTCAAGGTCTAGGCCATGCAGTTTAGCGATTATGTTGACCTTGAAAAACAGCCAGTTATTGTACCAGCAAAATATCTTCCCTGGGGGATAGTTGAGGAATTGCAGTTGGGGACATGCAAGCTATGGTAAACTATTAGCAGGTCTGAAAAGACAAAGGGAAGGTCAGCTCGTACTAAGTTTTAGGAGGAAATTGGAGAGGTCCGTTTTGAATAAAAGTTTATTAGAGAACAAGTTTGAGGTTGTGGTAGTTCATCCTTGGCTACAAGTGGGGCTTAGTGCGATGTTGCTGGGGCAGGGAGGGACCTTCCTTCTTTTTCTCTCTTTCTTCCTTTTAAATTTATTTTTGAGAGAGAGCACAAGTGGGGAAGGCATAGAGAAAGAGGGAGACAGAGGATGTGAGGCAGGCTCCACGCTGACAACAGGGAGCCTGATGTGGGGCTCGAACTCACAAACCAAGAGATCATGACCTGATCAAAGTCAACCGCTCAACGACTGAGCCACCCAGGCACCCATGTTTCTTTCTTTTAAAAGTATTTTTATTTATTTAAGTAATCTCTACCCCCGATGTGGGGCTCGAACTCACAACCCCAAGAGCAAGAGTCACAGGCTTTACTGGCTGAGCTAGCCAAGAGCCCTGCCTTCCTTCTCTTAAGAGGAAGAAATAAAATTTCTATATGAAAAGTGTCCTCCCTTGTCAAGATAAGAACTCTTCCTTCTTCCTGCTGGGTATGCAGGCTGCAAGGAACAGTAAGAACTTGAGAGCTCCCCCTTCAGGGCTTCCCAGCTCCATTTAAAAAAAAAAAAAATGGTTTTTTTGTGATGTTTTTATTTACTTTTGAGAGACAGAGAAAGACAGAGTTGGGGGAGGAGGGGCGGGCAGAGAGAGAGGGAGACAGAATATGAGGCAGGCTCCAGACTCTGAGCTGTCAGCACAGAGCCCGATTCAGGGCTGGAACTCAAAGACTGTGAGATCATGACCTGAGCCAAAGTTGGATGTTTAACCAACCGAGCCACCCAGGCAGCTCCCGCCCCCCCCACCCCCCAGCTCCATTTTAAGTTTCCTTTACTCATTTTCACAATTAGGTACTATCGGGTCACATTGGTCTCCACTTGTTTCTTGTGTCCCTCGTGTGGCCCCCTTGAGATGATGACTTCTTTAGGTCAGAGAGTACCTGACATCCTAATTTAGGGTGTTTGTGTAACAGACTGCATCACACTACACTGAAAGAATACTGGCTAAACGGTTCATTGTCCAGGTCATCATATTTTAGTGTGTGCTACACATTTGGTGTGCGCCCTAGAAAAGTCTCTCTGGAAATGATGGGGTTTGAAAATAAATAGCCACTCCAAGTTATACAAGCATAATCAGGCAGGGCCGTGTCCTGGAAACTCCCCAGTCATTTCACCTCTAATGTGCCCTTCCGTGACTGAAGAGTGACGGGAAGTGCTGGGAACATTTGATACCCAAGCTGCTCTAGTTCATGTACTTTTATAGGCTCTAAGAGCGCTCTCCTAAGTAATTCCCTCAATTGTGGTTCATTAACAGCCGTTAACAATCCCCTTCTGGCCTTAATTAATTACCTTGCCTTGGTGCTAAAGAGGGAGAATGGTTGTCAAGGGCATTATTTGCTCAATTACCCAAAAGCCATAGATGATGTGTGGTAATGAATTGGAAGACGGAACACCCAGCTCTTCTCTGATCCCACAGCTGTAAAACCTCGTCTGCCCTCTAGGGTGTATAACGTCAGCCCTTAGAAAGAGCTTGCATTCAGGGCGACCCTACTGGAATAAGAGGATGTCAGATCTTCATTTTCCTTCCAGCAGAAACACTAAAATTCCACGTTTGTGATAAGGCTCAGCTTTCTAGATAATTCAAGGGCAAGTACTGAGGCCTCTTGCCTTTCTTTCATTGTCTGCTCCTCCTCATAGTTGACTTTTTGGTCATTTCATAGCTATTTCATAGCTGGCTTCGTTCATGGACTAGTTGTACCCTATATGGTATAATTAGACTTCCAATTAGAGGGGCTTCTGTTGTAAAACTATATTTTACTTTTGTTTACTTTAAAAATCATGTGCAATTAGACTTGGGTTTATAATTGTAAAAAGAATGCTTTTTTCTTTTTTTAAAGAAAGCAGTGATCTTCATCAGAAGAGATAACGTTGACCCTATTTGAGACTGTTGCTAAGGGGATACCCGGTGTCATGTTGGAAATAACACATCTTTAAGGGGTAAAGAGCTAAGGTGAAGAGAGGTCAGAGGTCAAGCACCTCTTCTCTAATAGGAAAAAGAGATCATGGCCTTTCCTGTTGTTGTGCTGGTTTATATGCTAGAGATCTTTCTATTTTTACTTAAACCAAGAAAGTAGAAAGCAAATCTTTCTGATTAAAACAGAAGCTGTCAGTAGTTTGTGACTTCCTTCTACCCACGTATAACAGATTTTGAACTGACATTGGATTTGGTGTCCTAAAACTTTCAGTTCTGGTGTCAGTGGAGGTGGTAGGTAGGGTTGGATTCAGAGGGGTTGAAAACCGCTTTGAAATTCACACCACTTGAAATGTTCTGAGTACAATTTCTCAATATAATTGTAAGAAAATTACTGTTTAAAAATGTACGCTATAGGGGTGTCTGTGTAGCTCAGTCAGTTAAGCATCTTTCTCTTGATTTCAGCTCAGGTCATGATCTCATGGTTCACGAGATTGAGCCCCACATCAGGTTCTGTGCTGACAGTGCAGAACCAGCTTGAGATTCTCTCTCTCCCTCCCTCTCTGTCCCTTTGCCTCACCTCTCTCTCTCTCAAAATAACTAAATACATAAATATTAAAAAAATGTGTGCTATATATAACACTAGAGGCATATCAACCTGCATTGCTGAGAAAAAGATCCTTAACTTTGGGTTGTATATGGCAGGGGGTCTGTGTATGCTCACAGATGTGCATTTGGGTGTGTGGTTGGTGCATGAGTGTGCGGTATGTGCAAACATGTATGTGTATGATGTGTATCTTTGTGTTGTTTTTGTTGGGGGGGGGGTGGTTGTGGTGGTGTGTGTGTGTGTGTGTGTGTGTGAGGGCTTCACTTGGAAAATAACTCCTGAATCGAGTCTTGAGGAATGAGCGTTCCAGGTGGACAAGAAGAGTGAGGACCGTTAGGCAGAATAAGTAGCACTTCAGCAATAGAGAGGCACAGAGGATATGGAAGCTAGAGCCTGCTGACACGGAGTACAAGCTGGGAGATGAGGCTAGATGAGTGGACAATAACCAGCCCACAAAGGTCTTGTCTGCACATACCCGGGCAAAACAAATGAGAGCAGAGAAAAAGGCAGCTAGTTTGATCAGCAATCAGACAACTATTAAACTGGCAGTGTGGAACTTGTCCTTCTGTGCTGAGACTTGGGAAATCGTCCCCGGATGTGTCTGCTCCCTGCCCATTCCTTGGTTCCCTGACCCTCAGGTGCTTACCTTAGCCAATATGTTTAGACTCAACCAGAGACAAACTTTGATCCATTTCCTTGCTCTGCCTGTTTCCTCCTGGTTTGGCAGACACTTTAGGCTCCGACTCCAGCTTGCTGACTCTGATTCTGCTTCTTTTCAGCTGAATGGCACATCTGGGTCTCTCCTCAGAATGGAGATTTCCAGATCATTTCCTTTGTTCTTACCTCCTTTCTATATCTTTCATATCCACCTCTCCAACCAAGTGTTTATTTTGGACATTTTTTTTCAGTCCATGACACAAACTTCAAATGCCTCTGCTTATTTATCTATTTCTATAAAAGTTTTTTTGTTTATTTCCATTTTGTCTTAAAACACCATTGAATGAAAAATGATGTGCCCTCCCTTCCCCACTGTGATATATTAAGAAATATATTAAGATATATTAAGAAATTTAATTATATATATAATATATATGTTACATATATATATTATATATAATATAATTATATATTAATATATTAAATATATTAAGATATATTAAGAAATTTGGTCTCTCTCCCTGGTTCCTGGCACAAATATCCTAAAACTCTTGGGATCTCCTCAGTGATAGGCTATCCTTTTGTCATTCATAACGAGCCCTTTTTGAGCTCACCTGAGTTTATGCTAATGAGGTGACTTAGGGTGGGGTCCCTAGATAACCTCCAGACTACAAAGAGGTGTGATTATAGCTAGAACTTTTGGTCACACCCACCCACCTCTGGGAAGGGGAAGGGAGTGGTACAGATGAAGCTCTATAAAATCTCTTGAACAACAACAGTTGATGAGTTTCCATGTTGGTGGATATACACCCCCATGCCCGGAAGGTGGTACACCCCAGTTCCCTGGGGACAGAAACTCCTGCACTTGGGGGCCCTCCAGACCTCACCCTATGTACCTCTTCATCTGGCTGCTCATCTGTATCTTTTCTAATATCCTTTATAATAAACTGGTGAAAGTAAATAAGAAGCACAGGTGATAACCTGGCTTGGTAGATGGCATTTGAAGTGGGGGGGAGGGGGGAAGCAATCTTGCGGGACCAGGCCCAGGCTATCTCTCCAAGTAAGTAGGGTCAGAATTGAGTTAAATTATGACACCCAGTCGGGGTCTGCTGAGAATTGGAGAATTGCTTGGTGATGTTGGAAAACACATGTGACCCATCAATCAATCCCATTTCGCCATTTAGGCCAAACCAAAAGGTCTCATCATGAGGGTTCTCCCCTCAGTCATGGTTTGGCACAGTCCTTCCTGAAGATCTTCCTAGATGAATTTGGAACCTATAAAAGTTCCTCCAGTTCATCCCTAGACTTAATTATCTGCAGCCCATAAATGCTACTAACAATGAAAACTAAATAATACTTTTTGCATTACTACTTTTCAAATTTCTGATCCCTGTAGATCATGTTTCTGTATCAGAGAAACCATGTTGGCATTCTCATAGAAAGAATGAAATGTCACCAGGAGCTCCCCTGCGGCCTCCCCCTGAGGATAACGAGTGCGGATACACCGGCTGGCATCATGACACCATCAGCCTGGAAGGCTTGCGTAGGGCTCCCTCATTTGAGGCTGTAATGAAAACAGACAGACTTTCTGACTTCAGTGAGCATTTGACATCCAAGCAACTTGACTATAGTATTGTGAGGTGATTTCAGTCTCCCAGTTCACATTTTATCATATCTCGGTGCATGACTCAGTTCTGGCACATCCCAGTGTGCACCTCATCCAGATTTTCTATGTAAATCCACCAATTTGTAACTTGCAAACTGATCAGATTCTGTCTTCATCTGTCCAGGCTACTCTAACAAAAATATTGTTAGACTGGGTGGCTTCATAACAATTTATTTCTCACAGTCTGGATGCTGGAAAGTCCAAGATCCAAATGTTGGCAGAGTAGGAACCTGGAGAGTGTAGTTCTTGGCTCATAAATGACTGCCGTCTTGCTGTGTCCTCACATAATGGAGAGCTGGATGGAGAAGTGGCAGTATTATAAACTGAACTGTTTCTCCTCAAAATTCATATGTTGAAGCCCTAACCCCTAGGACCTCAGAATGTGACTGTTTTGGGGGGTGCCTGGGTGACTCAATCGGCCAAGCGTCTGACTTCAGCTCAGGTCATGATCTCACAGTTTGTGGATTCGAGCCCCACCTCTGGCTCTGTGCTGACAGCTCAGGGCCTGGAGCCTGTTTTGGATGCCGTGTCTCCTTCCTTTCTCCGCCCCTCTCCTGCACGTGCTCTGTCTCTCAAAAATAAATAAACAATAAAGAAAAAAACTGTGACTGTTTTTGGAGATAAGTCCTTTACGGAGATTAATTAAATTAAAATGAAGACTCTAGGGTGGGCCCTAATCCAATCAGACTGGTGTCTTTATGGGAGGTGGAGATGAGGACACAGAGAGACACTAGGGATGGGTGTGCACAGAGGATGACCCTGTCAGGAGGCAGTGAGAAGGTGGTTATCTCAGAACAAGGAGAGAGGACTCAGAGGAAACTAACCCTGCTGACAACTTGATCTTGGACTTCCTGCCTTGAGAACTGTGAGAAGATACATTTCTGTTGTTTAAGCCACCCAGTCTGTGGTACTTTGTTATGGTGGCCCTAGCAAACTAATGCAGACAGCAACAGACAATTGTTAATAAGCATTTCAACAAACAAGAGGCTTCTTTCTGAGGCTACAGTGTGAACCAGAAATAGAATGGCCTGATGATTGTGTGGATTCACCCTTGTTGCCAGGATATTTGGAAGGAAAGAGCATCCCCCATGAGTCCCTTGAGAAACTGAAGGGGCCCGATTCCATATCTGGATTCCTGCCGCTACTCAGGGGCCTAGTGCTGAATGATTAGCCATCCATCCCAGCTTTCACCCTCTGTAGCTCAATTACTGTCTGTTAATTCTTCTCAGTGACCACTTTGACTTTGAAATGTACCTTGGTTTATGTGAGAAGTTACCTGGTCATCATTTATAGGTAAAATTGGGGTAATGCGCCTCTCTACAAGAAATCTCTTTCAGCTAGGATCAGAAAATCAAGCAACACTTTCCCAGGATGATTTGCTGATGGAGCCAAGGAGTCAAATGTCAGTGGCTCTGTGGCAGGTTCCTACCAAAAACACAAACAAGCAAGGTAACAAATAAAAAGCAAGATTTAGCACGTTATTTATTTCTTTATGTATTTATTTATTTAGAGAGAATGAGTGCAAATGAGTGAGGGGCGCAGATGGGGCGCCTGGGTGGCTCAGTCGGTTGAGCGTCCAACTTCGGCTCAGGTCATGATCTCATGGTCCATGAGTTCGAGCCCCGCATCGGGCTCTGTGCTGACAGCTCAGAGCCTGGAGCCTGCTTCAGATTCTGTGTCTCCCTCTCTCTCTGACCCTCCCCCGTTCATGCTCTGTCTCAAAAATAAACATTAAAAAAAATTAAAAAAAAAAAAAAAAGAGTGAGGGGCACAGAGAGAGAAAGAATCCCATGAGGGGCAGAGAGAGAGACAGAGAAGTGGGGCTCACCCGAAGCAGAGCTTGAGCTCACCCGATGCGGGATTCAGAATTACAAACCATGAAATCATGACCTGAGCCAAAGTCAGATGCTTAACGACTGAGCCACCCAGGCGCCCAGATTTAGCCTGTTATTATAGGCCTTTGTACCACACAACCTAGAAACCCTCCACTGCCCTCAAGTCTAGGTTACATGGGGCTACATCTGCACCTCCCATCCCTTCCTCCATATTCTTTCAAAGAGTTTCTAAAGAGTTTTAGCTTTTGTGACTTCTCCCATTAAGCCTGCTCCTTAAAGGAATTCACTTTTATGTAGTGCCATCTACATAAATACATGTGGGCCTAGGGAGGGGATCTCACAGTGTATTAGACCTGCTCCTCTGCATTTCCTGCCTCTGCACAGAGTGAAGAAGATTTCCCCTTCTCCCAAGTAAATTTTCTGACAGGCAGAGCTAGATGCAAAATGAAATTTTAAAAGAGCAGCTGTAAAGAGAGTAGATCCTAAGTGTTCTTACCACACACACACCAGTTATGTGAGGTCATAGATGTGTTAACTAACCTTAGTGTCGGTAATCATTCCGCAGTATATACATGTATCAAATCATCAGGGTGTTTACACCTTTCACAATGTTGTATGTCAATTATATCTCAATAAAGCTGGAGAAATAAAAGAGCAGCTCTAATGAGGAAGATGGCCAGCACGTGACAGTAGCTCAGGGAACAATAAAACCTTTATATGAAATAATAGGAATGTAGGGGAAGTGGGCTCCTGGATGCTATTTTGATTTTCAGCATTTCAGGTTAACACAGATTGAGTTAATGATGTTTTTCTATAGCTCCCAGGCAACTCAGCAATGGCAAGGCTCAGACTAGCAGAGAAGCACTTCCTGCAGATTTGGAAGGGATGAGAGGCCAGGAGACCAGTTGTGCTGTGTCCCCAAGCTGCAGATGCAGAGGAAAGAAGTATTATATCAGGGAGTTTCTTGCACCCTAGGCACATGGCAAAATTCACAGACCCCTTCCTTGTCAGTTTCACCAGTTTGAATCAACTGCTTCAATTTCAGGGGCTAAGAGTTGTGGTTTTTTGGGGTTTTTTTTGTTTTTGTTTTTAATTGAAGTAACCCCAGAGGTCCAATGATGGAAAATGAGCCACATTAGAGTAGGGAATCATTTAAGAATCCTGAATTCCATTTTACCCCTGGTGTTTATGTTTTCCACGGGAAAAATAAAAAATGTATAGGCTCGGAAAAAGGAAATTTCTGAAACCCTAAAGGGAAAGTGTGAGATGTTTCCTGCTGTTAAAGGATCATTAAAGACCAAAAACGCAGCTTAAACTGGAGGTCCACTGTTTGGATGACTGGTGATTGCTATTCATAAATTTCATGTCAACCTTTCTAAGTCAATGAAGATCAGTACAGACATTTTGAGCTTTCTGCTTTACTTCTTTAGAAACATTTTCTCCGCATACCTCTCCTGGAAATATTTATTTACTCAACATTACTTAATTATTCAAAAACCTGACTTGTGAATGTTTCATGAGCTTCAGCAAGTGGCGCGTGTGTTTGTGCGAGTGCACAGGCTCATGTTCATGTATGTATATTTTCACGTGCACCCTGTTCTCAACTGTCCAATTGTCTGCATTGGGTCATAGTCTTCAGACTATAAGCTCCAAGAGAACTTCACCTAGGTGTGTTAATGCTGAACTCTATTATTACGTGGTACTCAAAACATAAGCATAATGGACACGGCGAAAGGTAGAGCACCTTTCCTGAAAAAAGGAAATGGAATTTTTTTTGGTTATTCATACCATATTATAACCCATATAAACCAACTCACATTGTCATGTTTTGTTATTATATTCAAATATTGTGTTCTTTGTCCTATAGAATTTTTTTGCAAAGAAAAGCATTCAAGGTAAATGATATAAAGATATTCAACCTGATATGACCTATAAAAGCAGATGTCATAAATATTTAGTCTTCCTCTCAAGCCTTTGGCCTCCAGATAGTTATCTATTTTATGTCAAATGTGTTGTGTATTGTGTTTTTATTGTTTTTCTTTATTGTGGCAAAATACATAAATTAAAATTTACCCTGTTAACTCTTTTTAGGTAGACAGGTTAGTAGTGTTAAGTAACATTCACATTATTGTGCAAAGGATCTCCAGAACTTTTTCATCTTGCAGACCGGAAACTTTATACCCATTAAACAACAATTCACCTTTTCTCCTTTTCTCCTTTTCTTAGCTCCTGGTAATCACTATACTTCTTTCTGTTTCTTTTATTTTCTTTTTTTTTTTTAATGTTTATTTATTCTTGAGACAGAGACAGAGCGTGAACAGGGGAGGGGCAGAGAGAGAGGAAGACACAGAATCTGAAACAGTCTCCAGGCTCTGAGCTGTCAGCACAGAGCCCGACATAGGACTCGAACCCACGAACAGTGAGATCATGACCTGAGCCGAAGTCAGACGCTTAACCGACTGAGCCACCCAGGCACCCCCTTTTTTCTGTTTCTAAGAGTTTGCCTGCGTTACTATATATATCATATTAGTGGAATCTTTATTTATCTTTTTTACATTTATTCAGTTTTGAGAGACAGAGAGAGACAGAGCACAAGTGGGGAAGGGGCAGAGAGAGAGGGAGACACAAAATTCAAAACAGGCTCCAGGCTCCGAGCTGTCAGCACAGATCCTGATGTGGGGCTGGAACTCACAAACCGCGAGATCATGACCTGAGCTGAAGTCAGACGCTTAATCGACTGAGCCACCCAGGCGCCCTTATTTATCTTTTTGTTATTGGCTTGTTTCACTTAGCATAATGTCCTCAAATTTCATCTGATATAGCATGACACGATTTCCTTCCTTTTTTAAGGTTGGATAATATCCCACTGCATGTATACATCACGTGTTCTTTATCCATTCATCTGTTGATGAACATTTAGCCTGCTTTCACCTCTTGGCTATTGTGAATAGTGCTGTTACGAATATGGGCGTGCAGATATCTCTTCAAGACCTCACTTTCGACCTTTTTGGATATATATCCAGAAGTGGGATCGCTGGCAGTTATATTTTTAATTTTTAAAGAAACTACCACACTGTTTTCCATAGTGGTTGAGCCTTTTTACATTATCACCAACAGTGCACAAGGGCTCCAGTTTCTCCTCACCAACACTTATTATTTTTTTCTGATAGCTATCCTAACGGGTGTGAATGTTACTGATTTTTAACTAATGGGTTACACAACGTCTAATAGGATCTGCTTCTGTGTCCTATAATGTTCACTATTGAAATAACTTGCTTTATATTTATTCATTCATTCACTCAGACTTTGTTTAGCACCTACTTTGTGCAGGGATAAGGGGATATAAAGACTGTTTAAAAAAACATCTTGCATGCCACCGGAGTTTCATCATGGACAGGCCTATAAATACATAATCAGTACATTACATTTACATCACATAAGCAAAGTGATAAGTGCCAAAATACGTTCAGGTAAAATGTAACAGAGCAGTACTAAAGAGGGAGTAATGAGTACTGCTTGGGGAGAGAACCCCAAGGAGGTGATGGTTGAGCTGATTCTTAAAGCATAAAGTTCTTTTCTTTCTTTATTTGTTTAATGTTTATTTATTTTTGAGAGAGAGCACAAGCAGAGGAGGGAAAGAGAGAGAGGAGGAGACAGAGAATCTGAAGGCTCCACTCTGACAGCAGACAGCCCAATGTGGGGCTTGACCTCATGAACCATGAAATCATGACCTGAGCCAAAAGTGGACACTTAACTGACTGAGCCACCCAGGCACCCCTTAAAGTATAAAGTTCTTAAGGGGAGAAGAAGGGAGGCCCAGGGGCTTATATGTGTAAAGGTACAAAGGGATAGAAAAACATTCAAGTTTAGGAAACCACAGGTTGTTTCCCAGGGAGATGGTCCGAGCATAGGATATGCAGTGGAGTGTGACAAAGGCACAAAGGAATGTGACAAAGCAAATGGTAGAGGTGATGCTAAAATGTAGGCAAGAATAACATCTGAAGCATTGGTGGGTCATTCTATAGAAGATGTTAATTGCATGATCAGGGAAGTGAGACTGATGAGGGTGGGGGAGAAGTGGAGAGGACAAGACTGATAAGGAGGACCATTCAGAAATTTCAACTGTCCTAAATACAGGTTGAATTAAATAGGATGTTAATGTAGGACAAGTTTCAAAAGATACTTAGGAGTTGAATATGAACTCTGGTGAATGTGAACTTAGGAGATGAATATGGGCTCTGATAGGTTTATGAAGCCCACAGGAGGGGATGACATCACTCGGCAGACCACACAGCACAGAAAGAGAACACTGAAGACGAAACTCTGGGAAGCTCAGCAGTTACAGGATGAGAGACATGGGAAAAGGTGAGAAGAGCCAGAAGGAAAGAGTTCTTAGGTTGGCCAGAAAAATGAGATCATGACTGAAAATCATCCAGTGAATTTGGCAACCAGATTATTGTCACTGGAGCAAGAGCGCTTTCAGGGATTTAAAGGTCCTAGAACTCAGATTGCAATGACCTGAGGGAGGTGAGGAGTTGAAAACCATAAACATGGGATACTCTTCCAAGGTTTTTGTCAAAAGAGGAGGAGAGAGTGGGAGGGTAGCTGGCGAACTGAAAGACAGTTTTTATTTTTTACTTTTTTTTCTTCTGAGATAAATATGTTTTTAGGCTGTAAGGAAAAACTGGAAATAGAAGGGGTGGGGGGAGGGAATTGATTAAACAAGATCCTGAAGTGGAAAACTTGTTGGGCTTAAACGTTTAAGTGTAGAGACATTAGCACTGGGGATGAGGAGGTAGGAACAGATATTCTGGGCACTTACCTCTCCTGTGTAAGGAGATTCTCTCCTTCTCACTTTATAGCAAGTGTCTTAGTTCCCAGCCAAGATCAAAAATCGATTAACGTCTTTCTCCATTATTAGAATAACAGAAACACAAATCCCACTATCTAAATTTCTAACCCTGTCTTAGTCATTTGAATGCCACTGAGATATTTTGTTAAAAAAATCACCAAAACAACAGACAGACTCTCCTATGTATTATTGCTCCTTATGATTTCCCAGCAAACAGGAACCCTGAGTTTGTCAGTGGCAGGGTTGCTAAGTGACCACATCACTATCTAACATTAGCTATCAAAATGGCCTGACATGCAAAATAACCTTACTTTAAGTGCAAATATGGCTCCATACTTCATTTTGCTTTCCCCTTTCCCCCCCTAAGTTTGGTGGTCTTTAGGGGAACATTTGCTATAAATACAAGGGATAATTGTGTACTTAACAATGAAATTCATTTTAAGGCATTTAGCCCACAGTGCAAAAATAGTACCTATATCCATTCCAGAGGAGTAACCAGGGAAATGCTTGAGTTGTTAGAGTGATTTCATTTAGAAACACCCCCATCCATTGTACATTTGCATCGTGTTTGTTGCTAGAGAAAAATAGAAAAGATTTACCTTAAAGAATTATTGATAAAACTTAAGTATCAACATTTTTTTATGAGCTACAAGAGACTATTTTCATGAGCATAGAACACAAGAGGGTGATAAAGAAATACAATATTTATTATTTATGTTTATATTTATTATTAAAATTATTGATGATAATGTGCTTTGTGTAACACTCTGAGATTTATTATATTTAATGCTTACCAACAGCCATTTTTTTGGAGAATAGTATTTCTAGGATGGATTTTGATGACTGGGGAGTGGAAAGGAAGTTAATACTGGTAAGGTACCCACTGGAGTCTGGAAGACTTGCAATCATTTACCTCCGAATTGTGATAATCTCATTTACCTCCCAAATTGTGAAACAGTTGCTATCCTTCGCCATTCAATACATCTACATTTATTAATTTTGGGAAAGAGAGAAACCTACTGGAGTCGCTCCCAGGTGTTATGTGTTAGATCCAGAATAATGTCCTTTCTTTTCTCCACGTGTTCCAGTAGGGCATGATCCCTTAAACTCTGGAAGACTAAAGGATCGCTACCACTTGTACTCTGTCATTACTCATCACTCCTTATAACTCAGGTTACTTTCTAATACTTATAATCAGGTACTTTCTAGTATAGAACCATGTTCTTGCTAAGCACCTTCTCCTACCTAGATTGCCTTTTTACTCCCCTTTTAATCCTCATATTCTTTCCTTATCTTTGAAGCCCAGCTAACATTCCACTTTCTAATCCTTCCCCAGTAGTCCCCAAATTCCATGATTGCCTGGTGTGTTGATCTCTAAAACCCTCACTAAGACCAGGAACCAATCAAGCCTATATTAGCAACTGACAACTATCTTAGCGACGTTCCAGAATCATGGTGGGTTCACGGATAATATATCGAGTCTTTCTATCAATACGTGATGTGCTAGGACTGGAAAACATCAATATGAACAGATGACCTTCAAACCTGCCAAACCAGCTAAGTAACAATGTATACAGTATATTCATTAAACCAAAGAGGATGGCATTACTCCTAGATCTTATATAAAAAGCCAATGAAGATGAAACTGATGAGTGGACATTTCGTAAAGTGAAATGTAAAGCTGACATTTTCCTTTTCTGGCCTTCCAGATTGGAACTCTCGAGTATGAGCACAAAACTCTGGTTAGCACTGTTACATTAGTTGAACAAGAGACCATTGGACTGGCGTACCTCTAATGCCCTGGCAGCCTGTGTAAGCAAACCCAAATCGAAGTCTGTCAATGCCTCCATTACAAAATCAAAACTGAGGACAACCAATCTCAAACATCCAACTAGGCTTTCAGCTGTAGCCAATCAATCATTTCCTTGGTTTGCTTTCGCCTTTTTGATATTATTACTATTTTTAATTTTTTTAATGTTTATTTATTTTTGAGAGACAGATCACAAGCAGAGGAGGGGCAGAGAGGGAGGGAGACACAGCATCCAAAGCAGGCTCCAGGCTCTGAGCTGGCAGCACAGAGCCTGACGCGGGGCTTGAACCCACAAACCATGAGATCATGACCTGAGCCGAAGTGGGACGCTTAACCGACTGAGACACCCAGGTGCCCCAGCCTTTTCATTGTTAAAAGTCTCTCCCTGAGTTAGTTCCTGTCAGTGGAACATACCCAACCACTTCCAGTTTGGCACTGGCAGATTCCAACAGATTTTTGTTCAAATGTTAACCTGTCTCGGTTTATCTTTTAACATTTCTCTATGAAACCTATCGATCGAATAAAAGGGAACGAGAAACTTGGTGAGTCATACCTGGGTTAGATATTGGGATTCTCATTTATTGGTAATTGGCTTTCTGTTTCCTATAAGAGGTATCTCGTTGCAAAATATACCCTCATTTTTCTCCTCAACTTGATTGTTCCCTCTCAAGGCAATGGCCTCTTCCATATCTTTTTGTCTCTGGTGGCCGCGTAGAAATCAGCAGGCATTTCAGGTTGTAGACAGTGAATGTGCCATCTATTTCCTCTCGGTAAAGGTTTATAATTCTAATCCCCAAAGTCACCTTCTTTCAAGATCTACAGAAAGCGGTTTGGGAACACTAAGTAGCATTCATCTAGAGGTGAATAACTGGCTTCTCAAAGGTTGTGTGTGTACGTGTGTGTGCACGCACACTTCTAGTATATTTTGAACAGGCATCAGATTGTGTTCCCATATCCCCTCTTCATCTAAGCAAAGACTGCATGTATCTGAGATATAGTACATGCAAGTCATGTCTCCATCCACCATGATATAGAGGTGTCTTAAAAAATGCATCTCACTGGAATTTCACTCTAAATGAATACTCAAAAGTAGGCATGCAAAATTAAGAGAAAATTTGAGTGTAGCAAAACTGACTTCACTATAGTTTCAAGACACTTGGAAAATAAAACTTTATACTTGGCAAACTTGGCCAGAAAAACGCACGAAAGTAGTCCATTCTTCTCATCTCTTACACCTTCCAGTCAAAAGTCAATGCCTTTGTGACCCAGGGATCTGTTTGCCTCCATTACAGACTGAGACGTTCATAAAATTTAATGTTGTTCTCGTGGATCCACTGGCTAATAAAAAAGCATGGATTTGCGGGCATTGCTACCCTGTTTATGCACAAAAATTATCCTTAACTGAAAGGTGTTTTGTGTTCCTTTACTACCCTCTGCTGGTAATTTCTAATATAGCGCTTAGTTTTTAAAAAGCTTGACAGAGACACTGTTTTTAATATAAGAGAAAATAATGTTGAAAATCACCAAAAAATGTATTCCATCTTTTCCTAGAAGGCAGTTCTTTCAGTTTGAAATATTAGACCTTATTTTCTAGAACAAATCTGGTCTATATAATTTGGTCTATGTAATGTGCTCCCAGTGTCCAGATATTTTTTTCCTCACTTGTATTTGATGACTGGTCAAGAGAATGGAGCCACGTGGAACAGAAAGAGTGAATTCAGCCACAAAAAGTGAATTCACTTACAAATTGAACTAGCACCACACATTATTTAGGTTGATCCATTTACATTACAAAGCATTCTCACACACATCTCTTGTCCTTCAACAATACCGTGAAATAGGTAGGTACACTCTAAAATACAGAACTTTTCCTAAAAAGCAAAAAGGATCACTGAGGTCAGCCTCAGGTAAAATCCTGAAATAGATTCATGTATTTGACACCTCCAACTATTCCCTAGTTGCCATTTCCTCTATAAACCCCTCTGTCTCTTCCCCAGGCGACCCATGGTCTAACGCTATCAAGATCGCCCTTCAGAAAATAAAAGTATCTGAAAGATTTATTCACAGGAAGTGTCTCATCTCTCTGGATAATTTGCATCTTAAAAGAAAACCAGAACTAAAGCCAAAGTAACCGGCAGCTTACAGGAAATTATGGAGATTAGCGAGAGAGACATACTTAGAGAGACAGGTTTTCAGTTGCCACTCCAATCAAAAGGTGGTCACTTTAGAATCAGGGCTGCTCCCAGGTTTGCAGGTGTTCCCCATGGGGAAGTTATTGCAATCAGTTTTGTGGGTGTGTGTTAGACTGGGCACATGGATTTTGGAGGCAGGCAGATTCAGATTGGATCTCAGTTCTGCCAATTAACAGCTTAGGATCTCGTGCAATTTTCTTAACCTTTCTCGACCTCAGTTTTCTCATCTGGAGATAGGGATAATACCTAGTTCCATAGGGCTGCTGTGAGGATTAATGTCTGGCACGTGGTGTATAATAAATGCTAGTTCCTTCCGCCTCCTCCCTTGATGGTGCCTCTCAGATGGCAGAATAATCCAAGGTTTTCAAGAGGTTACACAGCAACACCTGATAACTTTAGTAATAAGGTTGTGCAGGTGAATAAGCTCTTTCCTAGGTAATTCTTCATAGAAACATTTCCTGGCAGTATTTCCAAATCAGGCCTGATTAGCTGCTTCATGCAGAATTCCTTCATGCAGAATTCAGGACTCTCTTCTGGATGTGAAATATCCACATAGCTTCACGTTTCTCTCCGTCCACTCTCCTCCTGAGCTGTGAAGCCACTATCTTTAGTTAACAACCACTTCTGCTTGGTGTGGTGCAGAGGAACAGAATCTGTGTAGGGCTGTTCCTGCTACATGGTCAATGGAAGGACAAGTTATGCATTAGAGCCGGTCAACAACACTGACCCAGGGGGTCAGGTACCCAATATCCTTGAGAAACCATCAGCACTCCCTTCACCATCAGCCCGGTCTCAAATGTGTGAGGATGTCTCAGCAGCTGGTTATATTATCACCCATGTCTTGTCTCTCCTTTTTCTTCAGGGAAGGTGCCAAGGAAATAACTCCTTCCCAAAATATTGAGTTCCATAGAGACAGAATTCTCTGAACACAGAAGGTAGTTCAATGAATTTAAGGCTGCTGGCAGGGGTTAAGTGAATCCGCCCTGTTTTAATTTTGGCTATAAAAATGTACTGAGGGAGTTCATTCTTCTCATCCATAAATTCTAACCAAAAGTCAAGGCATTAGGGTTTAAATGCTTCATATATTCTGTGAATTAGACTGATGTACTTTACTGCCATGACCTTTTCAATATTCTGTAAATTGCATGACTGAACCAGGAGCTCTCCTCTGTTTACAGCATTACTGACCTCCCTAAGAGGTACACAAGATACATAGATAAATACGCTAAACTCATCAAGGGAAACTTGCCAAGGTGGGGTGTGTGTGTGTGTGTGTGTGTGTGTGTGTGTGTGTGAGAGAGAGAGAGAGAGAGAGAGAGAGAGAGAGATGGGGGAATCCCCACACCAGTCCTCTCAATATAGCAGGGAAATGGGACCGCTTCCTTTTCTCTTATATTAAGCATTTGGAAGTGGAGTTCATCAGAGAGCCTTTGTTCTGAGAAGCAGGGAAAAAGGATCACATTCCAAAGATTCTGGAGAAGAGTTCCACACGCAGTATGACACACAGGGTAAAGACTTTCTCCCACCTCTCAGCATTTCATCCAGATGTCAGAATTCCCTGAGGGCTGAGACTTATGACTTTGCACTAGCTCTAAGTACCTGTAATAATAATAGTTAACATTTACTGAGGTCTTCATTGGACCAGGAAAAAATGCTAAGAATTTTAGAGTCATGTTATTCTCATCACAACTTTCTGAGGTGGATACTTTAATAATTTCCATTTTGCAGATGAGGAACTTGGGGGCTCAGACAAGTTAGATAACTTCCCAGAATTAAACGCTAGGCCTGGAATTCAAACCCTGGTCATCTGACTTCATTCCCCTGTGGGGTCATAAACATTCACCCCTCTGCTTTCCTGCATAAAGGTGGATAGTCCCAGCTGCTGGCCCTCCAGATCCACCATGGTATTTGCATTGTGGACCACTATCAGCTAATGGCTTAGGGTTACAACTGTTGTTCTGTTCCTATGGGGTATAGGATTTCTTTCACATATGACTGTATATGAGGAATACCCTCTCAGCCAGGCCAAAATTTCTTAGAACTGCGCTGTAGTTGTTGATTCATCCTACCCAGCCCTTCCTCCCTCTCCCTGCAGGTGTGAGACATGCATCATGATGTAAAGCTGTCCCCTTATTCCTGCTTCCTCTTTTACCCTTCACAAACATTGCCCCCAGCAAATCTCTTGCACATCTAATCATGTCTTTGTGCCTGCTTCTTGGAAGGCCCAAACAACACACTATGCCTGCCTTATTCTGACATAAACCTCTCCTTGTCTGCTTACTCCAAGGGTCAAGCAAGCATTGCCAGTGACATTTTAGATTGATGGAATGTCTGTCTTTGAAAGACCTTTGGTGATTTCAAAAGATACTTCCCTGATACTCATTCTATCTTCTTTCTTTGAACAATAATTTTAAAAAAACACATGATCTACAATCATGTCCAAATTTCTTCGATATGAGGGACCATGAAAACATTTCACTAAAGCTTGGAGACACAGTGTGGGTGCAGGGACAGGAAAATGAGAAGATCAGCCTTGAAGGGTATTCTCAACAGGTTTAGTTGAACATGGGGCAGAGTGCACCAAGGCTAATTCTGCAAACCAAGTGCTTTGAAATGACAGAAAACAACAACAACAACAATTCAGTACCACGGTGTATTAAAGACCCCTAGAGATCCCATGGCAAGGACACTGGTTTAAATCCCCACACTCATTATCAAATGGGGATCTGCTTTTTAACATTCCACAGAGCTAGGGATCTGGAGTCTATGCACATAGGTATGTAGAGCTTCAGGTTCGCCTGCCTTCTTCTCATTCCAAGTCTAAAGTCTTTTAATTTTCACCTCAAGGCCTTTTCTTGCTTTCATTTGTTAGTTTGTTCACCCTACTCTGTAAGAGTGGTGGCTGAAAGCTTTTCTTGCTAAGAGGAATTCCTCATCCATCCATGCATCCATCCATCCATCCATCCATTTAAAAGGCTTTCATTGAGAACTTGATTCAAAGTTGTGGGCTACACTTTGTGGGAAGTAAACATGAACCTAGTCCCTGACTTCTTGAGAGATTTAGAACTAGAGGAGGAAAGGTAAGGCATGCAAATAAGTTGTCAGGAGCAGCTCTAGAGTTGCTCTAGAGGGCTCTAGAGTTGCTCCTCATAACCATCAGGAAACGTTTTGTGAGAAGTCAACTTTGTGCCTTCACGGATCATCTCCCTTCATATTGATTATAACTCCATTTAATTTTCAAAATGGAAATAACCTTAATGATTATCAAGTAACACATGTATATTAGTTTACCGGGGCTACTGTAATGAAGTGTCACAAAACAAGTGGCTTAAAACAACAGAAATTTATTCTCTCACATTTCTAGACACTAGAGGTCTGAAATCAAGGTGTTGATTTCACCTGGCCTCTTCCTAGCTTCCGGTGGGTGGGCATCAATCCTTGGTGGTTCTTAGATACAACACTTCAATCTCTTTCTCCACCATCACATGGTGTTCTCGCCTCACATAGCTGTGTCTCCTCTTCTTAGGAAGATACTAGTTATATTAGATTAAGGACCCACATTATTCTAGTATGGTTTCATCTTAACTAAGTACATCTGCCAATAGGGTCACACTTTGAGAAGCTGAGGGTTAGGACTTCAACATGTATTTTGAGGGAAAAGAATTCAACCTATAACAATATACTCATTATAAAACAATTCAGATGATGATAGCAGAAAAGCACAGAGAAGAATACAAAAGTCACTGCAATGTTGCCACTGAGAAATAACCACTGTTAATATCTTTCCCTTTTTTTGTTGCATGTATGCATATGAAGAACAGCAATCATATTATACAGACAATTTTGTCTTGCTTTTTCTCAGATTATATCCTGAATATCTTCCAAATCAATAAGTATATTGACAATTGGTAATTGGTACACAATAATTTATCTAATCAAGTACGTACTATGATTGAAAGCACTATAAGCTTCCCATTATTTAGCTTTGTAAAAGACCAAAAAATTCCTAAGTCTTTAGATACTTACACTTTTTATGTAGTCATTTAGTCATTTCGGTATATCCATCATTACCTTTTCCATTTCATTTTACCTACCTTAAAAAAAAAAAGTTCTTGCTTCAGAACACAAATTATTTCCTAAAGAGAAATTTGTATTGGTTTCTTTCACTCACAAGTCTCAGAAAGCTATTACTCTATGTTTGACTTTTTTTTAAGGTTATATATTTTGAGAGAGAGAGAGAGAGAGAGAGAGAGAGAGAGAGAGAGAGAGAAAACCAAGCAGGCTCTACACTGTTAGCACAGAGTGCAGAGCTGACACAGCACTCAAACTCACGAACCATGAGATCATGACCTGAGCTGAAATCAAAAGTCAGACGCTTAACCAAATGAGCCACCCAGGCGTCCCTGTTTGACATTTCTTGTCCGTCATCTCAGAGTTCGGCTATGAGAGCATGGTATTATTTTCTACCTAGGTCAAGTTCAAATTTAAGACAGATGTTTCCTCAAGTGGTTCTGTTTTATTAATAGGTGGAATTGTGTCTGTGCAATGTGCCAGGCCTCAGAGGCAGTGATTTCAAGGATAATCATTTGGGCTTTTCAGACAAAAGCTCTGGATCTGATTTGAGAAACTACACAAGTCACCTTTTTTCTAAGCGAGGATATAGTAAGCAGGTTCAGGGAGGTACTTCAGCAGACACTTGATTTCACAGAAGAGAGAGCTAAGTGACGTAATGGATAAAGAAAATCATGTGTGCCGTGTGGTGGCACTAACCAAAAGCAAAGTCTAATGTTTTAATAAAGATGATGTCCCCTTTACCCAATGTACAGATTTTCCTCAACTTACAATGAGGTTAAATTATGGTAAACCCTTAAGGTGAAAATATTAAGTCAAAAACACATTTAATACACCTTATTGAACATCACAGTTTAGCCTACCCTACTGTAAGCAGGCTTAGAGCATTTACATTAGCTTACGGTTGGCCAAAATAATCTAACACAAAGCCTTTTTTATAAAAAAAAATATAATAAATTATCCCATGTAACTTATTGTATATTGTACTGAAAGTGAAAAACAGAATGGGTGTGGGCCGCCGGGGTCGCTCAGTCGGTTGAGCATCTGACTTAGTTCAGGTCATGCTCTCACAGTTTCTGAGTTCAAGCCCAACATCAGGCTTGCTGCTGTCAGTGCAGAGTTCACTTCAGATCTTTGGTCCCCCTCTCCCTCTTCTCCTCCCCTGCTCACCCTCTCTCTCAAAAGTAAACATTAAAAAAAAAAAAAAAACAGCACAGTTGTAGGAGTAAGGATGATAGTAAGTGTATGGGTTGTTTACTCTCGTCATCATGTGGCTGACTGGGAGCTGCAGCTCGCTGCCACTGCCCAGCATCATGAGAGTATCGCACGGCATATTGCTAGCCCCAGGAAAGATCAAAATTCAAAATTCGAAGAATGATTTCTACCAAATGCATATGCATTTCATACCATCATAAAATCAAAAAATCTGAAGTTGAACAATCAAATTGGGGACCATCTGTACTCCATGGGGCTTTCAGTAGTAGAGTTTTGCTACTTTTAGAGGTAGGTGTGGGAGTCTGCTGAAGCGAGAGAAAATGAAAATGTCTAAGGTTGGATGGCCATATGGAAAAAGAGAAAATTCCATTCTTTATTCTACACTGGATAAATTGCAAATGGATCAGAGACATATTTTTTTTTAAAAAAAAAGAAAAACCACCCAGTACTAGAAAAATTAAATGAGTGAAATCCTTTATAACCTGGGGTAACATTTCTGATGATTCAGAATCCAAGCATTAAGGGATGACTCAGAATCTAGAGCATCAAGGGAAGAGACTGATTACAATTTAAACAAATAAAAACACAAAGCAAAAAGTCCAATAAAAGTAATTAAAAGAGTTCAACCTGTTTTATATTGGGCTAATATGTAAAAAGTTTCCAATTTTTTTTTTAAAGGTTATCTGATAGGAAATAGGCCTTGCTCTCCCTCTATTGGTTACCATTTTTATTAGAGTTTGGTTTACCTTTCCATTGTTTATTTTTGAAAATATAAGCAAGTGTCTATTTGTGTATGTATTTCTGACCTCCCTCCACCTTACACAAAAAGGAGCATACTGTACACATTCTTTTGGGCCTTGCTTGTTTCCCTTCATTTCATAGCTGTAGATCTCCAACATTCCTTAAAACTCATCATACTTCACTGTATGTACAAATCATTTGAAAAGATGCTCCACCTTACTCATAAAAAGATAAATACAAAACTGTAATGAGACACCATTTGCCACCTATCAAATTAGCCAAAATCGACTCCATTAGAGAGGCTGTGGGGAAACAGGAACTCTCATACTTCACAAATGTGAATACAAAATTGCATAATGCCTATGATGGTGAATTTGACAATATTAAGCAAAATAACATGTTCCTTTACCCTCTAACCTAGCAATCCCATTTGTAGGACTCTGTGCTAATGGTCCATTAGCAAAAGCATATTGTGTATGCACAGGGAACTTTTTGTAATAGCAAAAGGCTGGAAATAGTGCATATATCTATCCATAGAGGCCTGGTTGAATAAACCATGGTACATCCATATATAACCAAAGAGAATTATGTCCAGTTGATTTAAAAGAGTATTTTTGAAGAAAAAAAGAAACAAGCTTCATTCAGCAGTCTTATTTAGCAATATTGTTATTATTTTTTTACATATATGTATGTGTGTATATATGTGTACATGGACAAGGCAAATAAGTAATTATGTTAGCATCATTAAGAACCAGTAACTTTCATCTTAAACGAGACAAAAGAAACAAAATCAAAGAGCTCAGTTTGGGAAAAAAGGATTATGACATAGAAAAGGTGCTTAATGTTCAACAGCAGTGTCAGGTTTTTAAGAAAAGGAAAGCTGAGACATCCAAAATCCAAAACAATGTCAAGTTTGAGGGAGGGAGGAGGTTAAAGACAACATAAGTCATTTCTGAAGCAAGAAGAAAAGAGTAGGAATAGGTTCGGTTTAGTCTCTGATGCACCGGATCCTGTTAAAATCGATGGTTCCTCTTCAGTGCCTTTGTCTCTTGATCACTGTTCCACTCCACCATCCCACCTTTTTGCCAATTTCTGATTCTTCACATCAGTTAACCATCGGTATGTTGCTCCTCCCCGCATCAAGGATCTTTTATTATACCCTATCATAGAATAGTATTCCCTTCCTTACTACACTTCTCTCAGTGGATAATTATGTCCTCATTAATATCATTACTTAATATTCTCCTCCCCAACGCCCCCAAAAGTGTCTGTTTTTGCTTTTTATCCTATACCATATTGCATAGTAGGCGCTCAATAAACAGTTGGTACAATGCTTCACTTGCATTTTACTCCCATTTCTTCAGAGAATCTTCTTCAGGCTGGAAAAGGTGGAACGCCTAAGGACTGAGCTCCGAAGGGGGCAAAATGATTCTAGCAAAATGTTCTCTACTTCATTCATTCATTCGGGAAATGCGCACTGCTAGGCGACAGGGATACAACAACGGATAAAATAGATACAGCTCTGTCTCTGTTCTTCCCAAGTTTACGTGCGGGTGAGGAGAGGTGATCTAGTTAAATACGCAACATTGCCCGTATTTAACTTGAGTCCATGTGTCCTCCCCTAAATGAATTACATCCCAGAAAAAAGAGAACATCCTGATGGGACCGCTGACGTTTGAGAATGGATCAGCAGCCCAGGGACAAGAGTTGGGGGTGTGCAGTACTGTCCGTCAACAGGATAGCGTGTGGGACTGGAGCGGGCCTCCTAATTGCGTATTCCAACGAATGCCGCTTCTGCAGCTGTCGCCTCCCGAAGACTTCGCTCGCCCCGCGCACTCAACTCTCCCATGACAGGTCTTCTTTGTGTATTTAACTACCTATGCGCTAAGATTTGAGCCATCAGTTCCTCAAATACGGGCCAGTTTCCAGAGCCGAAGTAACCTCTAAAGGCGCTGCTTCAGGGGTACCCAGATCAGCATTTGTACACCCTAACTCAGGCTGCCTCACTTCGGTCCCGTAGAATCGGTTTCTCCGTTACAGGGCCTTCAGCCTCCGCCAAGTTCTGAAAAAAAAAAAAAAAAAAAATGAGAATGGGGTGTCTATTACATTTCCCCGAATGTATTGTCTCAGTCGCAGGCCAGATATATTAAAATGAGCTTGAAACAGTACTTTCCTCCAAAAATACGGCTATGGAGGAGCAAGTGGAACTCACCTTTTTTTCCCCTCTCTCTTTTCATATTTCTTAGTTGTGCCCACCACGCCCTTCCGCGTCTCACTAGACAGGCAGCTCCTGGCCACTCTCTGAGGTCCTGATTTTGAAATGAGAAACGGGCCAATCAGAGCGCGGAGCGCTGTTTGGCGCTGCCATTTGAGCCTGGGCTGGAAGTGAAGGTGGAAAGATTGCGGCTCCGGAGCTGCAGAGGCGGTGAGGGCGGAGGCATGAGGAGAGTTGCGTGGCTTCAGTGAGGAGACCGGGATGTGCCTGCCGGGGGCTGTAGGCAGGCTGATGGGGGAGGGAAAGAGCAGCCTGTGAAACGGGGTGACGGCGGCGACCAGCCCGGGCGGGGACCGGGACTGGAAGAGGCGCCTGAGCAGCCGGCTGGTCCGGCGGCTGGGCTGGGGTTTGGGGACGGGGACTTGAGAGACGAACGTCCAGCTGAGCCTGCCAGCGCAGGAAGGCCGAGGAGAAGGGTCGTGTTTTGCCGTTGGGAAAGAGACGAGGGCGAAGGAAGGATTGGAGGAAGCTGGATCTTAGGAAGTGGCCGGAAGTGCTGAGAAGCTGGTAACAGGCGTCGGTACAAGGAACCGAAAGGATCAGGAAGAAAGAAGGGAGGTCTGTGTAAGTAGCCGAAAAGATCGAGTGACAAGAAAGAGGGCCGGTGTAAGTGAAGGAAAAGTGAGGTGTGGCTATATCAGAGGGAAGTAGGAGAAGACGGTCAGTGCAAGTGGGTTGAGGACCGAGGGAAAAGCCGTGGAAGTGGCTGGGGTCCGGGGCCGGGACAGTGCCAGACTTGGCCGGAAGGCAGCGGAGCGGAGCGCAAACCTGAGAGTGTTTGGAAATTGGAAGACTTGGTGGCGAACGAGGGTCAGAACTGAGATCCTGCCTCGGAGAGTGAGCGACGTGTCCGGGATGTGGGATCGGAGGCTGGTGAGGTTGGCCTTGTTGCAGCAGCTTCGGGCCGTCTATGGCATTAAGGTCAAGAGTGGCCGTGGGCAGTGCGATCGTAGGAGACATGAAACAGCGGCCACGGATACAGCGGTAGGTTCTGGGGAAAGAGGTTTGGGTTAAAAAAAAAAAAAAAAAAGCCCACCCTATCCATCACTTACTCTAAGATGTTCATTCTGTATGGATCCCAAAAGAGAACGTGGCTAAGCGTGACTGATTGAATCCAGATGGTCTACTGCTGAAATTTAAAGAATGACATTGTTGATTCTTTACAGGGATTTTTAATCATTGAGAAAGTTGCAAGGTTTTTCAACCTCGCAACATTGGCACTTGGAACTAGATAATTCATTCTTTTTTTTTTTTTTTTTTTTTTTTTTTTTTTTATAAATGGATTAGGTTGAAGTTTGGAGCAGTTTCAGAGTGTTACAGGACAATTTTTTTTTTCAACGTTTATTTATTTTGGGGACAGAGAGAGAGCATGAACGGGGGAGGGGCAGAGAGAGAGGGAGACACAGAATCGGAAACAGGCTCCAGGCTCCGAGCCATCAGCCCAGAGCCCGACGCGGGGCTCGAATTCACTGACCGTGAGATCGTGACCTGGCTGAAGCCGGACGCTTAACCGACTGCGCCACCCAGGCGCCCCTAACTAGATAATTCATTCTTTGGGGTGGGAGGTGGGGGCTGTCCTGTGCATTATGGGATGTGTAGCAGCGTCTCTGGCCTTTACCCACTAGATACCAGTAGCATCTCCCAGTTTTGACAATTAAAAATGTCTCCAGATGTTGCCAATTTATTGTATTTTCCCAAGTAGATCTTAGGAAGGGAGACAAACAGTACCCACCCCACCCTGCGCCACCGTTTTAGAATTAAGATTTGGAAAGGGTCAAGGGGGATCAGTAAGTTTTCTAAATAAGTCAGTAGAGGAGGTGTGACAGAACATTAGAAATAGACTTCAGATAATCTCTCTATATTTACTAATTTGAAAAAAAAATAAGCTTGCTGCTTGTTTTTTTGTTTTTTTTTTTTGAGATACAAAGCTATTTTAAGTATTTAGAGATGAAAGCTAATAAGATTTGCACAGCTCTTAGTTTATATAAGTACTTGGATAAGAAAGCTAGTAATAAAAATAATTTGTATACCTCTTAATAGCTTATAGATTCTGGAGACAGTAATTTTTGTTGTTTGCAGCTGGTGGCAACATAATTTGTTTATATGTAAAAACTGGAGTGGTTTTTCTGGTTGTAAAACTGGTTTTCCAAGGTCTCAGATGTAGTTGGTTTTGAAAGTGTACGAAAGACTTTGTGTCAGAGTTTTTTCACCCCTTAAGAAAATCAGTACCTACTTTTAGAGTCAGGTAGACCTGAGTTTGTTTGAATCCTGCTCTACCCCTACTAGATATGTGAGCTTAGGCTGTTTGTTGAATTTTCCTAAGCTTCAGTTTCCTACTCTATAAAATGGGAATAATGATATCTCTCCTTGGGTCATTTAGGGGATTTAAAAATGGTAAGATCTGTAGATTGGACTAGCACAGTGCCTGTCACATGCCACATATTCAGTTAATGATGGTTGTTACGTCAGTCATTGGTCTAGATCCTAATGGGTAGTCAGACTAGAAATTGTAATAAAAATATTCTAATAAATATTAAGGTCAAGAGTGGCCATGGGCCGTGCCATCGTAGGAAACATGAAGCAGCAGCCACAGATATAGCGGTAAGTTCTGGGGAAAGAAATACAGAAGATCGTTGTGTTATAGGAATGGAAACAGGATAAGTAATATTTGAAAACTAGATTTCTTGTAGTTTTCTAAGTACATTCTATTGACTTACTTAGAAAACTTACTGATCCCCCTTGACCCTTTCCGAATCTTAATTCTAAAACGGTGGGGTGGGGGATGGGGTGGGTACTAAGTACATTGTAAATGATACTCCAATACACAAAGTTTAAAAAGCATCTTGTTAGTTTTATTTTATGAGCTTATAGCAATTACTGTGAGTCCATTATTGAGAATAATAGACTTGAGGAAAAAACCGTGAATTCTGCGTATGTTAAGATATCTCTAGACTTATAATCAGCTTCAGCATCTGATTTTTGCATTTTGTTTGGTTGTCCAGTATCAAGACAATTCTGATTTACCCAAATAAGGGGTTTCCCACACGAACATTTTTTTTTTAATAGCTCACCTTGAAATGGGAATTGTAACAGCAACACATATTCTGTGAATGCTTACTCAATGTCAGACACGACCATAAATGTTTTACATCTTTTAATTCATTTAATTCTCTCTGTAACTCTGTGACTGAGGACCTGTGTGAAGGTGCTGAAGCATACAAAATTAATTTGATCAAGATCATTCAGCTAATAAGCAGAAGAGCCAACCTTTGAAACCTGGCAGTCCTGCCACTAGGAGCCTGCTCCCTTAAGCACTATCCTGTACTGCCTTCTGTATTCACCAGTTGAATGGAGCCAGATGCTTGAAAAGGACTGGCAAGATTTTGTTAACTCTGTTGAAAAGCTGACAGAGCTGAATGATATTTGTCAACGTAAGGTTAAATAAGGTGCTCTTATCACATAAGTGTGTTGAGAGCATTCTTGGAGAGCAGATGCATCTAAGCTAAATGAATGTTTATGAGACTGGGTATACCCACTTATCCAATTCTGTATAGGCAGATACATACACGCGTGTATTTGTTTTTAAATCCAGGGCAAAACTGCAACCTTCTTAATCAGTAACACGTTTTTAAGAAGTTTGAATGTATCCACAAAGATAGTGGCAGATTCTTTATTCACAAGTATGTAACATACAGATTTAGTCTTGGATCTTCAGTGTATTAAGTTTGAATATGAGTAATACATTTGAATGTGACTTTTCACAAATATTTTTCAAAGTAGTTAGATGTGACTTAAATGTTTGCAGAAGAATCCTTTTCTTGGTTACTTCAGAACATAGTTTGAATAGCACTTTTCCACAAAGTGTGGAAAAGAAGATCAGGTCTAAAAATAACCATTTCTGATGTAATTTTAGGAAGTACTCAATGAGTGACAAGAATTACCATTATCAATTTAACCTTTTGTTCATCTTATTATTTATAAGGTGACAGAAGGAAAGTATAAGGTCAGTGTTTATAAGGTTACTGAAAGAACCTGTAGTATTTTTAGAAAATGCTAGTGTTTCAGCCAAATTTTGTTTTAAGCATTAACTGGATTGATTTTCCATTATGGGATTGGAAACTGATGGAATGCATTACATTGCTTCAGTGCAATGACTTTCTGTATTTTTTTTTAAGTTTTAATTCCAATACAGTTAACATGCAGTATTACATTAGTTTCAGGTATACAGTGTAGTGATTGAACAATTCTATACATTATTCAGTGCTTATCATGATAAGTGTGCTCTTAATCCCCTTCACCTGTCTCACCCATCCCCTCACCCACAATGACTTTATCTTGACTATTTTTGTACTCCTAGCACCTAGCAATGTTTAGTGTATAGTAGTTACCTTTTACCAAATGTCCTTATAGTAATTGTTTTCATTGTCTTGATTGATGATTTCAATTTTTAAAGATTTTCTGAGGTTTTTAATTTGCTTAATATTTAAGAAAACTCACATTATGCCTAATATTTGTGTTAGAATAACTGAATTTGCCGTTTTAGGGTAAAATATTTGGAGTACCTTTTAATGTATTGCCCCATTCTGTCATACCAGAATATGGACATATTCCAAGGTAAGCTAAGTTTGAGATGAAGAAAAAATATTTCATACTGGTGTTTGAGCGTTTAAAAAGAAATAGTTGATTGACTCTTACACATTTGTTTTGAACTAGCAAATGATTGAATTTCTCAACATTAACTAATGTAATGTCGAAATGTTTTTAAACTTTTACATATTTTAACTTTTTAATTTCTGTTCATTCCTAGGATTGAATTTAAGGTTCAGTAATAAATTAAATGTTTAAAAAGCAAGTTATTTTTGTTCTACTAAGAGTGTTTAGTTCTATACCAATTCTTGTGCTGCAATTCTGACTATATTCAGTAATACACTGAATTTCAAATTCAGTTACAATTTATATATATTTTTTTGTCTTAGAAATGTTGGATGAGAGTATTTTTTTTCTCCTATACAAGTTTTTAAATTTTGTTAGGTTTTCAAAATTGTGATTCCATTATAGTTAACATACAATATTATATTAGTTTCAGGTGAACAATATAGTGATTCAACAATTCTATACATTAGTCAGTGCTCATAATGATAGTGTACTCTTTAATCCCTATTTCACCCATCCCCCTACCTACCTCCCCTCTAATAACCATCAGCTTGTTCTCTAGTTAAGAGCCTGTTTCTTGGTTTGTCTGTCTCTCTCTCTTTTTCTTTTGTGGATAAAAGAATATTTAAGATAACATTCAGTAGTATCTGTGAATACAGATTATGTAACACTTGAGCTTTTCTATGTCACTTACTATTTATTTAAAAGTAACATTTTAGACTAACAGCATCAGAAATTACTTGGGAAGTTTACATCTTAAATAGTTTAAAGACACATGTAAGGAAACTATCTTAGGTCTTACTAATTCATTTCCCCTCTATCCAAAGTAGGGTTTATTCTGGCTACTCTTGTTCAGTAACCTAGGTTTTTAACTGATGCATTGTACAAAAGCATTTATTGAATACTTTGCTGCTTTGGAACAGTTTTCCCTCTTTCAACATATAAGTGTAGATTAACAATCTACACTTCACAATCTTTGTAAGGTGAGCACTTACTATTTTGCTTTTTAAATGACCTACGAAAGGTGTGCTTGTGATTTTCTACCTTTAGAATTGCAAAATATATCCCCAGTAATGATGACTAAATCTTTTTTGTGATTTCTATGCCTGCTTTAAACAAACAAACAAACTTTAAATTCTGTCAGGCACCCCCTGGGACACTCAGCCATTGTGCACCAGTACAATGCTATCAGTTGCTTGCTGCTAACATCTATTCTTACTTGTTGGTATCACCTGTTAACTATTAAAGCCAACATCGATGGTTCAAATTTGTTCAGTATAAAGAAATTGAGCACACACTTCTAAGTATGAGAAGGATTGTAAGGACTAGGATATATTTGACTTTTTTTCTGAGAGGTAATGTTAGAGTGAGAAAAACATGTTGCCTTTTTTTGGGCCAGTGTAGTAGATGGTAAATATTTAAAGCTATGTATTCTCTGCAAGGTTACACATGAAGAGAGGATAAAGAAAAGAAGAAGGCCTTAGGGCCCTGGGTTATACTAGCATGAAGAGGTCTGGCAGAAAAAGAGGAGCCAGGAAAGGAGTTTGAGAAGGAGCACTTAGGGGGACAGCAGGAAAACCCGAAGTTATGAAAAAGAATATTTTCCAGAAAAGCAGGGAGTGGTCAAGTGTGTGAGATGCTGGCAGGACAAACAAGATGAAGACAATTGACCATGGGTTGGTGACCTTGTTGAGAGCTGTTTTGTTGGAGTAATGGGGGTGAGAGTTCATTGGAGAGGATTAAGAGAGACTGGGATATGAAGTGGGGGCAGTGAAAAAGACACACCCTGTGCTGTGAGCAGAAGCAGAGAAATGGAGTAGGATTGAGAAGGATGTAGAATTAAGCAGCTTATTGAAGTTGTCCTGGATAAAAAGATGGACCATAAACCACTTAGGAAGCAAAAAAGACAACTAGAGGTAACCTTTTTATCGCAAAGATTGAAGGGATTTCTGACACCAAAGCGTCTAAAGACAGTGCTTAGTCTGCTCATGTACTTTGGTAGGAGAATAGGATTTAGTTAGATGTGTATCTGGCCACCTGAAAACAGTTCTTTCTTTCAGTTTTCTTGTTGATGCTTGCACATCTTTAGAAGAGCATATTCACACAGAAGGGCTTTTTAGGAAATCAGGATCTGTTGTTCGTCTGAGAGCCCTAAAGGTAAGCATATTATTGAACTATTATTTTTCATTTGTGCCACTTTTTGATTTGGTTTTTAGAATTTAAATATTTAGAACTATTGCATGAATTACTAATAGAAATTGAATTTGCAAATAGCCTTTTTCATGGCAGAAGAACCTTTTTTTTCTAAAAGGAATTGTGCAGCATTTATATAATGCTTTAAGTGTTATTGAGATATAATTGACAAATATTTAACGTATACAACTTAATGCTATATGTATATACTGTGAAATGATTGCCACGATCTATTTATATAATGGTTTAAAAGTTCAGAGTATGTTCAAATTCATGGTCCTTTATTGCTATAAACTATATGAAAGGAAATGTTTTTTTTTTTTTTAATTTTAGCTTTCTAAAATGGCATGTTGTATAGTAAAACAAGTGTTAAGAGAAATTTATTTTTTTTAATATGCATATTTAATGTTTATTTTTTTGCGGGGGGGGAGGGGAGACAGGATCCAAAGCAGGCTCTGTGTGACAGCAGAGAGCCCAATGTGGGGCTCGAACCCATGAACCATGAAGTCATGACTTTAGGTGAAGTCGGACGTTTAACCGACTGAGCCACCCAGGTGCCCCGAGAGAAATTTATTAAAGAAAACTCTCTAGAGTATAAGAAAGGATATTTTTATTTGCAGTAAACTCTTAAACCCTCAAATACTCAAGATTATTTTATTTATTTCAGAATAAACTGGATCATGGTGAAAGTTGCCTGGCTTCTGCACCACCTTGTGATGTTGCAGGACTTCTTAAGCAGTTTTTCAGGGAATTGCCGGAGCCCATTCTTCCAGTTGATTTGCATGAAGCACTTTTCAAAGCTCAACAGTTAGGAACAGAAGAGAAGAATAAAGCTACATTACTGCTCTCCTGTCTCATGACTGACCACACAACCGATGTATTAAGATACTTCTTTAACTTTCTCAAGAGTGTTTCCCTTAGGTAAGTAATAAGTCTTAGGAAATGACAGTTTGTTAATCAGCTTGATTTACCCTTATAGATAATAAGTTAAAATTACATTTGGAATGCAAATTTTTCTTAAAAAATTATTCCTTACTATAAGAAGTATATCCTGTATAATATAAGAACCAATATACCGAACGATTTAGTATTTTCTCGCTGACTTAACATCATCATTATGAATGGCTTATTGGTGTCAGTAGGATTCTTTGTCCACTGAATAGCTTCAGATGACTGTGTTTAAAAAAATTTTTTTTTTCTTTTCTTCTCAAATTTGTCCCCCCTCTCAGCTGTCAGTGAGCCTCCTTGTTCTGGACATGCTTGTAGCCTTCTAATACAGTTTTTCTGTGTGTGGGTTTGAAAACCAAATATACACGTTCAATTTGCATGGAAACCCAAAGTGTGGACTCCATGGTTAGCATGGTTTTTATGATATATACTTAAGCACACAGGAGCTATTTTTGGTTATGTCTTATTTCAAGCCAGTCATATAGATGGGTAGACAAAGGGTAACTATTTTGACTTGTGTTTGACTGATAAAGTAAGAAGTCTTCAAAGTGTGCCCGATATATTATTTTAACTCCCTGTTTGTCTCTGGGTCAATCTAAGAAAAACCTTGTTTCATTTAAGGTCTAGTGAGAATAAGATGGATAGCAGCAATCTCGCAGTAATATTTGCACCAAACCTTCTTCAGACAAGTGAAGGACATGAGAAGATGTCTGCTAACACAGAAAAAAAGCTCCGAATACAGGCTGCAGTGGTACAGACCCTTATTGACCATGCATCAGATATTGGTAAGATGTAGTTGCTTTATTAAGTAACAGGAGTTGTTTGAGGGAGATCCCATATTCCTCCAAGTGAACTGTGAAGACAGCTGTTAGAAAGTTGATGTATACTATCTGAACATTTTGAGTGAAAGTGGAGGAAAAAATTTTAACTCTGAACGTTTTTGTTTAGGGCATGTTCCAGATTTTATCCAGGAAAAGATACCGGCCATGTTGGGTATTGATGGTCTCTGTGCTACTCCATCATTAGAAGGTTTTGAAGAAGGTGAATGTGAAACTCCTGGTGACTATAAGAGAAAGCCAAGACAAAGTGTAGGAGGTAAGGGGTAGTGGCAGTCCTGTTTTGTGCAGGTATAGCAATATGCTTTTATCTAAAATGTGTTTAAATATAATAAAGATTAAGCTGTGGTGTATATCTTTTGGGGGCTTACGGTATAGTTGGGAAGACATGACACATGCATGTGAAAAGCAAAAATGACAATACAATTTAGTATTGAATGCTAAACCTTTACACAAACGTGAGAGGTGTTCAAAGGAAAAAGTTCCCTGGAGTCAAGGACTCCAAAGAAGAAGTCAAACTGAACCTTCTTGAAAAACGCGTATAGACTAGGGGAATTAGGTAGAGGGTCAGAATATTTGTATCCTATTGTAGATAAGAAGGATGCTATGAAGAAAGATTTGTGTAGGGAAGTAATCTATCTGTGTCGGTAAACAGACTCATATGACTTGAGTGAGGGGTTCATTGTAAGTTGACATAAACTTAGATGCTGGAAAACCACAAATATTAATATGAATTATTGGTGACAGGTAAATGTTGAATTATAATTGATTATATATGTGTTTGCATTTCAGATTTTGTTAGTGGAGCATTAAATAAATTTAAATCTAACAGAACACCCTCTATTACGCCTCAACAGGAAAGAACTGGTAGGTATTATATATTTTTTGTTTAAGTGAAAATTTCTGTATATTATTTAAAAAGTAATCATAACCTAACTTATTTTGGTTTAATCAAATCCAAGTATTATTTCCAGTGGAAATACTGTACTTTAATACTAAGTTGTGACATTACTAATTACATTGGATATAATGAACCCAAAATTGTAGTTAAGAATTTCTTTTAGTATCTAGTTATATCTTTAGTCTTCTAAATCATGCTTTTCTGTTGAATGTAACTTGGATGCTATTGAATATGTGAAAATAGCTCCAATCTCATTTTTGTTTAGAACCAGAAGTTTATTATTTTATCTTCCAATTTTTTTTATCTTGGTTTGCTTGTGGCTGAAATTATTCGGCCCAATAACACAATAATAGACCATATGATCACTTGTTTTGTTTTTCAGATTGAAGAAAAGACTGAAGAAATTTAGTGGTTAATACTCATTTATGATGAAAAGCAGAACTAATAAGTAGATCAGTTTGTTTGAACTCCTTGATTATGATTTTTTTTTCTTTTTTCTTTTTCTTTTTTTTTTTTTTTTTTAACGTTTATTTATTTTTGAGACAGAGCATGAACGGGGGAGGGTCAGAGAGAGGGAGACACAGAATCGGAAACAGGCTCCAGGCTCCGAGCTGTCAGCACAGAGCCCGACGCGGGGCTCGAACTCACAGACCGTGAGATTGTGACCTGAGCCGAAGTCGGCCGCTCAACCGACTGAGCCACCCAGGCGCCCCACCTTGATTATGATTTTATTCCATATGTTAATATTCTTTAATGTGGATTATATACGTCTTTCAGTCCATTTGGTTTAAGTTACTATTGTTTGTTAATCTTGCCTCTTTGTGACTTTCCTCTTTTCATTTTAAGTAATTGGATGGTGTTAATTTAGTTATAACATATATTTGATAATGTAAACATATTCCCTCATTCCTTGGTTAGCTCTAAGTAATGGCTTTATAAGAAGAAATTATTAGAAGCTTTTGTATTTTATCAACTCTGTGGGAGAAACAACAAATGATTGTTTTTTTGTTTTTGTTTTTTCAGCTCAGCTACCCATATCACCCATGAATCTCACACCAAATGCTAAGCGTAAGCTACCAATAGAGTCTTCTCATGGTTTCTCAAGTAAGAAAAGGAAGTCAATCAAGCACAATTTTAACTTGGAGTTGTTGCCAACTAATCTCTTCAACAATTCTACACCGGCATCAGGTAGCAAATAGAATTTGTATAATTGGGTTGTAAATGTTAACATGAATGCCTACTCTGGGCAAAGTGCTATTTCGTATTAATGCCACCCCGTTTAGGAGCTTTGGCTTTATTCTGTTTATCAAATCTCTGAATTTTTATAAAATCTCTAACTTCTAAAATAGACACTGGTTCAGTATTATTATGTATATGTGTATATGTTTTATGACCATGCTGTTTGAAAGTTAGGATAAATAACTCAGAGTGAGAGTTTAGGCTTCTGTGTATAGCACTGGCGCTCAGATACTAGGTGACGGGACATCCTGAATTCCACTTTAGTTACTTCTTGATCTATTGTTAGGGCTGTGTTGCTATCTTCTGTTGAGATTGCCAGTTTGATTTTCTCTAAAGGCAGAGTGGTGGGGTATTGGAGGAACCATTATGGTTGCTGTTGAAGGGTGGTGGAGGGGGGGGGATTTTTAGTTTTATACTCAAGTAGCTTTTATAAAAGCTTTAAAAACTTTGTTTATGCTGTTCCTTGTGGCATGGTTTCCAGATGGTTTACTGACCTGCCATTTTCTTCCAAATGACCTCTGAGTTTCTAATGTGGCCAACCAGAGCCTCCAGAGAACAACTGAGTTTTGCTAATTTGAGTATCAGATCTTTGTTAGTGTGATCTTAGATTGAGTTGGCTCCTTCAAGTTGGCTTATAGTCAGTCTTACAAGTTAACCTTATGATCAGCCCAGAAAGAAATGAAATTCTAACTAAGCCCAGAGTCTTCCATCTCAGATTTGTCTCACATTTCGTCAAAATGTGAGTGATCTCTGATTCTTTCAGGTTTTCAATTTCAGTTAATGTTGAGAATTTTACTTTGTTAGCTAAGTGATGAGATCTTCTTCCCAGAAACTTTTTGTTTACGTTATCCAAAAAGTTCAGATTTTCCTTGTTTGTTTTATTAGAAAGTTGAACAGAATAGCAACTTGTTTTTTATGGTCCTTCACAGGTTCTCTATGGGTTTAAATATAATGATAAGAACTCTAAGGCTCTGTCTGTATTTCTTTGAGTATTCAGAAGTTAGAGACTTAAGTTCTTTTAAACTAACTTACTGTTTTCTTAATTAAGGTTTTTTCCACTTTGGAGTAACTGTTCCCAAATGGCCAATGTGAGCTGTAATTCTGCCTGCCTCTGCTTATAAGCATTATAACATCTGCCCCAAGAAACGAACCTTTTGATTCCTTCTCTCCAAGCTCCCCAAACATAGTTTAAACCTGCTTGTGTTACTGGAAATTCAGTACGAGCCTGCTTAATCAGTGATTTTTTTCATGGACGCGAGACACAAAAAGAACTTCCATGCTCTTCTGCCATCTTGGCTCCTCCCTTCAATGACTTTTTTTTAATAAAAAAATTAGTAAGTTCAATAACCTGTTATTTTAACACCACTTTTCTTTGACCACACTTTCTCAGCCACAATTCAATAAATTCTGTCTGTAAAATTGAAAATAGATTGGCTTCTAATTTTGGATAATAACAGCTATGATGCTTTTTTTAATGTATAAAGGCAGCTATATTAATCTATAATCCATGAATTACCTATTTATAATTTTTTTCTTATATGTGTGATGACTTTGCATTATTCCCTATATTCTGGCTGTGGTTCCTTGTGACCACTGATACATTTTCAAGATTAGACTACAGCTCTAGAATAAACTACCTATGTCACACTGGCTACATTACATTGGCCTCCAAAATTTTTGTCAGCCAAATGCACCCAAAAGTCTCTATGATGGTTGTATTATTTTCCTTCTGTTTTTGCAACTAAAAAAAACCATGCTGTCTCTGTTTGGGAACCTGTGTGAATTTTTTATCAATACAGGTGAGGAGTTGAGAGGGTCATGTTTATTGAGTATATCCTGGACTTGATTCAAATATAATTCAAATGTATATAGAGCCTTGGTTCATAACTTTTTTCCCTTAATTTTTTATTATAGTTTCATGGTATAGTGTTAAATAACTTAATCAGAATGACCTGTTGTAACCACTTATTGTTAGCATGGAACTCGTAGGCATGTTTTATAACTGGTTTTTGTTTGCCAGAAATATTGAACAGAGGCAGGTGGACAGCAGTTGGCTAGCCAGGTACATACTAGATACTCGGACTCTAAATTGTTTTCAGTAGCTCATTTTTGGTAATAGCAATAATTAACATTGTGTAATATAGGTACTGTGCTAGACATTTCATATATAAATATATAACAGTAGTTTTTATATTTACTGTAGAAGTCCATTTTCAGAGCTATTTAGTAAGTGGTGGGACAAACTCAAGTCTGCCTGTCTGGAAAGCTTGCTCTTTCTTCAGTCTGCAATAGTGCTCACACCTCCCTTGTATTCTTAAACGAGTTTAAAGTAAAACTCTGATATAAAAGTCATGTTTCATCTGACCCTTAATTGCCAACAAAAAATTAAAAGTAAGAAATTGATACTATTTTTTTTTTTTTTTGAGTTGAGTTGAGTTTATTTGGCTTCTGAAGTTTCTTACCAGAAATTACGTGATTTTTGTTGTTGCTTAGGGTTGGATATTAAGACTTTAAACCTAATTGCTACTAATATTTTACACTTGGAAAAGAAAGTATGTGTGGTGTATTATATGTGGTTATTTTTATAGTTCACATTGATACAAGCCCCGAAGGGTCAGCTCAGAGTTCATTCTCTCCTGTAGCCATCAGTGGAAACGATTCGATCAGTACAAGTGTGCTAAGGCGAAGTAAGAGGATTGCAAGTAAAAAAATTTGCAGGTAATACATCCAGGACATTTTGTTTTCATGGATAAACATTTGGTGTATATAGTAAATAAAATGCTTTGTTTGTCTTTCTGCTGAGAAACATATTTGAATCATAATTTTTAAAAATTCTCTCTGCCTTTATTGTCTTATTAATCAGTGCCCTTTATATATACTCCAGAGAAAGAGTCTTAATTTGAGTTTACTTGCTTGCTTAAAATCCTATTGTATGTTGATGTGTGTAATTTTTTAATTTCCTGCTAATTTAAAGGTAGTCTGTTCTAATGATTCTGGTTTATAAGTGACTAAATAACTCTTGAGATAAACAGGAGAGGCCTCTTTATACACAAATATAATGTGTTCCTATACTGTATTTCTTTTTTTTTTTTTTTTAAACGTTTGTTTATTTTTGATCAAGCACCAGTGGGGGTGGGGGGAGAGAGGGGTCAGAGGGTCCGAAGCAGGCTCTGGGCTGACAGCAGCGAGCCCAGTGTGGGACTTGAACTCAGGGACCGTGAGATTGTGACCTGACCCAAAGTCAGACACTCAACGGAGTGAGCCACCGAGATGCCCCCATACATGGTATCTCAAAGCTTAACTGATTTTAGAAAATTATTAACTGTTTAATTGCTGGCAATATAATTTGCTCTGGACTTGAAAATTTCATTTTGTGAGAATGCCTCCAGTTTTTATGCTGACATTTTTTTTTTAAATTTTTTTTTTTTTTTTTCAACGTTTTATTTATTTTTGGGACAGAGAGAGACAGAGCATGAACGGGGGAGGGGCAGAGAGAGAGGGAGACACAGAATCGGAAACAGGCTCCAGGCTCTGAGCCATCAGCCCAGAGCCTGACGCGGGGCTCGAACTCACGGACTGCGAGATCGTGACCTGGCTGAAGTCGGACGCTTAACCGACTGCGCCACCCAGGCGCCCCTATGCTGACATTTTTTAATGCCATTCTGTTTTAGGGTGGAATCGGGAAAAGCAGGCTGCTTCTCTCCTAAGATCAGTCGTAAAGAAAAGGTCCGAAGATCTCTTCGTTTGAAATTTAGTCTGGGGAAAAGTAGCAAAGACCCAGTAAGTGTCTTTCACCATTTCATTGATGTTCATATTAGCATAAAGTGTAGATGTGGTGGTGAAAGATCCTCTGCCCTGCCTCTCCAGCCACAGTTGCCTTCTCTACTCCCCTTTTATACCAGACTCTTACATGTGAATCAATACTGATTGTTTCCTCCTTTTCTGTTCTGCTTAAACTGATTCATTCCAGTGAGGCTTTTATCCCCAGTACTCCCCAGAACAGTACTGCAACTGTTCTGAAGGTCATCCATGAATTCAGTGGTGCTCAAACCAGTGATCAGTCCTTGTTAGTCTTCACCTGGCTAGTTACTTGCTCCTCTTTTGCATACTTCCCTTCCTTGCTTCAGGGACACTTTACTCAATGATTTTCTTCCTTCTTCGTGGGTTACTTTTCTAATTCCTTTACATTAGAGTGTCCAAAGCTTTGTCCTTGGACTTCTCTTTTCTCTTTCTACTCAAAGTGTTCATTAGCTTTAAATGTCCTATATTTGCTTAAGACTTCCAAATGTATATCTCCAGACCAAAATGCTTTCCTGAACAACTTGACTGTTTAGCACCTGCCTACTTGACTTCTCTGCTTGGATGTCCATCCAGTAGACAACTCACCTGTAACCTGTCCCAGATAGAGCTCTCAAGATGCATTTCTTCACTGTTGCTCTTTCTCCAGTCCTCCCCCTCTCCACCAACCACACTCTTACCTGTAGTCTTCACCATCTCACATATGGAGACTCATCTGGCCACTTCGGCCAAAAACCACGTAGGCATTCTTGACTCCTCACATCCTGTGTAAACCAGTAGGGCATCTTGTGTATCTTCTGCTTTCAGAGTATATCAAGACCGACCAATTCTCACTGGCACTACATTTCCACCATTCTCTAAATTCTGTCATCTCCAGCTTGGGTCACTGCAATAAGGCCCTACTAGTAGGTCTGCCTGCTTCTACCTTGCTGCAATACTAGAGCCAAAATTATTCTTTTAAAACCCAAGTGAAGTCCTGTCACTCCTCTGCTCAGAATCCTCCAATGACTCCTCATTTCACTCTGAAAAAAAGGTAAAATTCTTAGGTTTACAAGTGCCTCTCCACGGGACTGGATCCAGCCTGCCTCTCTGAGCCCTCCTGACTTCAGCCTTGGAGACTGTCCTGGCCTTTTTTCTCTGTGGAATGTTCTTCTCCCTTTTATCCTCATGGCTCTTACCCTCTCACATTTTTCTTTACTCACCAGTCATCTTCCAATCACTCCTGTTTAAAATGACAGCCCCACCTTTCGTCACTCCAGAGCCTTCTTACCCTGCTTTACTTTTGCCATAGCACTTCTCACCTTGTGTATTGCGTAATATACAAAATAATTTACGGTTTTTCTTGTTCTGATCAAAATCACCCCATCTAAAATGTGAATTCTGTGAGGTGAAGATTTTGGTCTGTTTGTTTTGTTCACTCACTGTTGTGAACATGCCCTGGCTCAGAGTCCTCACAAAAGAAAGAAATTTTTTAGTTCATGAATATGTGAGGCTGTTTTTATTTTAGATCGTAAAATATCAACTGAGAACCAGGTCAAAAGCTTACAGTTTTCATCAACATGCATGCAAGTAAATTTGTGTTGGCTACAAATTGTTTTTCAATTTTTTATGTATTTTCCAATCAGCTGTAGAGGATTTTGAGAAATACAAAAAATTTACTTGGTCTTAATATTCTGAATTAACTAGGTTTATTTCTTCACTAAAACATTTTCAATTTTCTTTTCTTCACAGAATGGGTGTCCTGGTGTCGATAGATACGAAAATGTCGGTCGACGACTTGCAAATCAACAAAGTTTAAAAAATAGGATTGAATCTGTAAAAACAGGTCTCCTTTTTAGCCCAGATATTGATGAAAGATTAACAAAGAAAGGTACATTTACATGGTATTGTTAGTTTTATGCAAAAAAACCTACTTTCATTGTTTTTCTGAAAAATTTGTACCAGCTTGAGATGTAATTGACATATAACCTTCAATTATTTTTATGGTAAAATATATTAAGTAATTTACTCTTCTAGAAATTGAAAATTCATGTTTGAAAAGTAAAAATGTTTGAATTGGGATTGTATGTTTGTATGAACAATTGGAGGATGCTTATAAATACAAAAAGTTTGACGTTTTAATACTAAAAATTATTCTTTTAACACAAATCCTTAACTTATTGAAATTAAATGCTTAATACCTTTATATGCCATGTGTTTGAATAATATTTGAAATATGTTTCAAATATAAATGATTAAAAAGACTGAACTGCTTTATTTTAGGTTCAAAAAAGATCAGTAAGTCTGAGGAGAACTTATTAACCCCAGAGCGTCTAGATGGAACAAGTTACCGGATGTCTTGGACAGGACCTACTAATTCCGGTTTTCAAGAAATGGTGACAAATGAAGTTTCTCCAATCAAGGCAAATCTTGAGGTGGAAAGCTCTTCTTCAGAGCCTGATACTTCAGTTGAAAAGTTACCTGTTAGTTCATATGAACGCACCCTTTCTAATGTACAGGATAAGCATAACAACAGTGTAACTGGAAGCTCTCTTAGTGGGGATGAAAATCACTTGACCACAGAGACTCTGGTGAAAATTCAGAAAGCATTTTCTGAATCTGGAAGTAATCTTCATGTATTGATAAATCACAGCCAGTCATCAGTAACTAATGTGGGGAAAGTAAAACTAAGTGAAACATCTTCTATAGAATACAGTCCAGAGAAAAATCTGTTTGAGACTAATGATTTGACTGTGATAGAATCAAATGAACATCAAACTGGTAAAGAAGAACATAGTTTTCCAGAACAAGACATCTCACTACATCAAACTCAAAATTTGGATAGAGAAGCAACTGTAAAATGTTATTCAACTCATGTGAAGATTGAACATGAAGAAAGCATTTGTTCAAATATACCTAAAGACTATTCAGTTAAACAAGAGTTGCCTAGTGATGAACACGTAAAGGAACAGCAGTCTCTGGGGGATAAAGTAAATCCTGAATTAAGGGAGAGCGAGAATATAATCGAAGAGAACTTGGCGAAGCATGCAGCTAGCACTTCTTCCTCAGAGCCCATCACGTGTAACATAACAAACTTGTCCAAATGCAGGCCTGTGAGAATTGTTAAGCAGCAGTCGCTGGTGGAAACCTGTAGCGCTACGGTTTCTGAAAGCTTACAAATGACAGAGCGTGGTAATGTGTCAGACCACATACAGTGGTTTAACAAGCTTTCTTTAAATGAACCAAATAAAACAAAGGCAAAGTCACCTCTTAAGTTTCAGCGTACACCTGTTCGTCAGTCTGTCAGAAGGATTAACTCCTTGTTGGAGTATAGCAGACAACCTGTACGGCACAAATTGGCGAGTCTTGGTGATGCCGCTTCTCCTCTGGTGAAGTCAGTGAGCTGTGACAGTGCTCTTTCCTCTGGTATGGAAAGTACATCAAAAGATTCCTTGATTTCATATACCAAATCAGGTCCTAAAGAACAGAAGTTTACGGGGTGTGGACAGTCCAATGTTGATACAGTTTTGAAATCAAGCATGGAGTTAACTTCTCAATCTTTCTCAAAGACCAAGAGGCCCCCAGACTCCACGAATGCTTCTCTTGGGTCTACCAGAGTTTGTAAACAGGAAGTGGTGTCCAGAGGCCAAATTAAGGTTCCCTTGGATGACCTGACAAATCATGACATATTAAAATCTGTTGTAAATAATAATGCGGGCTTTTCTCCTGGGATAAATAGCAGAGTCCTTAGGAAACCATCAGAAAAAGAAAGAGTCTGGTATAAAGGTTCTCCAAAAAATCCCATCGGAAAAGCTCAGTTACTACCAACGAGTAAACCTGTAGACTTGTAATTGGTAGATGTTAATACTTGTTAATGTAAATAAAATTAGCTGTTGGTGATAGGACTTGCAGGATAATCTGCATGTTGGTTTGTTAGCTCAGGAAGGTTAAGTGATAGATTTTAATTTCAGTGCACAAGCAACTTGAATTCTTACGCTTGTATAAATGACTTGTTTTTCTTAATTATGGCAGTATTTAAATTTTGTAATTGTATTGTGATCTCTTCAAGCAGAGGTTACATTTTACCTTTTGAAAGAAGTTGTTGGCTGGGTTTATGAGAAATTAATTCTTGAAAATTGTATGAATTTTAGTTTTAAGCGTGATAGGAAGAGTGAACGAGTTGTGACTATTTCCTGTTATTCCTCCTGAGTCAGAGAAGGTTTCTACGAGAAATTTCTAACCCGTAAAGGGAAGAGATAAGCCCTACAGATCTTATTTCTTGAATTACGTTGATATTTATGGTTTATGCCAGAATCCCTAGAAATTAACTTGCTTCAATAGCAACTTAATCTTTTATTCCAATTTGGGGCAGAATAATTGGGTTTATATGGTCTGTAGATGTGTACAGCTGGTTCCCTTGGACGAAGAATAATGGCTAAAGCAGAATAAGGACTCAAGTGTGCTCTTAGAGAATGATGCTGCAGAATATTCGATGACTTTTGAGCCATACTATTTTATAGTTAATTTGCACAAATATATTTGTAGCTGTTTTGTCCAATATAGGATTTAAAATTATTTAAGGAGGAATAATTAAGCTTGGAAATTTTTAATCAAAGTGATTTCTTACATTCACATACTTGATTTTATAATTTAAAATAGGTGATGTGCCTCTGTACATTTAACTTGGATTCTTAACTTTTGATTCTTATAAAAGCCTATGATGGTTTTGTCTGGTGTGTAAATGTTATTTATTTAGCATAGACATTAAAGGTAACCTTCTGGAAAATGACTTGTCTGAATCTCTAATGAAATTCAAAATACCTCTTAGAATTTGACCCAAATTGTTGAGCAAATCTATCTAAATTTGTATTTTAAGTTATTAGAAGTTAATCTTTAAGGAAAGAATAATAGCAACAATGGTGGATATTCTCTAGGTTTTAGAGGAAGGAATATTGCAGGGCGAACAAACCACTGAAGATAGTTTTACAGGTCAGTTTTTAGAATGTCACATTCAGACGGTGGAGCAGAATAGAACAGCACTGCAAATCTACTCAGAGCAGCCAGAGTCATCAGATGTCTGCTTGACCACATTCTACTTGATAGCAGTACACCTGTTTTATTTCAAAGCGATTTCCTGTCTATTACCTAGGAATCAACCCTTTCTCACTACCAGTAAGAATTTGACTTCTATAAAGACTGTAGATATGAATACCATGTTTATCTGACATGAAAACAGGTTTGTGATATAAACTGGATATTCATTTCGGCTGTTTATGATATTTCTGATAGTAAGTCGAGATAGGAAACATTCATAAACTTTGAAATAGATATTGTCTGATTCAGAGCAATTTTTTAAATTTCACCTTCGCTCTGGATAAACTTTTAAAGATGTATTAATGCCATTTTATATCCATGGGTATGGGTGAAGTGTTGAATAGGAAGACTAATTCAGTAAGAAGCCATGGGAGATTAATGGTACAATTACCTGAATTAGTGGCTTTTCTGAGAGATTAATAATGAAAGATGTTTATTTTTTAAAAAACTACCCACATATTACTCCCATTTTTGTTAGGTGAAAGCCAGCAGTATAGGAAGACTATGAAAGTAAGAAACTTGTACAGTCAGGAAAGTTAAATTTTAGAATTAATCTCTCCACTTTATCTAAAATGGAGATGTTACTCATCTCATGAGGATATTTGGTCAAATGGTATGTGAACGTACTTAGTAAAGTTAGGTTAAGCCCTATGGACATAGGCGCCTGGGTGACTCAATAGGTTAACTGTCCAACTCTTGATATCAGCTCAGGTCACGATTTCACGGTTTGTGGAACTGAGCCCCAAGTCAGACTCTGGAGCTGTCATCACAGAGCTTGCTTGGGATTCTCTATCTTCCTCTCTCTCTGCCCCTCTCCCAGCTCACATGCTCACTCTCAAAATTTTTTTAAAAAGTATGGACATAGGCAGTAACTTAAAGGATTATTTTCACTTTGTTATATACAAGTGTAAATAAAGATCTAATACGAATTTATTTATCATGAGCAACAATACAATTACACAATTACATAGGACTTAAATTAGCCGGCTGCTTGGCAACATTCTATAATCACTAAGAATTTAACATAGTCATTTGATCATCAAGTCCAGGATGTGTATAATTTAAAATCTCAAATTTCAAGGGCAACTGAGTGGCTCAGTTGGTTAAGCGTCCGACTTTGGCTCAGGTCATGATCTCGTGGTTTGTGAGTTCAGGCACTGCATCAGGCTCTGTGCTGACAGCTTAGAGCCTGGAGCCTGCTTCAGATTCTGTGTCTCACTCTCTCTGTCTCTGCCCCGATGGTATTCTGTCTCTCTCAAAAAATAAACATTAAAAAAATTTTTAAATAAAATACAAATTTCATATGAAACCTTTTGGTGTATCTTAAACGTCCATTCAACACAAAAGCAGTAAATCGTGATGCCTTCTCCATTTTTCCAAGCATAAAATGAAGATAACAGTAAAAATGTTAAAGTAAAATTCTGGATTGAAAACCTCAGTATGTGTAAATAAAAAATAGTAATTCCCAGCGTTTGTGTTTGAGCCTAAAACCAATAAACCATATTTGTCCTGTTGATTTAGCACTGAAACAAAAAGCTGGAAACAAGCATCCATGAAAGAAAAGATCATAGGAAGGAGGCTTGGCTGTAAAACCTGAAAGGTCTTGTGTCTGTAGATGATAATGGATTTGCTGCATAGAGCTAAAGAGATCTGGGTGCTACCCTCATCCGGGTACTTATTCTCTGGCCTCCAGGGTTCTTTACTCATCCCCAGTTTTGAACGAAATGTGCCATACTCTATTGTATGGTCTCACATCTCAATTTTGAATTTGGACTGAATTCACATGTTCAAGGTTGCTCCACAAGTCTTTAACAAAATATTCCAGGGCTACCTGGACAAATTTCTGCAATGTGCAGGGAGTTCAATTTCTTAAGAAATCTTGATAGTCGGTGTGGAAGTTTAGAAATAACAGAACTAACATTCCCAGGTTTTCATGTGGTTTTGGTGTACCATTTTTAGCAGAAGTTTCTAATAAATACAGTTTTCTGTTCCGTGAAAGGGCTCCTGAAAGCACGCTTATGATGTACTCTATCATTAAAAGGTCTTAGGACCTCTTCATCTTTTGTCTTTACCAGTATTGCCCCCTTCGTCTTCAAGCCGGAATACTTACAGAAAAAAATTAAAAAGCTGGGAAGTGGCAAAATTAAAGATGTGGTATTGGGGGCGAAGGACAAAAGTGGCGATCTGGCACACTGTTTAGAAAACTGCTTGAGAAGAGGGGAATTACGTCCACAGACGGTCGGATAGATAAAGAGCCTCCAAGACACGTGCATGTGGAGTGCGAGGGTTGAACCCTGTGTGGCTCACGGCAGGAGGCACCAGCGTCTGGGTGGCGATCTAGGGCGACCGCGCGTGGCCGCCTCCACCTGCTGGAGAAGCGGTGGGGGCGGAGCTAAGATGCGGAGGGAGGTGACGCACGCGCAAACCACATCATCAGGCTCCCGGCTCGACCCTCACCCAGGCCCAGACCGCGGCAGAATCCTCCGGCTGCCCCTCGGTGAGTCCTGCTTTGATGCCTGCTCGACCCCCTGAAGCCCACCTGAGACACGCGGGTTTTACGGGACTGGCAGCGGAGGGGGCGTCTTGCTGAAATCCTTGAGGTGGAGTCTGAGGGCAGACAAAGGCTGGGTGGGGATTAGGGGGTTCGGGTATAAACTGGAGGGGAAGAGTACCGAGGGAGGAAATTGGGTAGCTGATGAAATCAGGACGGTGTTGGCCCGGGGGTTAAATGAAACAAAGACATCCTGCATTCGCACCGGCCAGAGGAAGATGGAGATGGCAGGAGAGGTTGGTGTCTGCCTCCAGCCTTTTACGTCAGAATTGCAGGCTTTGCTGTCTCAGCTCTTTGGGAAACAAGGTTTTATATCTAGGGGTGGCTGGAAAAAGCCTTTCCTTTACAGAGACAGAAAATAGGGGTTATGAATATTGCAGTTTCAAGGAAGCAAATGAATCCTCCAATTCCCCCCCCCTCCCCCCCAGAAGAATGGTCAAAAAGGAGGGTTTGCAGAGCCATTGCTTGCAGCGTCCGTCTTAAACAGGTTCAGCTGCAGCAGCGCATAGCCATTGCTTGCAGCGTCCGTCTTAAACAGGTTCAGCTGCAGCAGTTGCAGAGGGAGGCTGCGTGAATCTTTGTTCCCTTGGTTTGCAGGCTTCAGCTTCCATCGAAGGCAACATTTAGGACAGGTTGACTCCCCAGATCAGTTTTCTCCCTCCCCTTCACCTGTTCTGTCTTCCTTCTCATCACCACCACTTCTTCAAGTTCTAACCTCTAGAGCCCTGAGGCCATATTGCCAACGTTATAGTGACAGTATAGGGGGCTCTGTGCCTGGCACTTTTTTGATGCTCCCAACAATCCTGTAAGACAGACGCTTTCCTCATGCCCGTTTTGCAGAGGAAGCTGAGGCATTCGCCCAGGATCACTCAGCTGGTATGTGGCTGAGTAAGCTTGCCTCTTCTCCCCTAGCAGACTGCAGGGCAGGCCTGAGCTGTGTGTATTTTCATCCCCCTCGGGTCTCAAATGTATTGGATTTTTGCTGAGCTGAGCTGTTCCCTTCCACCGCTCCTAACCTTTCTGTGCTTCTTTACCATTTGTATCTTCCTAACTCCTTTCTCAGAGCCTCTTTTTCCCCCGAGACTGGGAAGACTCAAGATGTCACTCTCCCTCTCCCTGTCTCAAAATCGAAGCAAGTTCTTCTGTTGGTTGGTTGGTTTTACTAAGAGAGGAGAGAGTGTTGGGGTTGGGGGTAATGAAGGCTTTCAGGGAACTGCAAGAAGAATAAAAAAAAATAGTGAGAATGGCCATTCCTGTCTAGTCTTCCCAAGGATGTGCGTGCACAGGGAACTGGCTATCTTGGATTGTTTTGTTTCTTCAGTACTGTTTCAGAGCAGATGCTCTGCCTAGACTGGGCACTTAAGGCCAAAGCAACCCCCTAAGTATTTTTCATTGCAGCCCCAGTTGGGTGGTTCTTGAATCACTTACTTGCATCATTGATCATCACAGATGCCGACTGTGGCCATTTGATACATGTTGGTCTTTTTTTTGCAGGTTAACCATGGTTTCTCGGATGGTTTCTACCATGCTATCTGGCCTATTATTTTGGCTGACACTTGGATGGACTCCCACATCTGCTTATAGCCCAAGGACCCCTGACCGGGTCTCAGAAACGGATATCCAGAGGCTGCTCCATGGTGTTATGGAGCAGTTGGGCATTGCCAGGCCACGGGTAGAGTATCCAGCTCACCAGGCCATGAATCTTGTGGGCCCACAGAGCATCGAAGGTATTTACTGTATTCTGCCAATTTGAAGTTTCCAGTAGCATTTAAAATAATACATGCTGAAGAACCTTTACTTCCTCCCTCTGTTTTCCATTTCTTCTTTTTTATTTAAAAAAATTTTTTTTTTAATTTATTTTGAGAGAGAGAAAGAGAGAGCACAGGCAGGGGAGGACAGAGAGAAGGAGAGACAGAATTCCAAGCAGGCTCCTCACCACCAGCGCAGAGCCTGACGCGGGGCTTGAACTCACAAACTGTGAGATCGTGACCTGAGCCAAAGTCGGACACTCAACCGACTGAGCTACCCAGGTGCCCCCAGGTGCCTCCATTTTCTATTTCTTCTTATTCTACACAATATATACATACATACATCCACATCAGAATATAAGTTTCAAGAGAACAGGGACCTTATCTAAGTTCACAGCTGTAGCCTTAGCACTTAGCACAAAGTCTGGTACATTAACATTTGACTGAATAAGGGAGCATCTGGCATTATTCCTAAAGAAAGATTAGAACCCAAATCCCATATCTGTCTTCTCCCATACTGATCTTTAGGAAATTGTGTCCCCACCTGGCTGCCTCTTTGAGTCATTGCCAACCAGTGTTTGTAAAAGATCCTTAAAATGCAGGACCTGTAGGATCTGACTTGATTCTTAGGGATGATGTCATATAAACCCAAAGGGAGCTGAAAGAGGTGCTGACATTGAGTTTATGTCAAACATTTTTTTGGAAAAAAAATTTTTTAAGTTTACTTATTTTGAGGGAGAGAGAGAGAGCACACTGTCAGTGCAGAGCCTGTCTTGGGATTCGATCTCATTAACTGTGAGATCATGACCAGAGTGGAGATCAAGAGTCGGATGCTTAACTGATTGAGCCACCCAGGTGCCCTGAGATATTGTGAATTATAACAAATGTTAATCAGATTGTTTTAGTGTGGCAAGACCACTTCCCCCTAGAATGTTTTTTTTCAATTTTTGGCAATACTGTAATACTTTTATTAAAAAACAGTACTTTGTTATTTAATGCTTTATTTATAGAGAGAATCTGAATCTAGTTCTTAGGAGTTGGTGACAGGCAGGTGCCTTTATGTTCATGCCTTGCTTTGTATTCTGATTCTGAATGTTCTCTTTCTCCAGTGAGGTGTAGTCATAAAGCAGTAGCATGGCTAATTTAACTACAAGGGAGCACTCCAAATATTTGCCCATGTGCGTGGGTTCCTAAGGAAAAATGTGAACTCTGAGTTTTGTCAGAATACACAACCAGTAGGGGCGCCTGGGTGGCGCAGTCGGTTAAGCGTCCGACTTCAGCCAGGTCACGATCTCGCGGTCCGTGAATTCGAGCCCCGCGTCGGGCTCTGGGGGGATGGCTCGGAGCCTGGAGCCTGTTTCCGATTCTGTGTCTCCCTCTCTCTCTGCCCCTCCCCCGTTCATGCTCTGTCTCTCTCTGTCCCAAAAATAAATAAAAATGTTGAAAAACAAATTTTTTTAAAAAAGAATACACAACCAGTAAATGCTATTCTCTATGGCTTGATTATGCATAATTTTGACTAAGTCTGTGATTTCCTAAAAATGTTATCTGTCCTGGAAAACTGTAAGTACAAAGGATATGGTTGACTTCATGGTTGATAGAGAAATGATTCCTGGGACGCCTGGGTGGCTCAGTCGGTTGAGGGTCATGATCTCATGGTTCGTGAGTTCGAGCCCCGCATTGGGCTCTGGGCTGACAGCTCAGAGCCTGGAGCCTGCTTCAGATTTTGTGTCTCTCTCTTCCTCTGCCCTTCCCTTGCTCACACTCTGTCTCTCTCTCAAAAATAAATAAACATTAAAGAAGAATTAAAAAAAAGAAATGGTTCTCACATCTGTCTTGTTACCCATAGTTGTCAGCCCCTAAGTAAAACTAACTCTGTGGGATTGTTGTCTGTTTAGGTTGGCATTGGATTTCAGAAACGGATTAACCAATAATTTGAATTAGCAAGCATGCAAACTTAGCATAGGGCTTGGATCAGAGCAAATCAGGGCTTCTTGCCACTCCTTTTGGGATCAATCTAAACCCTTCCCACCACCTGCCACCTGTCGTTTCCAGCCCACCTATCCATTTCAGACCAGCTTTCTTGAGACCGTAAATATCTGCCCTTCTAGGGCAGGAAGTGCTTGATTAGTCACCCAACTGTTGTCATGGAGAAAGCTCTCCCAAGTTTCCATTAATACCTGAGGCCTGATCATCTGTGTGGAAGAGAAACAGCAGCTCCCTGGCAATCAAAAGCTTCTGTTTATCCAGAGCCTCATCTTCTTCGCTCAGTATGCAATTATTTAGCACCCACTCCAAGGCAGCCAGTGTGCAGGGCGGGGGGGCAGCTGTGCCCTAAAAGATGCTCAGGCTAGGGCTGGGAGAGAGAGAGAGGTTACTACAGTGCACCATGGCAACTTTTTTGGTAGATGTACAGACAAGCTGCTGTCATGGAAGCAAAGAATAGGAGTAATTTATTCTGCTTGGGAGTAGATAGGGGTGGCTATAAGAAAATGCTCCTGGGGGCGCCTGGGTGGCTCAGTCGGTTAAGCGACAGACTTGGGCTCAGGTCACGATCTCGTGGCTTGTGGGTTCGAGCCCTGTGTTGGACTCTGTGCTGACAGCTCAGAGCCTGGAGCCTGTCTTCGGATTCTGTCTCCCTCTCTCTTTGCCCCTCCTCTGCTTGCTCTCTTTCTGTGTCTCTCAAAAATAAACAAAAAACACTAAAAAAAAAGAAAAAAAGAAAATGCTTCTTTAAAGAAGCAACATTTGATTTGGGTTTTGAAGTCTTTTAGGAGTTCATCAGGGAACACTGAGCGAAAAGGCATGGAGGTTTGAGAGAGCATGGATTAGGACAATTTAGAATGAAAAATTCTGTTTCCGTCATTACCCGTGGTGATGTGAGGTCATGGCCATGTTAGGTCACCTCTAACAGTGTCTGTGTAAGGGATGAATACTGGCTTGCATTTGAGTTTTTTATTACTCTATAACAAATTACCTCAAATTTAGCACCTTGCCATAATGCTCATACATTATCTCATAATTTCTTTTGGGCAGGAATCTAGCATGGGTTTGCTGGGCCCCTCTGCTCAGTCTCATCAAGGTGTTTGTTGGCTGGAGCTTGGGGTCCTCTTTCAAACTCATTAAGGTTGTCAGCAGAGTTCAGTTTCTTGCTGCTGTAGGACTGAGGTCCTTTCTTGCTGGCTGTCAGCCAAGGTCCCTCTCAGCTCTTAGAGGCCACCCCAGGTTGTAAGCCACATGGCCCTAGCACAGTATGGTAGCTTGCTTCTTCAAAGCCAGAGGGAGAATAAATATCCCTTTAGTCTCCTAATTATAGTGTAATTATGGGAGTGGCCATCCCATCCCCTTTGTCATTTAACAAGGGAGTGATATCTCATTATATTCACCCACACTCGAAGCAGAGGATTATGCAGGGTGAGGACTCCAGGGTGGCAATCTTGGGGGTCATTTTAGCATTCTGCCTATTACAGCTTGGATGAGAGCTAATAGAAAATAGTCCAAAGGCTTTGGGGGAAAAAAGAAACAAAATAAGAAGCCTGGCCTTTTTTCAGTCTTAAACCTTAGCACTTAATTTGTTGGGTGGTCTAATCCTTGTTTATGTGAGTATAGCATCATTTCAACTCATCCATTTATTTGAATCGTCTCTGCTCATTTACTCATGCTAATTCCCAGGCTTCTGACAGATATGTGTAGTATCTTGTATATCCCTTCCAACGTTTATTGTAGGATTCTATTATGAAGGACTAAGTTAGAAAAGTATTTTGTTTTGTTTTTTATACAAAGGATAGACGTAATATATGTATGCTGGTATGAATTTTAACATATGTTTAATGTAGGCTATTTGCAAAGACATCTGAATTTCAGTGCCAGCTCCATCATTTAGTAGTGATATGACAGTGAGCAGATTACTTCTCTAAGCTTCCATTTAGCTTGGGGGTAGGATTTGAATTTACTCGCCTGCAAGCAGGTAATATTCCCGTTCAGAAAAAAGTGTTAGCACACATAATTGCACTACTATGAAATCACTTCTCAGTGAATCATCATCATCACTTTAGATGACAATTACTGGACTCTCAGTCCCTTGCAAGAAGAGATATTTATTGTCTAATGAATGGCACATCAAAGATGACGTTCTCTTATTTTGTCTACTCTGATTAATTGATCATATGATCCTCAGATTAATCTCATTATTGAAGATATATATTAGTCCTCAAACAGTAAGGTTATAAACTTGCCTTTTTCTATGGGATACAGGATATAGGATCAGTATGAATTACCATTGGGTCACTGTGGTCAAATATTCCGTTAAAAAACTTTCCCTCCTTTGATCTCATATCCCTTGTAGTTATTGTACTTTTTTTTTTTTTTTTGCTGCCTTTCCCAGAAACTGTTCACCACATACCGATCGCACTTCCCCACTTCCCGATTTCTTCTAGTCCATGGTAGTCCACTGTTCCTGCCACTTATTTACCAGGTCAACAAGTATTTCTTGAATGCCAGGCACTGTTGTAGGTACCGGGGAGAGAAACATGAACCTCAAAGATTGGTAGGACAGGAGAGATATAGTCCCTGAATAAAGAAATAAGTAAAATACATAATAAGTCAAATGGCTCTAAGTGCTATAAAAATATAAAGCAGAGGAGGGGGATGGAGGAAGAAATAACTTAAATAGGGGGAGGGGATTACTCCCTGGGAAGATAAGCAAAACTCTTGAGAGTTGGAGAGTGAACTGTGTGATATATGGGGGAAGATGTTCCAGGGAAAGAGCTGCACATGCAAAAGCTAGATGGGAGCAAGGAGGCTAGTGTGGCTGGAGCCCAAGACTCAGGAGGATGGTAGGAATGAGGCTTGGCGATGGCAGCAAGGGGAGGTGGGAGGCGCGGTGCGTGGAGACAGATCACTTCACGGGGTCTCTGGCTTTTCCTCTATGTATCCTTGAAAAGGTTCACTCCAGCTGCTGTATGAAAATATTTCTGCAGGAAGGGAGGACTGGAATAGGGGAGATAAGTTGAGAGCCTGCTGTAATCACCTGGAGCAGAGAAGTGTTAGCATGATAGGTAGGGAGGTGGTGAGACATGGTCAGATTGGGGGTATATTTTAAAGTCAGAGCCAACAGGATTTGCTGCTGGGTTGGAGGCAGGAACTGAAAGAAAGAGGACTCACGGGTGACACCAAGATTTTGGCCTGAGGAGCTGAAAAGAATGGTTTTCTCCAGGAGGAGCAAACCGAGCTTCTCCAGAAGAGTTCAAGTTCAGTTTTGCATGTGTTCATTTTGAGATGCCTTGGATGGTTCTCGTCAAGGCCAACCACCCTTGCCAAATTTACCTGCATTCTGCCTTCGTCCTAGTCACCTTTGGCAGCATTCAGCATATTTGACCTTAACCTTTTTATTTTCTTGGTTTTTGTGCCAAGATGGCACGCTTTTGGCTTTCCTCCTTCCCCTTTCCCATTAACCATTTTCTTCCAGTGTTCCTTGCCAGGTTTCTCCTGCTGCTCTAATGCCCACCTTTATTAAGTTCTCCGGGGCTCAGTGCTCGTCCACTTCTTTTATTCTTCTCAATTCTCTGCCTACATGATTGCATTTGTTCTCTTGACTCCAAAAGCTATTTCCCGAACTTGTTTCTTGTATATGTATAGGCTTATGTGAACTGCTAAATTACCACATGTCAATCCTGATTTCTCTACCACCAGCTTCCTCAGCGTGTTTATGTCAGTCTTTTCTGTCTAAATGAATAGTGCTACCACTTAGCCATACAGGCAGGCCAAAACCTGGAGTAATCTTCAATATTCTCCTTTACATGTCATACCCAAATTATAAGCAATTTATTCATGTCTGTTTGTAAAATACATCTGTAATTTGTCTGTCCTCTCTTTTCTCTGGCTCTACTCCAAACAAGCTGCTTCAGGATACCATTGTGTCTGGCATGGATTTATGAAATTGTCTGTTAGTAACTGCGTTCCTTCTACTTTTCGTTTCCTTCAAATTGTTCCCCACAGGAAAGGCAGAGTTAAACTTTATAAATAAAAGTTTAGGGGTGCCTGGGTGGCTCAGTCGGTTGAGTGTCTGACTTCGGCTCAGGTTATGATCTCGTGGTTTGTGGATTCGAGCCCCGTGTCAGGCTCTGTGCTTTGGATTCTGTGTCTCCCTCTCTCTCTGCCCCTCCCCTGCTTGCGCTATGTGTGTGTGTGTGTGTGTGTGTGTGTGTGTGTGTGTGTGTGTGTGTGTGTCTCTCAAAAATAAATAAACATTAAAAAATTTTTTAAATAAAATTTAAATCCCATCACTATCACTCTTCATGGTTAGAATCCCATCAGTGGTTTCCTGTTGCACCTTGATTAAAACTAACACTTCTACAGGCACCTGGGTGGCTCAGTCGTTTAAGCATCTAACTCTTGATCTTGGTTCAGGTCGTGATCTCATTGCTTGTGGGTTTGAGCTCCACACTGGGCTCCACACTGAGTGTGGAACCTGCTGGGGTATTCTCTCCCTCTCTCTCTCTATCAGCCCCTCCCTTGCTTGTGCCCTCTCTCTCTCTCTCTCTCTCTCTCTCTCTCTCTCTCTCTCCAAAAATAGAAACAAAAATAGAATAACACTTCTAGCCATGCCCTGCAAGGACCTACAGCTCCTGCACACCCTCCTCCCCAACCTTGCTCTGCCATTCATCCCTTCAATTCCTTGATCACACCCAGTGCATTTCCCACGTCCAGCTTCCCACTCCTTGTTCTTCCCACTCTGCCTGGTGTACCTTCCTCTTCCATCTCATTTTCAAAGTCGCCTACTCAGAGAGGGCTGCCCTGACCGCTCTGTCTGTGTAGCTAACATTCTCCATCAGTGTTCTTTTATTTTTTTAAACCTCCATAGCATCTTTTGTAATTTATAATTAAATGTTTGTTTCCTTGTGTGTTATCTGTCTCCCCACTGCAACGTAAGCGCCATGAGGCTGTTTTATTTACTACTTTATACCAGGACACATAGCAGGCATATAGTAAATATTTGAAGAATGACTATATAATATCAGGCGAAAATAAATATATCTAGTGGCAACAGGTAAGTTCATACTGTTTGACATCTGGATCTATTAAGACTTTTCTCCTTTCAGTTCAAGGAGGATATTTCATTTATATTCTGTGTTTTTAGAAAATCTTCCTAGAAGTTTTTGCCCAGAGCTTGGTGATACATGCTCAGCAAAAAGTCTGGTTTACTTTGATTGTGACTGATAAGCACAGTACAGGTACAAGGTCCTTTCTACTCCTGCCTGTTGAGAAACTGGAAGGACCTTTTGCAGTTCCAAAACTGAACCAGCAGGGGGCCAGCTAGACTCGCAGTGTATCCGAGGAATCCTGAAACTTGGTTACCAGCTTCCTGGTTAAATTGCCAGTTGTTAAATGGTCACTAGGGAGGAAGCATTTGCCAAAAACATCTGAGAGCATTGGGGGGTTTTATTTCTCCAGAGGCACCTTAAACATGACTTGGTAAGGAGCATCTTTCAAAGTATACATTCTTAGCCCAGAGCAAAATGAAAACACAGAGTAAAGATAAGGACCAACTTGTTTTATAGAGGACAGAATGTTCACTTTGATGGCCAGTAGAACCAAGGCTGAGTCTTGGCCATACTGTTCACAAGCTGTATGTGACCTTGGCAACCTTCCTGAGTCTTAGTTTTCTCATCTATAAAGTAAGGCTTTGAGCCCACTTGCTCACCTGCAGTGAGTGGATGCTGTTAGTAACTGTACTGCAACCTGCCTCCTCTCATTTGGATTATTAGCAACACACTTTCATTCTTTAATGGCTTTCCCCTGATATTATTCTTGATTACTCATCTGGTTAGAAAACCCCCCTTGTATTTCAGCAGTGGACATCTTCCCCCAAGCCCAAAGTTGTTTACTGGTCCCTGTGACATACCTGAATGGCTTCTGTTGTCATATTGTCCCCAGAAACAAGAGAAGCCACCAGCCAGCAAGGTGATTCAGAGGAGCCATTTGCCATGGGGTAGAGACTCTTGGAAGTCAGGAGCTGCTTTACCAGCTGACAGTAATGTTGGCCTTGGATGAATTCAGTCAGAAAATGTGCTTTAGTTTTTAGAATATTAATAGCCTCTGGTAAAAGTGGGTCTCCTCAGTGCCTCCTGTTTATTTTCCCCACAATTCTAGCCCACCAAATACCTAGCTTTGTGATAACACCAGATAAGAAACCACTGGATATAAATGTATAAACACTGGCATTTAATGGTTTCAAATAATTTTAAAGTTTATTTATTTGCTTAGAGAGAACAAACATGCATATGCATGCATGGTGGGGTGGGGCAGAGAGAGAGAGAGAGAGAGAGAGAGAGCGCGAGCTTCCCAAGTAGAGCACTCCTGATGCAGGGCTCAATCCCACGAACCGTGAGATCATAACCTGAGCCAAAATCAAGAGTGGGACACTCAACCGACTGAGCCACCCAGGCACTCCTCAAATAATTTTAAAGCTATATTACCAAACATAAAAATACCAAAATTCTTTTTTACAACACTGACTTTTGGACCTCAATATTTCCATTTCAAAACAAAGAGAACCAACATTGTTTTCCTAATAAATATCAAGAGGAGAAAGAGTCCTTTGTAAGGTAAAGCCTATTTGAAGGGACACATCCTAAGGAGCATTATTGGCCAGACTTTGGACTCTGTAAATAACTGCAGTGCCTCCATTTTGCCATAGGGAGGCAGCAGTTGCTTCCCATTTGAAGGTTGGATAGGAGAGAGACTTAAACACTGACCGGCAGAGGGACCTCACTTATTTCTGGCTAGCCTCTCTGCAGTTGGAGGAAAGGATGGGGCTGACTCTTGACCCATGAATCCTGACTAAAATCTTTCTAGGCTGGCCCCATCCTGGGGAAGCCAGTGAGAGCAACGGGTTGGATCTTTGAGAAGGCCAGGGCCTCCAGTTTGGCCCATGTCCTTTGGGGTTCCATTCAGCCCACCCTGAACTCAAATCCTTAAAAAAAGTCCCTGGATGAGTTCCAGTTTTCCATCTTGGTCAATTGCATGGATAATGATAAGAAATTCAAAAGGAGTAGTGGGAGGTTTGGAGTTTTTGGGGGGGGGGAGGTGGAGGCAGGATAGGGAGATGAAAATAATGACTTATTTTTCTGTTGTGTTTAAGTTGCCCTGTGACATCCAGGTGTAGGTGTCCAGGAGGCACTTAGATGTATATGACACGGGAGGGATGCTGGGGTGAGGGGAGAGATTTCAGAGTCCTCCCCATGGTATTGGCAGCTGATGCTGTAGGAACAGGTGAGGGTACCCTGGGTGAGTGTCAAGGAGGAAGAGCAGAGCACCTAAGAAAAAGGCCTGTAAGACTCAGTCTATGAGGGCCAGGTAGAAGAGTCTACAAGGAAAACAGAGAAAGATTGGCCACAAGGCATCAGAATGATGACGTGTATAGAAAACAAGGTAAGAAAGTGTTTCAGGAACTGGCAGTGATTGCCATGGTAAAAAATCTGCAGAGAAGTCATATGAAATAAGGGCCATCAGGTATAAAGCGTTCACTGGGTAGAGCAACACCAGAGTCACTGGGGCACTTGGGCAGAAACCACGGGGCAGGACACAGGGAAGGCACCATGTAAAACCCTCTTCCCAAGAGGCCAGGTAAGGGGGAGAAGACTGACAAAGCCTTATGGAAGGCATGGGGGATGGATGCCAGAGAGCTGAAGAAGGTTTTTGTTTAGGTTCTTGGTTTTGGATGGGAGAGATCTGAACTTGTTGAAGTGCGAATTGGCTAGAACCAGTGGAGGGGTAGCCTTGAAGATGTGGGATGAACAGCAGATAACTTGAGTGGTGGAAGTTCCTGAGGGTGTGGGAGGGGATGAGAACTGGAGCACAGGTGGCCTGGGTCTGGTCCTTCCTCCGTGGGCAGAAAGGGAAGAGGCAGAGGGGCATCGGGGTGCAGTGAAGTTTGGAGGTTTAGGCCTCAGTATTTGTTCTAGACACTCTACCATTTCGAGCCACCTGCTCAGAATTAAAATAAGAACACAGGAAGTGCAGTCAGCCTCCCAAATCTCTATTTGTCATCTTATGTGTCTCATACACCTTGCCTGTATGTTTTTTGGTATTTTAAAGTATCAGATATCTTCAACTTTTTGTGAACTCGAAAAACTCATTTTGGGGCCCCTGGGTGGCTCAGTCCGTTTAGTATCTGACTCTTGATTTCAGCTCAGGTCATGGTCTCATGGTTTATAAGTTTGAGCCTCAGGTCAGGCTCTGCTCTGACTATGTGGAGCCTGCTTGGGAGTCTTTTTCTCCCTGTCTCTGCCCTTCTGCTCTCGTGCACGCACACACGCACACATTCTCTCTCTCAAAATAAATAAACTTAAAAAAAAAAAAGAAAGAACCTCACTTTTCCTATTGTGTTTCCCCTTTACTGTCACAAGACTGCCACACACAAAACACTTCTGACCCCAGATGGGGGGGGGGGGGGGATTTCCCACACCAGGCAATTCTGTGACACTAGTTGGGTGTCCTATAATTTAACTCAATTCTGACATGACCTCCCTGGAGAGAGTGGCAGCTCCCCCAGCTTAAGGGTTCAGTCCCACAAGACTCCCCCACTCCATATGCCAGCTTCAAGTCCAGACAGTCACCTGTTCTTCTGACTCACTGGCTATGATTCTGAGGTTCCCGCCACCCACTCCTCAGGTTAGATTGATTTGCTAGAGCAGCTCATGGAACTCAGGGAAACACTTACATTTACTGGTTTGTTAAATGATATTATAGAGGAGATAGATGAATGGCCAGATGAAGAGATGCATAGGGCAAAGTCCGGGAGGGTCCCTAGTGAAGGAGCTTCTGTCTCCATGGAGTTGGGGTGCACACTCTCCCAGTGTGAATGTGTTCACCAACCTGGAAGTTCCCTGAACCGTGTACTTTTGGGATTTTATGGAGGCTTCACTCTGTAGGCATGATCAATCATTAAGTCTGTGTTCAGCCCTCACCCCTCTCAAGAGACTAGGGCCGGGGCGGAAAATCTTAAGTTTCTAATCATGGCTTCATCTTTCTGGTGACCAGTCCTCATCGGGGAGCCACCCAGGTGCCCACCCAGAGTCACTTTATTAGAACAAAATACACTCCGGTCATCCAGGAAATTACAAAGGGTTCCAGAGCCCTGTGTCAGAAACCAGAGTCAAAGACCAAATACTAGAATTCCTAGTACTCTTATCACTTAGGAATTTACAAGGATTTCAGGAGCACTCTGCCAGGAACTAGGACAAAGTCCAAGATATATTTTCTGTTATCTTGCATGGATATATCATCTAACTACTAGTTATTTAATAATTCTGTTACAGCATTTTTGTATTTATGTTATGAAACCCATATATAACTTGTAAAATATAATTCAAGATGAAAAAGACTGTCATCTTTGTCTCCTTTCTTTTTTGATTAATATAATGAATGTTTTCAGTGAGGCATTAACCAAGATGACAACTAGAAATAATTTTAATGGGATGTTGGGGAATGTTGTGTGTGCATTTTATATGACTTTGCAACAGTGCAATACAAAAAATTAGTATGATCTCACTGCATACACAACACGGGAAGTGATGTGAATCCCCCCAAAGTAATGGTTTGTCGAGTGTCACAGTCTCAAAGTAGTAGGTTTAGTAATTGCAAACAGTGCTTGTTGCATTTTAGCAGATAAGCAGAAATAGTCCTCATCCTTGGTCAGGATTGTTGTTGAATTATGTGAATTTTGAGTCATGTTGGCATCTTCGGCTCACCCCTTAAGTAAAATGTGACCATCTTATAATGGCAGAGGGGGTCGTGGAAAACCAGCACAGTTACTGAGATTCAGTTTACTGTGTAACGACTACTAATTTCTGCACCACGTGTCTTCAGGACAATTGCTATGAAGTGCTCACTTCCACACAGGTTGGAACCTGCATGAGTCTGAGCCTCCACATATTTTCATGGAATTCAGGAGAAGTCAGAGTATTCGTCAGGGTTTTCCAGAGAATCAGAACAAATGGTCTGTGTATACATATGTGTGTGTATTTATAAATAAATTATAAAATATGTTTATATTTATATAATATATAATCATAATTATAAGATTTTAATAATTATTAATAACCATTAATAATTATTTAATAATCATAATGATTATGTAATTATCAAATAATTAAATTATTAATGATTTATTATAATATTATATACTATTATATACAATATATGATATATATAACATATAACATTATAATTACAATTATAATCATTAATAATGATTGCTGTGAGTGGGGTGTTGAAGTCTCCTACTATTATGATATTACTATCAATGAGTTTCTTTATGTTTGTGATTAATTGATTTATATATTTGGGTGCTTTCACATTTGGCGCATAAATGTTTATAATTGTTAGGTCTACTTGGTGGATAGACCCCTTGATTATGATATAATGCCCTTCTTCATCTCTTGATACAGTCTTTATTTTAAAGTCTAGGTTATCTGATATAAGTATGGCTACTCCAGCTTTCTTTTGTTGACCATTAGCATGATAGATGATTCTCCATCCCCTTATTTTCAATCTGAAGGTGACTTTAGGTCTAAAGTGGGTGTCTTGTAAATAGCATATAGATGGATCTTGTTTTCTTATCCAATCTGTTACCATGTGTCTTTTGATTGGAGCATTGAGTCCATTGATGTTTAGAGGGAGTACTGAAAGATAGGAATTTATTGCCATTATGATGTTGTAGAGTTGGAGTTTCTGGTGGTGTTCTCTGGTCCTTTCTAATCTTTGTTGCTTTTGGTATTTATATATGTAGATAGATAGATAGGTTTTTTTTTTTTTCATCTTTTTTCCCCTCAGAGAGTCCCCCTTAAAATTTCTTGCAGGGCTGGTTTAGTGGTCACAAACTCCTGTAATTTTTGTTTGTCTGGGAAACTTTTTACCTCTCCTTCTATTTTGAATAACAGCCTTGCTGGATAAAGAATTCGTGGCTGCATATTTTTCTGATTCAGCACATTGATTATATTCTGCTGCTGCTTTCTGGCCTGCCAAGTTTCTGTGGATAGGTCTGCTGCAAACCTGAACTGTCTTCCCTTGTAGGTTAGGGACTTTTTTCCCCTTGCTGCTTTCATGATTCTCTCCTTGCCTGAGTATTTTGTGAATTTGACTCTGATATGCCTTGTTGATGGTCGGTGTTTGTTGAATCTAATGTGGGTCCTCTGTGCTTCCTAGATTTTGATGTCTGTGTCTTTCCCCAGGTTAGCAAAATTTTCTGCTATGATTTGCTCACATAACCCTTCTACCCCTATTTCTCTCTCTTCCTCTTCTGGGACCCCTGTTATTTTGATGTTGTTCCTTTTTAATGAGTCACTGATTTTTCTAATTCTTAAATCGTGCTCTTTTGCCTTCATCTCCCTGTTTTTTTCTGCTTCATTATTCTCCATATGTTTGTCCTCTATATCCCTGATTCTCTCTGTTCTGCCCCATCCATCCTTGCCACCATGGCATCCATCCATGATTGCAGCTCAGTTATAGCATTTTTCATTTCATTCTATTTTTTACTTCTTTTATCTCTGCAGAAAGAGATTCTAATCTATTTTCTACTCCAGCTAGCATTCTTATTATTGCGATTCTAAATTCTGGTTCAGACATCTTGCTTGTATCTGTGTTGGTTAAATCCCTGGCTGTTGTTTCTTCGTGCTCTTTCTTTTGGGGTGAATTCCTTCATTTTGTCATTTTGAAGGGAGAAAAGGAATTAGTGAGGTAGAAAAATTAAAATTTAAAAAATATTAAAATTTAAAAAATATTAAAATTAAAAAAGTAAACACACACACACAAAATCTAATAAATGATGCTAGATCCTAGGTGTGTGTTTGGTCTGGGTGTTGAAAGTGGTTTGACAGATTAGAAGGAAAAAAAAGGCGGGGGAAGGAAATCATTTCAGAATTTGAAAAAATGAATACACTGAAGTAGACTAAAATGAGATGATGGGAGTAAAATAGAATTTGAAAAAATTTACACAAAAGTAAAGAATATAGTAGAAAAAAATTTTAAATATTTTTAATAAAAATTAAAAATAACAATGAATTTTTTCTCTTTCTGTATTCAAGAACAAGAAAAGAAACGAAAAAGAGAAAAAGAAATAAAAGGGAAATCGTTTGAAAATTTGAAAAAGTGAATACACTGTCATAGTCTAAAATAAAATGAGGGAAGTAAAATAGAATTGAAAAAATTTGCAAAAAATATAGTAAAAAAATTAAAGAAAAATATTTTAATAGAAATTGAAAGTAAAAATGAAGTTTTTCTCTTTCTGCATTCAAGAAAAAGAAAAATTAAAAAGAGAAAAAAGAAAAAGGAAAAAAGGAAATTGTTTGAAAATTCGAAAAGGTGAATGCACTGAAATAAATAGACTAAAATAAAATGTTGGAAGTAAGATAGGATTTGAAAAAATTTACACAAAAGTAAAAAATATAGTAAAAAATTTTTTTAAATATTGAAAATAAAAATGAATTTTTTCTTTTTCTGTATTCAAGAAAAAGAAAAGCGAAAAAGAGGAAAAAAAAGAAAGAAATAAAATTGAATAGATGGATCTGCTAACAGATTCCAATAGGACTGAAATTACTTAGTTTTCCCCTAGAAGTCAGACTATGAAGCACTTTATAGTCCATAAACTAGGTGGTGAGACCTGTGTTCTTGAAGAGCAAGGTTGGCCCAGTTGGGCGGGGCTCAGTGTAATGGCTCTGTTCTCCACTAGATGGCGCTGCTAGCCTACCAGGGTGGATTGTTTCGGCACTCGTACGTGCATATGCGCATGCGCGGGAGTGGTGAAAATGGCGTCACCCAGCTACCCAGTCTCTAGTACCGGAACTCTGTTCTCCCCGGTCAGCAATCGTGCACCCGTCCTCTGTCTTCAGCTTGCATCCACTCCCCGCTTCTTCACTGTCCATGACCAGGCCCTAGGCAGTATCTCTCTCCCGAGTTTTGTCTCAGATGTGGCTGTTTTCTCCGGCCTCTTACTTCTGAAGGACTGCAGCTTTGACCCGTTCCGCCCCTCTGCAGGAGGGTCTCACCGAGCAATGTCCAAATGTCGGCTGCACCCAGGAATGCTTGCTGGACCCTGCTGCTGCCGGTGCCCCGAGACTGCAGCCAGGTGCCAGCCCGCCCCAGAAAAAGCTCGTGAGATGGTGTAGCAGCAGCTTTTCAGGGATTATGGAAAATCACAACACGCATCTGGCACCAGGCTTCACCCTTAACGACCTTGTTCCAGCACCAGCGAATGTGGCCGTTTTCTGGGGTCTGCTGGGACCAGGTGGCTTCACAGTCTCCACCAAATGTCCTTCCAGCAGTGGAACCGCTTTTCCCCGTGTGGCCTGCGAGAACCTCCTGGACCGCACTCTGTTCCTGGGGATTCACCCTTCCCACCAGAGCACCACCAGGTATCGAGCTGCGGAGTTGCAGCCTTTGAGCTCCCCTTGTTTACAGTCTTAATGGAATTTAAACCCTCTCCTTTCTCCCTTTTTAGTTTAGTCCCTGCAGCTGTTTCCAATTTTCCACTTTCTCTCCAGCTGCTTTTGGGGAGAGGTGCTTTTCCTGTATTCTCCATCCCCCACCTAGTCTCCGTTCTCTCTGCCTGCAAAAGCAGCTCCCTGCCTGCCGCCGGCTTCTCTCTCCCCGAGTTCACTTCTCCGCGCCATGTACCTGCTGAATTCTGTGGTTCAAGTTGTGCATATTGTTGTGTTAATCCTCCAATCGGTTTTCTAGGTGTGCAGGATGGTTTAGTGTTGGTCTGGCTGTATTTCATGGAAGCGAGACACACAAAAAACTTCCATGCTGTTCCACCATCTTGATTCCTCCCGAGTCTGAAGGCATCTGAAGGCAGAATTCGCTCCTCTTCAGGGGACCTCAGTCTTTTCTCTTAAGGGCCTTGACTGATTGGATGATGTCCCTCCACATTATGGCAGATGGTCTGCTGTATTCAAAGTCTCCTATTTCAGTGTGAACCATATCTAGGAAACACCTTCATAGCAACATCCATCTAACATCTATCTTGGTGTTTGACCACGAAGAACTAGGCACTATAGCCTAGCTAGGCCGACACATTAAATTAACCATCACACCAGAGTAGAGAGTAACACAGTAACACAGTTGCCATCAAGCTGCTGTTTTCTAAGGAAAATGATTATAATCCACATAAAAACAATATTAACTTTTGGATACCTCTATTAGATTCAGGATCTCAAGTTACCTTCATGTGTAGTCTTGTGTTTACCCCTCACAATCACTTCCTTGAGATGGGCAAGGAGGGCATGTATTCCTTGCCACATTTTATAGACATGGGAAGAGAAGCTAAGAGAAGTGACTTATCTGGGGATGCTGCTAGTATTGCATGTGGGTTCACAGCGTGAGCTCAACTCTTGGGTTCTGTTCCGCTCTGTCCAGCACGGTGTGCATTTCGTGAGGCTAGTTGATTAAAGGTGTAGATGCGGACAGGGTTGATCTTAGACCAAATTGTGAAATTAGTTTATTTTTAAGGATGATTTTTGTTGTGGGATCCCTGTGGATCTTTCTCTGAATTTACTACTTATAGACCCACTGTGAATCAGCATTTACGATGAGGCGTTTCTTGCCTTCCTCCCCAGACTGTAAAATCTGCAGGAGAAGACATCATGGCTGTCTGCTTTTTGTATCTGCAGTGTCCAGACAGGGGCTGGCACATAATAGATGCCTATGGAGTATTTGTTAAAATCATCTTACTGTATTTGCTCCTTTGAAACAACATTGACCTCCGAGACTCCAGCAAGTGAAACTAGTATTATTTCAGTCAAGATCATCTAGCCTGTAATACAACCTGTAAGCACATTTGGAGCCACCCTAATAATCCTAAACTCACTGGCTTTTCTCATACCTACTCACTCAGGACCCCAGCTCCCCACAGACTGGCTTAAATATTTCTTGAGAGCCCAGAGCATACCCCATGCATGATTATGAACAGAACCAATCAGTCTGCTGTCATGGGGGCAGTTACCCATTTCCCCCTTTTTCCTCTTCTTGTCTCCTTCAGCTGGGCACCACCATGTCCTTCAGCCTCCAGCCACTGAGCCGTTGCAGCCTCAGGGAGTCCTGTTGGAATGTGTTGGGTGGGAACAGCAGGGGGAGATCCCTCAGTGTACCTCATGCCCCTAAATCCTAGAGAGTTTTCAAGAAAACAGCTTTCCATTTTGTTCCTCAGTGTTCCCAACAACCCTCCCCACATCTCCCTGCTCTATGCTTTTCGTAGGATTCACATGAGAGTTTGGGCCAAGAGAGAGATATAAGCATGAGACAACATGGGGGCTAAGAATCCCTCCCTTCCCATTAACCACAAAGGCATGATTTATTCCGGTCCTGGCATCGGCAGGCCAGACTCCTCTTTTCTTCAGTCTGAACTGTTCCTCAGCAGGTCTGTCAGGGCCTCGTACAAATCAGCTTCTGGCAGGTGTGCCCCTACACATGCTGTTCTCTCCAAAACCCAGGCTAGGTTCAAGCTAGGACCTCGTGTCACATCACCTGAGACACGCCGTCTGGAAAAAGCGTGAAACAGCAAGAGTCTCCAGGGAAGCCACAGGGAACAGTTTTCCAGAGATAATTGACAAAGTGGATCAAGCACATGTGGGAAATGGAGTGGCGGGAGCTAATATTTTATGGTTTGCAAAAATATTTTCCTGTACACTCTGTCTCATTTGATATAACCTTTATAGCAGTGAAAAAAAGTTTCAAGTTGCCCACAATCATCACACAGCCTGAGCTTTACGAGTTGGTTGGCAAGGCCAGCTGTGTTAGGTTTGAGTGTATCTGTCCAACCAGCTGTCTTCTATCCCTGTAGACTTGTATAATCCTGTGATATTTAGCTGAGAAGCTATAATGATGCCGGGAGTCGTGGTAAACCACATGCGGATTTAGGCAGATGGCGCTTCAGGGACGTGAAGCTTCAGGAAGCAGATTTTCTGACAGACTGCCCTCTTGGAACAAATTGGTGCAAATACCTTGGACACCACGGTTCATAAAGAAAGCTATTGAAGCAGGCTGGAAGGGTTTAGCGTACCCCAGTCTGGCACCGCAGTTAAAAGTAAACGTGCATTTTTGACCACGTGGTTGCAGTAGCAGAAGGGCACATGGTGTGGATCACGGGGAAGGTGGTCACATGCAGCAGAGCAGGAAGAGCACTGAGGCAGGAAACCCGGGCTGGGTCCTGGCTCGGACTTGTGTGGCACTGAGCAAGTCCCTTTAAACTGTAAAGCTGATTTTCCCAGTCTGACCATGGAGATAGGCGATCCTGTCCATCTTACAGGGTTGGTGCGGCAGTCAAGATAAATGATATATAGAAGAGTGTTTTGGACGATATAAAGGGTTACACAAATAAGGCATCATTCTCACGGTAGCAGCTTCTTTCATCCTGCCACCTGTGTCTCCAGGTGTACATGGCTTCAGTTTTGGAAGATGGGTCATGTCTATGGTCATATCCTATGTTCTCTGTTCCTTATGTCCTTCTCCTAAGCTTGGCCTGGGAAAACTGCCACCAAAAGTTGTTCATCTTTGGAGGAATGGGCTTCCCTCTGGTCTTAGGAAGTGCTCTGCCCCCCCTCAGTATTGACCTTAGGAGTCAGGGTCATGTGACTATAGTGAGGATGGATGCTTTCCAGAAATCCTGGTAAAGCACAACTTCTTCATACCCAGCCACACTCTGTTCCATTTCTTCTCCTTGTGACTGGTTAAATATTGTCTTTTTCCGTGAAATGGGTTATAGAAGCATCTTTAAAGTCAAGGAGACCATTTAGTCAGCTCCTAAGCCAAGAGTGAAGCATGCCCATGTAGATGTCAGAATGCCAGTGTAAGGAAGGTATGTAGGTGAGCTGGAAATCGTGCCCTCTGTGGCTTGAGAGCAGGTTGTCCACGTGTTGGCCTGTCTAGGAGTCAGTGATCAGTACTTCCCCTGAACCATGAATTCTATCAAAATGTCATCTAACTCATTTCCAGTTTTGTTTATTCAATAAGTAATTATTGAGTGCTTACTACATGCCAGGAACTATTGCCTTCATATTGGTTTAAAAAAAAAACCAGTAAGCACACTAATTTAACACATATGATCTTTGTAAAATAGGTAGGAGTCAGGCATTCTCTTTGTTTTTAAGTTTATATTTATTTATTTTGAGAGAGAGAGAGTATGCACACAAGCTGGGAAAGGACAGAGAGAGAGGGAGAGAGAGAATCCATGCTGTCAGCATGGAGCCCAATGCGGGGCTCAATCTCACGAGCCATGAGATCATGACCTGAGCTGAAATCAAGAGTCAGATGCAGTGTATGCTTAAGTGACTGAGCCACCTAGGCGCCGTTAGGCATTATCTTCTTTTAACCTGTTAGTGAAGGTCAAACTCTGTCTGGAGTAATCCAGTGGTTTTACAGATAATCAGGGATGACGCAGGATTAGGCTGCTTTTTGCCTTACTCCTCCAGTCCCTGGCTGCATTTCCCACTGGTGTTTCAGTCTAGAGGTGTCCAGAGGTGCAGAGTGACAGAATGCAAGATCAGGAATAATGAACTACGTGTTCTCATGCCATCTCACCCCAGCGAGGTAGGGCCAGCTAAATGAGTGTCAGGAAAAACATATCCAGGGAGCGGCAAAGAGGAGTAGCTGGGCCCACTGTCTGTTCCTGTGACTTACAGTCTTTGTTTGAGAAACTTGGAGTCTAGGTGAGGGAAAAGGACATTAAAGATTGCAACTCATATCTACAGCACACTGGGACAGAAGTCGAGAGCCTCGTGTGTGGGTAAGTGAACAGCAGGGAGCTCTGGAGAAAGATAAGGTGTTGGCCCCCATAAAAGATGTTGCAGATCAGTTGAACTTGAGCATGCCTTCCTACAGGAGGCTGTAGGAGGTGGATCATGGGGACTCATGTTCAGGCAGGAAGAAGTAGGAAGAAATAGACTTTTCAGCTAGTGTGTGTTGAGTGCAGGGTGGTGATGGGGAGAGGCAGGGGCAGCCGGGAAGGCTGGACACTTTTAAGAGTGTCACCAAGTTTCATTGCTTAAGAGAACCTGGGGAACAGGGGGTATGTGGTCGGTATTGTTCAGAGCCCTAAGCTCCCCCAAGGAAGCTCCCTGCCCTCAGAGTGTCCTGTAAGCCCTCTCTCTTTGCTGATAAAAAATGCTGCCCCAAATCTGGAGATGCCCTCAATGCCAGCAATATTGGTAGTAGTGGTATCAGGTGCGAGTGTGGATTAGATATTTCTTTTTCTGTTGGATAAATACATGCACATTTGGCACCAACACCTTTGGGATTTCGGGATGGAGACAGGTGTTTCTTCAGTCACCCAGCATTTACGGGCGTCAGAAAGATAATAAAGGGAAGGTGCTTTCTGCAGTGCTCAGCATGTTCTGGACAGTCTGTAAGATGGACCTTTGCTATAGCAGCTCCACCTTTTCCATGTGGTTTTTCACTTGGACCCATTTGATTACAAGGTCCCAGAGGGTCAGACACGGACCTCTGGCCAGCACTTTAGAGTAATACGCGGTCTCCAGTGGGTGGTGGCACAGCAGGCAGCGGGAAGAGAAGCGGCCACTGGCATTTGGCCTGACCGAGACAGAGTGATACTTACCCAGAGCCTGAAATGGCCGTGCTGATAGGCCCGTCCAGCTCATGGCTCATGGCAGGCTCATGGTTCCACGGGCCGTTTCCTCCAGTAGCCTGTCAAAGTTTTGCTTTGCACAAAACAGGGATTGTGGCTTAGGGGACGTTTAGTCCAGGCGACTGGCCTGCCCCGCAGAGGCCCCAGGGACCTTCCCGATGCCACTTTCTGGTATGACAGCTCAGCAGGCCTGTGTCAGCAAGCCCTACATGGCTTGGACAAGATGCGAGTGACTAACGTTTTCCTCACTAGCAGCAAGAATGGATGGGCCTGCTGGGAAGAATGTCTTTGCTATAAACTATCAAAGACGCCTGTCTTCTGAATTGAACCAGCGGGTCTCCTCTCCTGTCTCTTAGTTTATTTCCTTCTTCTTCGGCTTCTTTTTTTTCAGTCCTTCGGTGGATGATGGGAGGGACCATTTGTTGAGTTTGTACAGACTCTGAATAGTCCTTGCTCATTGGAGTGTGCAAAAATATGGCAACAATGCAGGTGCTATTGTCTGAAAATGTTTCCAAAGGGAAAGGGAAGAGCTGTTGTTCTGACAGCAAGTGATGCATTATACTAATTTCACAAGGATTTTTTTTCGCTTGTGTGGTCAGTGAAGAGAATTTTTGGCAGTTGGCTCTCACTTAACTAGATCTGTATACAGCACACTGGAGCCTGGTAAGTGCCTCTGGTTTTTTTTACAGGCAGAGTTTTGGTGCCTAGGGGTCTGGGCTGTGGACAAGCAAGACGTGCCTGCAGGCAGGGAGTGGTCAGCTTGCTCCCAACTCACCAGATCCATGGCTCTGATGCTTCAGTCTGTTCACCCGTACTCCAGCGGAGAGGACCTCTCTCCCCCTTCCATGACAGCCTTGAGGAGTGTGCGTGAATTAGAGCCTTGCTCCAGTTTGGGCAAAGGCAATGGTGGGATGTCCCACAGCTCCAGCAGACAGTGCCAACACTGTTCTCATGTAGAAGTAGTAGGAGTGAGTGTCTTGGGTCTAGTGTTCTGCTCTCCTTAGACCATTTTTAATGTCTGTGAGCAGTTCTATTAAAAATAGAACTGCATCATTCAATGCAAGGGAAAAGTACAAGAAACCCAAGTGGATGGATGAGCCCCAATCATTCACGTGTAGCTTTGGTTGATAAAGAGAGATGCACACAGGACACCTATGCATGTGCCCTTAGGTGCTTCATAAGCTCAGCCTTTCGATCATAGAACAGACCCAATGGGCAGTGTTGGAACGAGAGATCTGCTTTTCACCTATGTTAGCCCCCAGTTACTTAGAAGGTTTGCCTCCGTGAGTTTTTGGTAATCACTATTGTAGACCCAAAAATTCCTTTTTTTTTCCATCCTATCACCCTGAATATTGATGCTCTAGAATCCAGGGAGAGCACACCATGTTTGAAATGGGTAATTGGTAGATATTAAAAGGTTGGAAGAACTCTTTTTAGAATACCTAACAAAAGGAAACAAAACGTTGAATGATAGTGTTAGTTCTTTAAATGTGGTTCTAGGGGGGAAGAGAACTAGTATTTCTGTTTTTATCTACTATTGGCCTGACACTTTACTGTTATTTAAAAATCCTCAAAATGCTATGTGATGATACTCTTTTACAAGGGCAAGTTATAAGATGAGGTATATAGTATGTGGGTAATTGGTCCAGGATTGACCAGCTAAGGGGGACAGGATCTGGATTCAAATCCCTAGATTTGGTCTCTAGAGTCGGTCTCTAGAACAAGGTTTTCACTCTTAACACTTTTTTTTTAAATTTTTTAATGTTTATTTATTTTTGAGAGAGAGAGTCAAAGTGTGAGTAGGAGAGGGAGGGAGACAGAATCTGAAGCAGGCTCCAGGCTCCGAGCTGTCACGAGCTGTGAGATCATGACCTGAGCCAAAGTCGGATGCTTAACTGACTGAGCCACCCAGGCACCCCTCACCCTCAATACTCTTGACATTGGGCCAGAGAGTTCTCTGTTATGGGGACTGCATCACTGGCCTCTGCCCACTGGATGCCAGTAGAATTCCCCAACTTGTGACAGCCAGAAATGTCTCCAGATACTGACCACTGCCAGTCAACAGTGGAGACCCATTGCTCTACTGTCTATTTTTCCCACCACTGCACTTTCAGAGTGCGATTTCAGAGAAATTTGGGGGACCCTTAAAGACTATAGATGTTATGGTTCACTTATGTTTATAGTGATTTTTCTTATTATAACTATAGTAAAGTCCATTGTGGATGAATTGGAACATAAATTATTTATAATCTCACCACTTTCAACATTTGGTATATTTCCTTCCAGTATCTTTTTCTATGCATATGCATGTAGTTTTGAAAACTCACACTTTTTTATCTGAATTTTTGGACTTAATATTATATCAAGAACCTTTTGTATATCGTTTAAAAATCGCTGTAATTATGTTCAGTAACTGCATTATATCCTCTTATATGTTTATACCACAGTTCAGTTAAGCTTTTCCCAAATGTTGGACATTTAGAGTTTTTCCAGTTTGTCCCCATCATAAACATTGCTTCAGTGAACATATTTGCACATAAATCTTTTTGTAGACTCCTGATCAATTCTTGAGGGTATATATTTCTATGAAAATAAAAATTGGGTCAAGCTCCTATTTTTAGGCTCCATTTCCTCCACACTGTCACATTGCTTTCTGAAAACGTTGGGCTAACACGGCTGCTTTTTCCTATCTGTTTGTGGGAATCTTGTCTCACTGGTTAGTTAACTAAGATTACCTTTCTTAATCTTTTCATTTGACAGGCAAAAATAACACCTCATTGTTGTCATTTGCATTTGTTTGATTACCAACAAAACTGACCATCTTTCTGTGTTGTATATAACTATGTGCTTTCCTTATTCTCTGAAATATTTGTTAATGAGATGTATTGCTGGTTTAGTATATCTAAACATTCTTACAACTTCAAGATTTGCTACTTTCTCCACAGTTCAGACTTAGAGCTGAAACTCCTTATGCTTTTTTTAAGTAGCCATAGAGGGGGACGCAGAGCAAGAGCTGGGAGAAGAGATGGAAGGGAATGTTTGTGTATAAATTGTAGATTACCTAACAAGAATTCATGAATCCTGAACTTGAAAAGTGGAGAGACTGGCTTGTGCACGAGGTCCCCAGACTGAGAAGTGGTACAAATACCTGGTTGGGGATTTCCTGTGATGGCCACCAGGTGGTGCCATTGGCTCAGAACGACTTCGTTTCTCTGGTGTGGGAGGGTTAGGGAGGGGTATTGATACATATATTCACTAGGTGAATGAGGTGATAAGGAGGCCAAGTGCCAGTCACACACATAGGACATTCTCTAGTCAGGGTTTGTAACTAATCATGGGTTGGCACGCTGCACCTGCATGTGTGGGTGATTTTTATCACTTCCAAAAGATATCCCATTCCCTGTAGCCATCATTCCTCCAACCTCCACACCTCCTCCCCACTGGTAGCCACTAATCCAATTTCTGCCTCAGTGAATCTACCTACTTTGGACATTTCATATAAATGTACAAATGTCTATGAAATATAGGACATACAATAAGCGATCGTCTGTGATAGGGCTGTTTTCTGATGGTTATTATTTGCCCCAGCCCACATTACTCTGGTTTACTTTGTGGGAAGAGACGTCAGGGTAGTTAGTTGATTATTTCAAGTGCTGTAGCATTCACAGGCCTTTTAGGACAGAGAAAACTACCTAGAACAGTGATTTTCTGACCTGATAATAAGAATCACTTGGGAAGCTTTTAGATGTAACAATTCCTGGCCCCCGATATCTCCAGGAATTAAAATTTGGTAGTTCTGGGAAGTTGGGCTGCATAGGATATTTTTGTTTTTTTGTTTCTTTGTTTTGTTTTGTTTTGTTTTGGCGCTCCAGGTGATTCTACCGATAGTCTAGCTGTCAACAATGGGGAGTAAGGTCGTGGAGAAAAGGAAACCTGCTTTTGAACAGAGATACGAGAATAGAATGGCCTTTCCCTGCAGACTGGATCCACCAGCTGCAGCTTTAAATGCAGTGCATCTCCTGGGAAAGCAGCTGTACCCTCGTGGTCTGCCACATTGCATGCTACAATGCTGGTTCATGTCAGTGTCATCTTTGACTCAGCATGACAACAGTGCATATTTGAAGGCCAGCAAAGCCGATGACATCAGCCTTATTTACTGTTCAGCTGGCAAATATGTGCAATGTGGTATAGCTAAGGGTACACTGAATTAGAAGTCTGAGGCTTGCCACAACGTTGTACTGGATGCCCCCCGAGGGCTGTTGTGACATCCGGTGAGAGTAGGGTGTGAGATATGGCACATGACATGAAGCCGGGTAGTGAGTCCCAGGTTCGCATGGGACTTTAGAGGGCATCTTGGCCACCTGATCAGTTCATAGTAGAGAAGACTGTGAGCCGTGAGAGGGAAAGGTCCTCACTGAAGGTCATACACCAGCTGTTAGTACAGTCAGGACTAGGGCTAGGGTCAGATCCTCTGCCTCTTTCTCTTTTCCCACTATGCCTTACTCTACCACATCTCTCCCTTTTGGAATCAGAGGAATCGTATCCAACCGCCTTTCATTTTCAGAAGTGAGGAAACCCAGGCCTAATTTGTCCAATGTTCCAGAGCTAATTGATTTATATTTGCTTTGGATGAGTAGGAGTTACAATGATGACAGATGAAAAATCCAAGATGGCGTTCATGGATGGCTTTTAAGAACAGCCCAGAGCAGATCCAAGTTTTATGAGGCCTGAAGCTTATGCAATTTAGAAATCCTCTTTAAGAAAAATAATACAAGGTCACAAATGCAAAATTAGGTTCAAGGCTTTGGAAACTGCCTGTGGAAATGAGGGGCTTCATTCTGAATCTTAAACTCCATGTTTCACTGTAAACCCACCTCTAAGAACAGCAATAGCAAATTCCCTGGTCATATGTGTTCTACCAGATTCTTTCATTTATATTAATAATGTGCGTCCTGCTGAGAAACAGTTAGTTTACCTCCAGTTGCACGGCATTGAGGCTGTTCTGTCAACAAATATGTACTGAGGGTCTGTTCCACATAAAGAATGCTGAAGGAGACAGACGGAGGTGAGGAAGCTGGAGGAGATGAGTCTTGAGCACATAGCAACTGCTGATATGTCTTCCTTCCCCGCTGTGGGACTGTGGTCTGGGCCAGGAGTGCCCAAGGGAGCCTAGCCTCTGTTTCTGTCCCCAGTTTTGGTCTCAGAGCGTCTTCCTCCTCAGATGTTCTTCTCTATCAAATGGGGAATGGACCTCAACATGACTGAAAACCCTTTGGGGTTTCTGGATGGAAAACCTGTCCTGGTTTAAATGTCATTTCTATGGCTGGGCAGCCCCCCACCCCCACCCCCCACCCCCCACCAAGTCCCTTAAATATCATATCACCACCTTGAAATGAATTAAAAGTGCATTTATTCATCAGGGCCACTTTCCCCCAAAATATACACAATGCCATTGAAATAACTAGAATAACATGAGTACCCTGCACAATCTCTGTGCATATTATCAAGAAATTTATTTTATTTCCGTTTTGTTAAGTCATCTTCACACAATTCTGTTTATTTAACTGATCACATTTGCATTAACTCCTATACTTAAAAAAAATCCTTGTTTCTGCCACTTTGTGAAAGATATGATGTGGAGATAGAAATAAATCTAAGGTTGGGCTGCCTGAGTGGCTCAGGCGGTTGAATGTCTGACTCTTGATTACAACTCAGGGTCATGGGATTGAGCCCCATGATCCCAGGTTCGTGGGATTGAGCCCCATGGAGCCTGCTTGAGATTCTCTTTCTCCCTCTGCCCCTATCCCCTACCCCCACTCTCTCTCGAATGAGTGAATGAATGAATGAACGAACAAATCAATCAATCCAGGGTCAGGAGGGCAATGACTTCAATGGAAGGTGTTTTTGTTATGTTTCCTTTATTTCATTTTTTACTGTTATATTTAGTTTTTATTGAATTCCTCTGGAGGAATGAAGAGCCGAGCTGCCAAGTCCTAAGTCCCTTTAGGTAAAACCAAGTATTGCTTGTGTCTTACCAATATTTCCCTTTCCATTGGTGAGGGAAAAGGATGAGGCCCTCAGTATCACCCACTTTTACTGTCATTTGGAGACAAGCCTTGTGGAAGTTGAAAGGGCGAGGGGGCATTAAAGCCTGGGGCGGTTAACAACATTGTCTTGAAGGGCGGTAGGCATGGACGGTTCCCAGCCGAGTTGAGGAATGGCCAGTTATCCCTGATGTCACAACCAATGCCATCATTCTTATGTCCCTCCCTGCTTTGAATCATGGATTTCAAACATCCTCAAAAGCTCTTCCCTGGTAATTCCAAAATTCTTAACAAATCAGTGCTAGGAAAAAATAAACAAATATGCAGAAGAGCAGAAAGATAATTAGGATATGGTTTTAATTAAAAATTTTAAGTTTTTCTTCTCAAAATCTTGTATAAGCCACTAAATTTGAAAAAGCAAACTTCTGGATAGAAAAGCAGTCAAGACCATTACCATCAGAGATTTTGAATTATATAATAAATAGCTTATTCTTTTCTCATTACAATCAAGGGAGTCGAGTCATGGCTATAATTTTAAAACAGTGAATGGCTGTCTATGGAATTAGACATACCCAGGGATATATGACCCAAGAGGCAGACATAGCCTCCACTGGCCTGTGAATCAGTGAACCTGCTTGCTATTATAGCACTTCTAGTAAAGGGACTACCAAAGAAACACATCTAGTGGCTACTCTCAAACTGCCTGAGATAGGTCAGAACCATTTGGATGCTTGCTCAAACACAGTTACCTCATGACTATCCACTTTGCCAATTATCCAGGCCCATTTTAACGTTTATTTATTTATTTATTTATTTATTTATTTATTTATTTATTTATTTATTTTTGAGACAGAGAGAGACAGAGCATGAATGGGGGAGGGTCAGAGAGAGAGAGGGAGACACAGAATCTGAAACAGGCTCCAGGCTCTGAGCTGTCAGCACAGAGCCCGGCGCGGGGCTCGAACTCACGGACCGTGAGATCATGACCTGAGCTGAAGTCGGATGCTCAACCGACTGAGCCACCCAGGCGCCCCTATCCAGGCCCATTTACCTCTGTTCCCGTTCTGCTGGCCCTTTGGCTATCTCTGTGTTTATTGACATCAGAACCAAGGGGATCGAAGTGAACATTTATTAAGTGCTGTGTTTGTGTCAGTTAATCTTCTCAAGGAAGTATTATCATCAGCCCTGTTTTACAGAGAAGGAAAATGAATATTCAAATAGGTAAGATCTTTTGCCTGGGATCACATAAGTTTCTAAGTATAGAGCTCGTGCATTGTCAAACGATGACCCCTTCGTATTGCCAGAATCCATGCAAAAAGCCTTTTAGCTTTTTAAATAAATAAAAAGTATTTTATTTTATTTTATCCTCTCACCAGCCCCTTAAGATTGGCATTACTTATATCCTCATCTTACAGCTGGTGTGAGGGAGCCGAGATTCAGACTCAAGCACATGGATCGCAGAGAGTGTATTTTTGCCCCCCAAACCTCCTCTATGAACCTGAGCTATCCAAATTGGACACCAGCCACATGGGACTACTGATCACTCAAAACGTGACTGGTTTGAATTGTCATGTGCCCTAAGTATAAACCACACACCAGATCTTGAAGATCGTTCAAAAAAAAAAAAAATGCAAAATATCTCATCCGTCATTTTTTACATTAATTACATGTTGAAATGACAATATTTTGGATATATTGGGATAAATAAAGCAAATTACTAAATTTAACTTGACTTGTTTCTTTGTACTTTTTGAAATGAGGCTATTAGACAACTTAAGTCCACCTGTGTCGTTCCCATTATATTTTTACAGGACAGTCCTACAGTTTACTATTCCAAGTAAGGAAGGACTGTGAAATTTACTTAGGCCAGCATTGTTTCTCAGCAGATGTTCTAGTTAAAATTTTAGTTGAGGGCATAGCTGGAGAGCCTGAAGCCATTTCAAAATTTTTTAAAATTATTTTTTAAAGCTATTTTTTAAAATGTCTTACAAATGTATGTGTTAAATGTGAGTCTAGATTTATTTGTGAATTTGAATTATGCTTTCTTTATCCCTATTACCGTTTGTGGGTAAGAAAGATTGTCACTGAAAAAAAAAGTTTATTTATTTTGAGAGAGAGAGACCACATGCACCATGTGTGCAAGCAGGGGACGGGCAGAAAGAGGGAGAGAGAGAACCCCAAGCAGGCTGTGCACCGTCAGCACGGAGCCCAATGCAGGGCTCGATCCTATGAACCATGAAATCATGACCTGAGCTGAAATCAAGAGTCAGGTGCTCAACCGACCAAGCCACCCAGGCGCCCTACCATTTTTAAGGTTCAGAAGAAGCATGTGAGTTATAATTTCAGTGTCTACCACACATGGGGTGCCTCACCTGCCTGAGTATGTGTTGCCAGATGCCTCTCTTCTAGACCCCATTAGTGTGAGTTTTCTGCCACTTTCCACATAGCTTTGTGACCCAAACACCTTTGTGTCTCCTTCAACATGCCATTGGGCCCTCACCCCAGGCATGTTGCCTGGCACTTAGCTGACACTCTAATAAGGAGCTAAGCAGTTTTTGTTGTTTTTGATGTTGTTTTCTTCTTTTTGTTTTGTTTTGTTTTCTTAAGTTAGTTGACATACAGCATAGTCTTGGCTTCACGAGTAGAACCCAGTGATTCATCTCTTACATATGACACCCAGTGCTCACCCGAAGATGTTGTTTTATTCTTACTAATACCAGGCAGAGATTATGTGGATACAAAAAGAAGAAGTTGGGAGTATTTGTGTGAGGTAGGAAAACTACAGGCCAGGGAAACTGTACCAGAGGGTTGTAGAAGATTCCATCTGATTGAACTTCCCACCCCCACCTCCCCAACACACACACCACCTGTTTTCCTTTCCCAGGGCTGGAATTAAAAAAAGAAGAGGGGGGCTCCTGGGTGGCTCAGTCGGTTGAGCATCCGACTTCAGCTCAGGTCATGATCTCACGGTCTGTGAGTTCGAGCCCCACGTCAAGCTCTGTGCTGACAGCTCAGAGCCTGGAGCCTGCTTCAGATTCTGTCTCCCTCTCTCTCTGCCCCTCCCCCACTCATGCTCTGTCTCTGTCTCTGTCAAAAATAAAAATAAATATTAAAAAAAAAAAGAAGAGGGGCATCTGGGTGGCTCAGTCAGTTAAACCACAGATTCTTGGTTTCAGTTCAGGTCATGATCTTGCGGTTTCGTGGGTTCAAACCCTGCATCAGGCTCTGAGGTGAGAGCATGGATCCTGTTTGGGATTTTGCCTCCCTCTCTCTGCCCTTCCCACACTTGCGCTGTCTCTCTCTCTCAAAATAAATAAATGAAAAAAATAATTAAAAAAAGAAAAAGGTAATAACTGCTTGAAAATTGGAAACAGTAAAGTGTGTCCTACAAAGAGATCACTGTCCAAAACAAATGTTTACACTAGCTATTTACAAAAGACACCTACTGGGGTGCCTGGGTGGCTCAGTCAGTTGAGCATCTGACTTTAGCTCAGGTCATGATCTCACAGTTTGTGGGTTTGAGCCCCGCGTCCGTCTCTGTGCTGACAGCTCAGAACCTGGAGCCTGCTTTGGATTCTGTGTCTCCCTCTCCTTGCCCCTCCCCTGCTTAATCTCTCCCCCACCACCTCTGAAAAATAAATAAATAAAAACATTAAAAAAAAAAAAAAACCACCTACTTATTTACAGCAGCTTTGGATGGAGAAAGGGAAGTAGGGAGTCAATAGTCAATGCAGGCACCAGTTTATTAGGCCAAATGAGACATTTCTTTGTCATGGCCCAGAAGGCCTTCCCTGACTCACATCAAGTCCCCTTGTCTTAATTTATAGGTGCGTAGAGCAGGAACTGCCATATGAGACAATTCTGTTTCTGAGCCCACATTCCCAGTCCAGGCCAGAGTGCTGCTTCCCCCGCCAACACAGACCTCAGAAAGGAGACTCTTGAGACCAAGTCAGCTGATAGAAAAGGGCTCTGCCCGGCTCCCCTACCTCCATCTCCATCCCGTCCAGAGCGGGCCCATCTCGGTCTCTGCTACCCTTTATCCACACCCCCTTCTCAGCCATGTGTTCCCAGTGATGTGCTTCCCTGTAAAGTCCAGGCCGTGGAGAAGTCCATCCTCAAATGAAACCATCAAAGAGCTTTGAGTCTGGGCCCACCTGGATGGCTCAGTCAGTTAAGTGTCCCACTCTTGGTTTCGGCTCAGACATGATCTCACAGTTCGTGAGTTCAAGCCCCACATAGGCTCTGCGCTGACAGCACTGAGTCTGCTTAGGATTCTCTCTCTCTCTATCTCTCTCTCTGTCTCTCTCTCTCTCTCTCAGAATAAATAAGTAAACTTAAAAAAAAAAAGCTTTGAGTATGGGACAGAAGATCACTTAGGCTGTCATATGTCTTGGTGTTGACATCGTCTGTTGGCTCTCCCTTTCCTTGCTTCCCTGTGTCCCAGGCTTCCGTGGACCTCCTTTATCTTTTCTCTTTGTGTTGGACACTATCTCCTTGCACACCCATCACTAATTATAAACCTCCTAGCCATTTACTTGGCTCTGGTCTGGCCCCTGATGTCCTACTTGAGTTGATTTCTGCCTGCCTTCCAGGACTGGCACTGCCACTGTCCTTTTCCTCACCCAAGAACCTGTACTGTCCCACTTGTCTCTTTAGGTGGCACATCAGGGGGCTGGGGACTCCTGGGAGGGAAGTCACCACTTTAAGTTACAGCGATTACCCCAGAAATTCTCTGAGGTGCAAACATGTCACACAGGAGCAAAGTAGCACGTGGTAGTTAGTACTCATTATCTTTAGTGGAGAACCTTACCTAGAGGAGTGACACACGGACTTGTCACATCTTTGAGAACAGAGATGTGGGGCGCGGCTCTGGACAAAGGGCATCATCCATCAAGGGGAGCTCAGAAAGGAAGATGAAGTTGGGAGCTTTAAATAACTGGAGCCAGCAGCAGTCTAGATAGGACCAGGTGCTAAAGGGCCTGAGTTTATGTCTTGACTTCTTTACATTTTTCTCCATGTCCTGACCCAATCTCAACCCCTACCACAATTTTTCGTTTATGTCACATTATTTTTTCAACAGTAATTGATACCTCGATTTAAGCTCCACTCTGACGCCCAGTTAAGTCATATAATTTCAGCAAGAATCATAGAATAAAGGTTTTAAAGGATCCCAAATGGGTCTGAACCTCAGTACAAAAACATACTTGGCCTCCATACAAATTGCCAAAGAGAGACTTCACTCCAGGCAGCAAATAAAGTTATATGAAGGGATTAAAAGTGCTACTGCAAATTACCTATTAAAGTGGCTTTTTCAAAAACCTACAAAATTCACAGCTATCCTCAAAGTGCCTCATTTTCAAATTAATGTATTTTATTCTAATTTGGGGTTTTGTGCCAAGGTGTGGGGGGTGGGAGGGGTGGAGCTTGTGGTGGCTGCAGAATTAGTTAAATTCACAGAATAAAATTTGAACTTTAGCAAATGAGCAAACAGCCAAAACAAACACCACTTTGGAAAAAAATACACATTTTCTTCTTTTGAAAAGCCAGCGGTGCCTAAGCAAAATACCTTAAAAGTGAACTAAAAAGCTTTTCTAGAATAAACAACTCTGCTTGTGATCCTAAATTGGGAGCATATGTAGATGTGAAACCCACAGATGCGGTACGCTTCGACTCCGAGTTGCTGCCTTCACTGTTTGCGTGTCTCTGAGAAGATGATGATAATGTGGCCTTTGGTCCCAGCGGAGCCTGAGTTTTTTTAGATCCTAGTATGAGGGCGGAAGCAGAAGAAGAAAAGAAAGGAATGAAAACAAATGCCTTACGAGACAGAATATCTGAACAAGGAATTTTACTTTGCTTCTCTGACAGCAGTTTCAACTCAGGTCGGATCTCTCCTGCACCTTTAGGAGGGTGCCAGTCAAGTGCAATCATGATGATGATGATGTTGACCACAATGATAATGCGGGCTACTCGGGGAAGTCCCTGTGAGGGACCAGGCTGGCACTCGGAGCATTAGGATGGTTCTAGCAAACTGCCCGGACCAGCCCCCTGCCCTGAGGCAAATCAGTGAATAAGCCAATTCAGCAGAACTAGAATCATTCCTTTGTTTTTCTGAATTACCAAATGCTGTGTGCTTTGGGGTCACTTGTCATGGGTTTAGAGAATGTGGATTTTGCAACATAAGTCCTCACCATTCTAAACAGCTTCAACTAAATTCCGTTACCAACAAGGAGGAGAGTTGAGGCCATAACACCCATCTCCAACGGTATAAACGAGTCTGTGTTCATCGCCTCATTCTCTCACATGTATTACTCTGTCCCCTCAGTGCTCATGGTCTCCTCCACAAACTGGCACTGGCATCAGATATGTGTTTGTGTGGACGTGTTTTATCCCCTATAACTGCATGACAATTCTTAAGAGAAGGGATTATGCCACCTGGGAAAGAATGGAGGATGCCTGCTCTGAAAAGAAAATGAATAGGGTGAGTCCAGGTAGTAACTTAGTTGCTAAATTTTAAGTAAAACTTACCCACTTAGTTTTAAGTGGATGAGGAGGCATTGCTGTTAACAAAAAGTTCAACTGTTTTGAGCCCCTGTTGCTCAGTGCCTCAGATACAGAACTGTGATCATCAGAATGAAGAAATCATAGGATTGTTAATTTGGGCTCTGTTAATTCTGCTGTTAGGAAGTATTGATTGGATCATAAAAGCGGCCAACATTTATTGAGTGCTTACTACAGGCAGCGAGCTAAGCATTTTGCATATAATCTCTTATTTGATCCCCACAAGCATACTATCCCCAAGTTCAAAAGAAGGGACTTAAGATCCAGAGAGATTGGGGTAGTCTCAGATGTGTGACAGAATGTGGACTTGAACCCAGACTCCTAACAACAGGAAGCTAAAAAAGGTTCTTGGTATAAAAGGTGCTGTCCTTTCTGAGGGTCCTCACTAAATGAAAATTAGCTGCTTTTCAAAAACATGTTTGATTTGGGGCACTCTCATTTCTTACCAGGAACCAAGGTAAAAATGCCTTAATATAACAGAGTTCATTTTGAGGAAGCACACATACAGAAATTACTCTTCATCTGTTCTTCTTTTTGGCTCATTTAAATGATTTAGCCGGTAGGAAGCAGAAAGGTGAATGTTAGACATCTAACATTTTAAAATCCCACCCTGAAGGTGACCAGTTTTTTTCAGGTATCCCTCCCCCCCCCCATTAATAAGAGCTAAGTTGTGTGTCTTTCTCCAGCCCTTTTCTCCATGCTTCTGTGTTCTTTGCTGCCGTGCAGGCAATCAGGTGTAGCAGAGCTACTTGAATGTTGTACTAAGGAGAAAGCCAAGGTGTGGATTATACGGGAAGTGACAAGTTAGTCCTCCCATCTTCGAGAAGTGATATTATGTATTTGCCTCAAATGTGGGAACGAAACAAATCTTGCAGGCCCTTCCTCAGGGTGGCCCTCAGGATCTCCGAGGATGCGGGCTTCTCTTTGTCCCCTCGTGGCCACCTTGGTGCTGCACGCTGGCCGTGTCCCGCATCCTCCCTTTGCATGCCTGCCCTGCGGTCTCGGAAGCCAGGTTCCACTCCACATGTGCCCCATTTTACTCTGCCTTCCTCCAGCCCCGCTCTCAATCAGGAGTGTGGGGGAAAACCAAAGCCAGGCAGCTTTCACTGGAATCACCTATGTGATGCTTCTGTGTCCCAGACCACTGACAAGAGAAAAACTGGTGGTGGCTTTGTAAATGATGTATGGGGACACGCAGGAGGAACGAAGGCCCAGACCGCAGGGTATTTTTAGCGTCTGCTGTTTGTGGTGACCTAAGTGAAAACTGCTGGCTCCTGTCCCTTCAGCTGAATGGCTGGTATTCAGGAGAGCGTGCCCACTCCCTGCCAGACGCAGCTCACGGAGCTGCCTTTTTATGAGGTGGCTGACAGGCTCCTTGGCACCAGGCTGCCCAGCCACAAGTCTCCTTTATTGCCCAGCATGGATGCCCGGTGGTGTGGGTCCACAGGCAGCCCTGGTGTGGCACTGCGGGCGGGTGGGGCCACAGGGGACACCGCCGGCTGTGAGTCTGTCATGGTGTTACCAAATTGTGAGGCAGAGTCCGCAGGGCAGGGGCTGCATCTCGAGGCCCTAAACCCCTGGCACAAGGCTGGCACAGACACCTCCGAACCACAGGAGCGAGGACCACGGTTGGCTCCCCATCCTGGAGTCGTTCTGCTGGGGCCCGGCTGTGGTGGGAAGATGACACCCCCTGGTCTCTGACCCTTTGGAGCCCCAGAGGGAGCCAGAAAACATGAGAGTGGTCCCTGTTATTCTGACAGGTCATTCTCCCAACTACTTCTCTGGAGCTAGAGCTGATCTTGGGAAGATGAAAATCCCCTGTAAAGGGTATGGAATGGCTGCATAGGGCCTTTGAGGGGCTCCCCTGATGCCACGGTGGAGTGGGAACAGTGCTGGGGTCCCAGTCTTCAAATAGCACCAACTTGCTGAGTGACTTCAGGCACGTAACGGTCTCCTAGGACTCGCTTTCTCAGTTATGAGTAGTAATTCTTGTCTTACCTCACTGAAACATTTTTAATGAGGATATAAAAGTACTTTGAAACTATTGAAACCCTAATGGTACCCAAAAGCAATAGTGGTGTAGGACCCCATTTATCTTCTTCAAGTCTGACCTTGACTTACCAAAACTGTGCCCACCAGTTCCAGCCAGGAGGGACTCTTGGATTTTGGTGTGAGGGCATCAGGCTCTGTGAAGGACATCACTTGTGAGAACTTCCCTTCAAGACCAAAGTATTGACTTCTAATTTTCACAGGATTCGTTGAATGAGAAAGGGTGCAGTGGGATCCTTTCCTTACGAAATGTGAGCAAATGCCTCTATAATTAGAATAAAACTTTCAATAAAAGGATGTCAACAGTAGCCACAGCTTTTTTATCTGAAATCTCAAGTGGACTTTAGATGCCTCACAGCAGCCACCCTGGATGTCACAAATTCTGTGACTGTCTATCAGAGATAATTTAATCTTATTTTATGTATAATTCGAATAAGTCTGGCTCTCTTTCTAGCCGCTCATCACTGAAAGTGTCATGTGTGAACTGACAACATCATCATTACCCGGGAGCTTGTTAGAAATATGCTCTCAGGCCCCACCCTACCTTGTTCATCAGAACCTGCTTTTTGAGAAGATCCACACGTGATTTACGTGTGCGGTAAAGCAAATTAGAAAAGGGAATTTGCAGGATGTAGGCCCGCTCTTTATTTATATACATATATACTTCCTTGTGAAAAGGATCTGGGACGACTAGCATTAACAGCTTACAAAGGAGGGAGGAGATGAAGAGCTGTAAAAGCCACAGCAGCTGGGACCGTGTAGTAGGGTGATATCCCTGTGCGCACTTCCTTACTCTGAGAACACACTCTGTTGTATCACAATATAGTCATTGATATTGACAATGATGGTCCCAAATTATCAAGAGGAGGGAAAGTCACATTCCAAGGCCACTGTTTAAAGTCTTTACCTAAAATTCATAGTGAACATTTTCCTTTAAAATGGTTAAATAAATGAATCTGGATGTTAACAAGGGGATGCTTCAGTGATGTAGATACTATATGGAAAACCACATTCTCCAGGAAAGAAGATGTGTAAGATGTCACAATAATTGGAAACTTCACTCAGGTTTTTGTTTTGTTTTGTTTTGTTTTGTTTTGTTTAATGCATGACATTGAGGAAAGTCAAATGACCTCAAGGTAAGGTGTGATACCAGAGATTTACACTATAACTAAACAACTCAACAACTCAACTGATGCAACAAAAAAAGCCCATGACTGTTTGGAGGGCTGTTTTAAATTAACCAGAAAGAAAGCTAGTACCTTTCCTGGATAAACGAATATTGGAGGTGCGGGGCCCAGCTGGTGGTCTTCGGGAGTCTTGCTGAGAGCTGCCATGTTGACATTGCACAAGTCCATGGGGGGAAAGCAGAGATGAGGTTGACCAGATAAGCCAACTGAATGAAACAAGAGAATTGCCAGTCTAAAAGCGACGTACAGAGGAGGGAGAAACCAGGCACAAGGCAGGGGATGCAGAAAAGAGCTGAAAGCTGTTAGAGAAATCCCCCAAGATGTGGAAAAGTGCCTCCACAGATTTTTATGCAGAGTTCCAACACAGTCCAAGAAGGAGACTTAACAGCTTTGGCCCGGATCAGACCAACCTGGGTCGTCTTCTCCTTCTTCCCCACTCTCTGCTTCCATTGCCCCTGAACAGTACAGCTGACTGACACTTTACTGCCATAACAATGCAAAGAAAATCTACTGATGGCCTAGAGCTTGAGAATAAACAGCTGCATGGTACCAATTTTATTAAAGGAAGCAAAGTTTATATAAACAAAACTGAGCCGAAAACCTATTTGGCAAGAATTAAATATTTTCTCTTTATTCTAGAGACGTTTGTGGAGTGCTAGGATGGAAACAGACAAATTAAGTATCATCACAGGATAGAATTAATTAATTGCCTGAAATAAATTTAAAGCTGTAGTGAAAGATCGTGTCTTTGCTGATGGCATTATTTTCTCCAATCGGGGGCCTCTACACTTTGGAAACCTCATGGGTTCTTGACTCCTCTTCCCCTTGTGCACTGTTTGAAATCTTTCTTTTTTTCTACTCATGTTGTGGCCACCCTAACCCTAGTCCTCGTCGCTTCACCCCTGAGTTTCAGCAATGGCCTTATAGCAGGGCGTCTCAACTTCCTTCCAGTCTACCTTTGTATAGTGTGGTCTTCAGAAAGACACTTGGATACAGTGGTTCTGGCGTAGGGGGCATTGGAATTTTTAAAAAATTACTCGTGTGATTCTGATATGACCTTTAGGTGGGAGCGAGGGCTTTAAATTGATGCTAACTTAACATTCTATGTGACATCCAATTATTATATCGCTCTCCTGCCTAGAAAGTGTCATTGCTATTTATTGCTGTATTAATTCATACTTTTCTGCTTGGCATCGGCCTTCTCCCCTCCCATCCAGCTCCTCCCTTCCCCAATAGTGCTCATCACTGATGTTCAAACATTCTTTGCTTGCACCTATTTCTGTGTTGTCATTTGTGGTCTTTCCTTTGCCACCTGCAAGGATGGATCCTGTCTTTCATGAATCAACTCAAGGGTCACCTCTTCCATGGATGTTTTCCTGGCGGATTCCCTGTTTCCTGAATTTCACCTCTTTTGAAGTTTATACCATAATGAATTATGTCAAGGGATGTATCTTATTGTAGATCACTGTTTATTGTGGTAGCCTTGAAGAACCTAGAATGAAGAACCAGTTAGAGAGCTTGAACCATGTCTTTTACATTTACGTGTTCAACAGCACCTAACATAACCAGTGGTGTGTTCCTTCCTGCAAAAAAGTCATCCGTGTCCTACATGTGGGTTAGATGTTTCTCTTGTCATATGCGTGACATCTTGCTGTATCCCAGTTACATTATGAGTGCGTTACAATCCTGCATTTCAAGGGTGTCCTTCTTTGTGTATCTTTTGTCATCTGTAAACTCTGTGAAAGCAGGACCCACATTTGCCTGGTTCATCACTGACCTTCCAGCACTTTTAGTCCAAGTCTTGATATGTGGTGTGTGCTCAATACATATTCTTAAAACTGACTAATGATTTTGAAATATGTGTTTGGGGGGCAACTGGGTGGCTCCGTCGGTTAAGCATCTAACTCTTGATTTCAGCTCAGGTCATGATCTCACAGTTCTTGAGTTTGAGTCCTGAATCTGGCTCTGTGCTGACAGCATGGAACCTCTCTCTCTCCTCTCCAGAGAGAGGAATTCTCTCTCTCCCTCTCTCTTTCTGCCCCCCCCCCCCCCATAAACTTAAAAAAATATATGTGTTTGGTTGAAACTACGACAGATGGAAGAAATAGCATCCATCGCATCATAACGTGTTAATTGACCTGGTTTCAGGTAAAATAAATTAACATAATCTAAACATAATGAACCAGATAACTAGCATTTGGTTGCAAACTCAGCTATATCATTTTTCTAATTATTTCCTATCTGTGGTTTCTTGTCTATAACATTTAAGCTCCTGGAGAGCAAAATATAGCATTTGTTGCTTCCATGTATCTCCCACAGTCCCTACCTCAGTGTTTCTTGATTCGATGTCATTAAATGTAGTTTTAAAAGAGCCTGTGTTATAATGTATCTGCTTGGTGCTGAACATCTGCTTCCTAACAAGTGCTGCATTCATTTTAATGGCACTGGTGCACAGAGGTAAACAGAGCCTTGGCAGGCCTTCCATAAAGGAAACTGTGTTTGCTTCCTTCATTAATTACTAATGGAGCATTAAGAAGACATGTATTCTCCCTTAAGCCAAGTTGGATAATTCCTGGCACTTAAGGCTAGGGTGCTTTCAAAAGTTGAGACATGTATTCACACAGCAGAAAGCATGCCCTATGGCGAGCACAGGGTGGCTCCATTGCCAAGACCGTACAAAGCTTCAAATATATCAGTACCAAGTGTACTGTGCTGTCCGTTGGACCTTTTGCAAGTCTTGGGTTAATGTGGGATAATAAATATAAATCCCTAGAATGTCTCTGAAGGCAGGCATCACAACAAGACTTGGAAAAACCACCAGAAAGATACATAAAGTTACAAATAAAAGGATGATCAAAGATTTACCAAGCAAAACAACAGAATGAGAGTGGCAATGATAATAGAAGAAAGATGATTTGTGAATTAATTTTTTACTTAACAGCCAATTAATAACACAATTAAAATAAGAATTTATGTTCTCGAATGTGGCAACTAACACAGCATCAAAATGCTAAGCAAAAACCGCAATAAGAGATTGAGAGATTTATTGGTAATAGATTTTAACACATAACCATCAGAGTAGGATGGGTTAAGCCATCAGATTATGATAGATATAAAAATACATCTCATTTTAAATATTTACATGGATATTTTTTTAAAAATATGTTTTTTTAATGCAGAAATTTTGCAGGCTACTCATTCTCATTACAAAATAATGAATTATAATATAAATGTAAATGAAACAATCCAGCCATGTGATGATATCTATATTTGGGGGCTAGAGGAATTTGAAATTAAAGGAGGTACAATTATCCTTTTAAGGATAAACTTTAATCAGACGTAATGAATTAAGACAGAGTAATACAAAGTCACTTCAAAGACAGTGTGATTCCTAAGACACTAAGATCTAACCATGATTGTACTGAATATATTAGTATTTCCAAAGAAAAAAATGTGTCATTCCATAGGGGAGCTGGTTCAGTCAAAAAAGCAAAAAAAAAAAAAAAAAAGTGTCAAAGCAATAACCTTGGCACAGCTCCTCCAGGGGAAAAGGGTGCCTCATCCAACTGGACTGAAACAATATAACCTATTGGCAAGACTGTCCTCTCTGGAGGTACAAGTGTGACTCTTGTAGCCTGATTTTGGTACTAAATTCATGCACACCAACCAAGGCACCTTTTGGCTCTTCATGTATAGGATGTACAAGTCATTAAGAGAGCTATGTCCCAATAAAATTACTAAATAGGAATTCATTCCAAGAAAAGTCTGCTTTAGTGCTGGTAAAGTAAGCTTCCTGAACCTTATAGGATATTAAGTCTACAAGAAGATAAAGAGTCTCAAAATTGGCATACCTTATGTATAAGTAAAGCAAATTAGACAGTCTAAGTTGTTTTTATTTACTGCTGTGCCTTGGTGCTCAGAGAAGGTTTGCTATGAAGGAGGCACTTAAATATTTGTTGAAAGAATGAAATAAGTGAGGAAGGGCAGAATTATTTAACAAATGCAGGTGGGATAATTGGTTACTTATTTCATAGGCACTGAAACACGTAAGGACTAAAAAGTTAATGTAAAAACTAGAAAAACTAAAATACCCAAATTTTGGTAGTACTTCTGAAAGGACAACGACTTTGTAAATTTAAAAGGTCAAGAAGAAATCACAAAGGAGAATAACAGCAGTAAATCTGATGACATAAATATTAAAAGCTTATGTTTGCAAAATATTGCAATATGTAATAACCAGAATTCAAAGTCAGACAAAATGGGGAAGTGCTGCAGGGAATGTAACAGCCAATGTCTTGTCACCTTTATTATGTAACGTTTTCATGCAAATTGATAAGAGAAACATTAATATTCCAAGAGCTAACAGACAACTTGCATGAAGAAATTAGAGCTCATAAATAAACACATGGAAATATATTTGAGCTGGCAATCAAAGACATTCAAAATAAGACAGTGGTTTTTCTAAACACCTTTTAAATTAGCAAGAAAAACAAAAATTATTTTTATAAAACTCAATGCTGGTAGAGATGTTAAAAATGGTGTTCTTATATTTTGTTGATGTTATTTTATAAATTGGTACCTCCTTTTTGGAAAACAGCTTGGCAATATGATATAAGGGGCCATAAAAATATTTATAGCCTTTGACCCAGTAATTTGACTCCTGGGAATCTATCCTGAGAAAAATTAATCCAAAATATGGAAAAAATTAAATTCCTAAGAGTAAATTGGGAAATACTGAATTTCCCACAACAGGGGAATGATTAATATGTTGTGGTAGAGCCACTGCATAAAAAACAACATAGCCACTTATAATTATGTGACTAGAGACCATGCAGCCACATGGGATGATGCTAGTGCTTTAATATTAAATGAAAAATGAATACACACTTATATATAAAAAGATATGCAGAGGAGAAAGGATTGGAATAAATATAACAAGTTTTAAATGGTTCTACAAAAAAAATTTTTAAAAAAATAAATGGTTCTACAATGGCAGGAGGACAGTGACTTTTTTTCTTTATTTCATTTCATTTCATTTATTTCATATCATTTTTATTTTTTTGGAAATGTGTTGTCTTTCAGCCTGTTCTCATACCTGGATGCAGTTGCCTCTCTTTCCCTTTCTCTTCCCCTACCCTGTCACCAAATGTCACCCAAGTTCCAACTGGTTTAAGAAGCCCTCCCCATCCTATCAGCCAAATGAAACTCTTCCTTAACTATGCTCCCATAGTCCTGTATTAACACTTCTCTTATGGTATCTCGTGTGCCTTGTATAAAAATGATACACATGCAGCAGGTGTCTGTTTCTACAACTAATGCTGTAAGCCTTAAAGGGCAGGAGCTATTTGATTCCTGTTCTCTCCCTCTACAGCATGGATCACAGTGCTCTGCCTGTATGGTATGCCTGAGTAAATATTAGTTGAAATGAATTTAATTGCATTGAAGTAAACTACTCTGATTCCCTGGCAGGTGGAGCTCATGAAGGTCTTCAGCACTTGGGTCCTTTTGGCAACATCCCAAACATTGTGGCAGAGTTGACTGGCGACAACATTCCTAAGGACTTTAGTGAAGACCAGGGTTACCCGGACCCTCCAAATCCCTGTCCCGTTGGAAAAACAGGTAACGGGCATGCCCTTGGGTTCTCATGGTTGGTAGATAGAGTCTTTGGGAGGAAATTAAAAATTCTAACATCAGCTACAAATATTCTGAGAAATAGTATTTCTATTCTAATGACCCCCTATGTATTTGCAAGTAGATTGTAATGACCCACTATGTCTTCATAAGTAGATTGGAAAGAGAAATTTATTCTAAAACCGTTGGTGCATTCTGGTGGTCAGATACACCCACATCAGACTCTCTTGCCAAAGCTTTGCATTCTCTCCCTCTTTAGGAATTGATCCGTTTTTTTCTGCATTTGCTACTATTATAATAACAATGGCGAAAGATTTTCTTCTTTTTGCCTTTTCTATGCTATAGTTGCTTCCCATTTTTACTATCTTTGGAACTTACTAGTTTGTGGATTATCCATGTCCATCTGTTTTCCTTACTTCCTTTGACAATCATCGTTTCAACCATGTCACAAACAGCACCTACCCCGAAATATTTGTTTGGAGTCAGGAGGTGACATGAGAGGGCCCAGGACGATAAGAAGTTGGTTAACAAAGAAGGTTGAAACTTTCTTTGCTACTCATGTGTCCCTCCCACTTTCCTACTCCCTAATGCCAAAAAGCATGAATGTAAGCAGGCTACACTTATGGTAGGCTTCAAGCAGCTTACCTGGGTGGTTGAGAGTGGTGGCTCTAAACTCAGACTACCTGGAGGCACCTGGGTGGCTCAGTAAGTTAAGCATCCAACTCTTGCTTCCTGCTCAGGTCATCATCTTGAGGTTCGTGAGATCAAGCCCCATGTTGAGCTCTGCACTGATAGCATGGAGCCTAGAATTCTCTCTCCCTCTCTCTATGCCCTTCCCCCTGTTTTTGTGCTCTCTTTCAAAATAAATACGTAAACATTAAAAAAACACACTGAATTCAAAACCAAGGTCAAGATACATGACCTCGAACGAGTTAACTAACCACTTTGCACCTCGGTTTCCTCATTTGCAAAATGGGGGTTGGTGTGGGAATTAAATGAAATTATCCACGTTAAGCACTCAGCGCAGCACTTCCCACAAAGTAAAAAATTCGTTAAATGGCATCCTGATTATAATTGGTTTTGCCACTAATAAATAACGCTCTCGTTGAGCTTGTGTTAACTTCTAGCACCAGAGTAGTCTTTTCCTCCAAGCCTACAATAATAGTGGGTATTTATTATCCCTGCTTTGCATGTATGGAAACTGAATCTTAGATCATAGCGTGTCCAAGCTTATCTATGTAGCAAGTAGCTGAGCCAAGACTCAAACCCAGGCCTAGCTGATTCAGGACCGTGTGCTCAACCACCATGACATATTGCCTTGCTCACTGGCCCCTCAGATTTTCTTAAACACAATGCAGGCTTTCTCTGAAAGAGGTTTTCCCTGAAAGATATTCCTCCTTTCATTTAGGGTAGGTGTCTGATTTCTGTGGGGTACAGAGCCTCTGCAACAACCAGAGTCACTGGATGTAACCTAGCCAACGTAGAAATACTGGCCCATGACCTCAGGAAAATCTGAATCATTGTACCAAGCCAATCACTTTAGCCACGTTTTACATGCTCATAGCGTTTGGGATGGGTAGAAGGAAAAACCAGTTCAGAATTTGAAGAGCTATAGTCTTCGAGGGGATTTGGTTAAACTGATTAGATATGATATGGTACAGTGGTTCTTAAAGTGTGGTCCCAGACCAGCAGCATCAGCATTACCTGGAAACTTGTTGGAAGTGCAAATTTTCAGGCCTTACCTCAGACCGACTGGGTCAGAAACCCCTGGGATAGGACCCAGAAGTCTGTATTCTAACCTGCCTTCCATGTGATTCTGGTGGCTGCTAAAGTTTGAGAACCACTGTTGTAGGAGAATGGACAGAGTTTGAGCCGAGAGATCTGAGGTCTAGTCCTAACTGTTGTATGTCAGTCCACTACCCTGCGCCTCAGTTTCTTCATCTGTAAAATGAAGACATAGTCAGTGCCTTAAAGGACATAAATGTTGTTCTAGGTTAACCTGAGAAAGGAAAAAGTCCAGATCTGTGTAATCAAGCACTAGTTTTATGCATGCCAGAGCTCTGAGACGAGGCAGTCAAGGTGGGCTGGTACAGTTGGGTCAAATTACAACTCCCAGGCCCCTTCTTGTTACACACTGTCTGCCATTTTCTTTGCTATTTTCCACTAAGCTAACGTTTCTCGTTCTTTGTTCTACCATTATTTTCATTCTAAAAAGGAAATCACTAGCTAAATTTAGATATTATTTGTAAGAAATTGCTTGAGTTATGCTTCACTGAGAATCGTGACACCACACAGTTGAGCAATCCAAGAATAAAACCTTGGCTTCTGGGACGCCTGGGTGATTCAGTCAGTTAAGCATCTGACTTCACTCAGGTCATGATCTTATGGTTTGTGGGTTTGAGCCCCGCGTCGGGCTCTGTGCTAACAGCTCAGAGCCTGGAGCCTGCTTCAGATTCTGTGTCTCCCTCTCTCTCCACCCCTCCCCTGCTCACACTCTGTCTGTCTCTCTCTCAAAAATAAATAAACATTAAAAAAAAAACAAAAAACCTTGGCTTCCCTCTCCCAGGCCATGCTCTCCTCTGATTCATGGCCCAGCCACCCAGGATAGAGCAGCAGAACATGAAGAGGCCATCCCCAGGGATAGGATGTGAATCCCAGGGCACACTTTCAGGCCCCGAGGTACCACCATTCCCAGAGCAGGGCTTTATCTCTAGATCTCAGTCTGGGCCCACTCCTAAGTACTCAAGAAACAATTATGAAATGGTTGTAAAGCTGCCATATGCAGACTGTCTGAACTCTTTTGACTGGCTATCCCTTTCCTACAGGTTAATTGCTGCAGATGAAGAAGTTAGATAAATAGTTCAGTGAAAAGTAGGGAGCCACGTTAGGGATTTGTTCGAATGCTAATGACTTGTACACGAGAGCTGCATGCTGCTGAGACAGTGGGTGCTTCAAGCTGCTGGAAGGCTTCATTCAGACCAGTCTCGCGGGACTGAACTATCCGGCTGGTTGTAGTGGATCCCTTGTAGCACTGACTTTGATGCAAAGGGACTCTCTTTCCTCCCCCTAGCCCTGCACAAAACTCACAATCCGTCCTCTGCTCCCCACCTCCCCATCCTTTTAAACCGCTATCTAAAAGCACATTAGAGACAGGAAAAAAAGGACTCGTTTTCAGAGTATCATGTCTCATAATGATAAGGCTTAGGTAAAAGCAGCAGTGAAGTGGAATAACCTTTCTTGGGTTTGATTGAAAGACATGCTTTATTTCAAAGAGCAGTCACAGTATAAATTGTCATTTAAAGAGAGACGGTGGCAAGGAAACGAGAGCAGGTGCTCTACATGTGATCAACTCTGTTCCTCACAGCTACTCAGTCAAGTCCTTGATTCTGTCCCTCTTATAGATGAACAGATGGGCTTAGAGACACAAAGGTAACCTTCCCAAGGAAGTAAGACCATCTGTCAGTTATGAGCCAGGATGGGAACCCTGAGCTCTTGGTCTGTCTGACTCCAGACTTACCCCATCACCACTATAACACACACCAATACTGTCTGGTGATTGTTGTTGTTCTTATATAATGTGCTTTCTCCAAGAAGCCGAAATTGTTTCTAAAGAGCTCACGCAAGAGAAAACACAATGACGCGTGTGGAATGGAAGTATACTAGTTAAGGAAATATTTGCTCTCATAACAGATAGAAAATCATGGTGGTAACACAATAGAAGTTTCTTTCTCACTCATGTGAAATCCTGCCAGAGGTGGGTGAGGGTATGGCAGAGGTAGATGGTTCAGCAACCCAGACTGCCATCTTTCATCTTTACACTTGACACCCACAGTTACCCTGGTCGGCAGCAGGTAGCAAGCAGAACAACAGATGGGAGTGGGGGGTGGGAGGGAGAGGGGAGCATCCAGGAGGTTTTTATGGGCCAGTCCTGGAAGTGGAATACATCACTTCTGCCCACATTCCACTGGCACGAACTTGGGCATATGACTCGACCTGACTGCAGGCAGGGCAAGACTGGGAAATTAGCTGGGTGCCGAGGGGGAAAGAAAAGTGGGTTTGGTGAACTGCCAACCAGTCTCTGCCACAGGTGGGCAGAGGAGTGAGAGTTCAGGATGAGCAAATCCAGTGGGAAAGTGACTTAGAGTGACTGATGTGGATAGATTCTGGCCTGTGGATATCTAGTTGTTTTTAATAAGTTAACTCTTAGAACCACAACAGATACCTTGGCCATTCCTCAAAAGCCTTTTGCTGTTTGCAGTAGATGATGGATGTCTGGAAAACACCCCGGACACAGCAGAGTTCAGTCGAGAATTCCAGCTGCACCAGCACCTCTTTGATCCAGAACATGACTATCCAGGCTTGGGCAAGTGGGTAAGTCAGATCTTAATGACTAGTAGATGTTACACTCTGGTACTGATGGCAGAGATGAGCAATAGGGTGGGGTGAGAGAAGAAAAAATGTTTAGAAGGTGATTTTTTTCAGAAATTTCTGGTTGAGAGGCATGTTAGTTAATTACCAAACCACATGCATGTCTAGGACGCGATATACCAACCCATCCCAAGTCAGTGATCTCTAACCTGCTCATCAGCTGTAGTCTCCAAAGGCTTCTACTCTGGTCTCCTCCACAGCCTGTGTAAGTCTTGTCAGTGTTTCACAAAGCACATATAGGAAGTATATGGGTTGTGGGTTTTTTTGGTAAAAAAAAAAATTGCCAATTATCTGTAGACTGAGGGAGATGATCTCTGCAGAACCAAGGAAAAATGATGCCAGAAGCTTAGACACAGACAATGTAATTCTGCTCTATGGAAAGAGAAGGAAAATTCCAAAATGTGTACCAGTGAACTTGCTGTCAGTACCCGGCAAGAATCTATAACTGTCCGTTAAGAAAATTGTAAGCATTTGGAAGGAGAAATCATCACCATTTGGCATATGTTTGTTAAAAACAAGTTTTGTCGATCTATTTGCCAGCGTTATTCATTGACTTTGCCAGCTTGATGAGGGAAATGAAGTGAACGTGGTGTATTTGGACTTCGGCAAAGTACTTGATGAGATCTTTCATGATCTCCTGTTGAAAGAGGTGGAGAGATACAGCCTTGGCAAGAGAACATCACCAGGAGGGAGCTTGTTGAAGAGTCCATCCATGTCCATAGGGAGGGAGACTCCACATGGTGTCCTGCATGTCTTAGTACTACCCCATTCCACATATTAAATATGAAATTGTAATAAAATATTTTGAATAAAAAATACTGAACAGGTACTTACCAGATTCTCAAATGATGATACAAAGTTGGAAGGTAAAGCACTGAATGACAGAGTCGGGATTCGAGAAGATCCCAACAGGCTGGAACAATGGGTCAAACAGGATCACAGTTGAATGGGAATGGAGCTATGTTCCTGTGGTTGGGCCCGTGTAATCAGATGCTGAGAAAAGTGGAAAAATCCTAAGGAGTGTTAATTCGTGGATAAGCAGGTGGTCAGTACATCTGTGGAACGAGTGAATGAGCAGATATTCTTGCCTAAGCACTTCTAGAGCTACTTGTCCCTGCTCAGCTCATTGCTGGCAGCTGACCTTGATTCCTTCATTACTGGGACTATCTTAGTCTTAGGAGTAACCTCCTTCCCTTCCTTGCACTGTTTTAGAGAAAGGTGCCTCTCCTCATTAATTACCACTTTCATTTCTCCATTATCTTGCTTTAATATTGCATTCAGTTGCTTCAACCTACCCTCACCATATACACTTTCCCATCTTAAAACAACAAAGCAATTTTGCTTTCTCCAATATGCAATAATTCTTTTAAAAAATTTAATGTTTATTTTTGAGAGAGAGAGAGAATGAGTGGGAGAGGGGCAAAGAGAATGGGAGACACAGAATCCGAAGCAGTCTCCAGGCTCTGAGCACAGAGCCTGGTGTGGGGCTCGAACCTACAAACCACAAGATCATGACCTGGGCCAAAGTGAGACTCTTAACACGACTGAGCCACCCAGGCGCCCCTCCAACATGCAATAATTCTATTTCTCTTCTTTTTTACAAACAGTTTGGTTAGGGAGAGATGGTTCGCGGAGCCATTCTGAAGCCTACTAGTAGAATTGAAACATGTCAAATTACAGAGGTAGACATCTATAGGTTCTTGAATAGGAGACTGAAATCATGAAAGTCTTCTATAAAAGAAATTATTTCTGGTGCCATATGGAAGGATGAAAGAGAGAAGAGTAGATTAAAGGAAATAAAAAAGTGTAGGAAGTAATTCCAGTTATGGAGGCCATGAACATAGTAAATTTGAGTGAACCTCGTCAATGTGATTAGAATCTAAGACATTTCGAAGGCAGATGGGGAGCCAATTAGAACTGGTATATGGCATAAATATAGTAGGAGGAGGATGGAAGAGCTATGTCAGGTTTATGTGAAATGGATGGCATGAACTTTTCTTCTGATGGAAATTTTTAAAGAAAGGAATAAAGAAGAGAGGGAGGTAGGAGGAAAAGAGGGGAGCAGAGAAGGTGGAGAAGAGCAGGAGATAACAGAGGAGCCCCAGGAAGGAATCCGCAGGAGACGGGCAAATCCACAGAAGCAAGGGCCAGTTTCAGCAAAGAACAAGTGGAAGATGCTAAGCCTGCTTCGTTCCAGATGCTGCACTAGGTGCTTGATCTATAACAGTCTCTGAGACATGGTGCTGGTCTTCAATGAACTTACCACCTTGTGGTTGAGAAGAAATGTGAAAACACAACAAACCCAACGTAGCACGGTCCGGCTTCATGTTCTAGCTATGCTGTGATCACTAGGAGGTACAATTACTGGCAAAGAGGGAAGATAAGGGCAGATAAGGAATATCTAAGATGGAGGGCTTGCACAGCCAATTGTACAATTGCCAGCGAGGAAGTTGAAGGCAACACTGAAGTCTAAGGTGAGAAGGGCCCCTGAAGAACGGGTAGGTTGGAGATGAGCAAAAGGAAGCAAGAGTGAGACTGGGAAAAGTGTGAGTGAGGGCAGAGAGCCCTTTTGAGGAAGCAGGAGAGATGGAAACTTCTCTCCTGCCAACTTTCCTTGCCTCTTCTTGAAAGCCTGGATAGATTACTATTACAGATCAATGACCAGAAACAATGTTTACATGCCTTTTATCATCAGTAATTATGTTTATTTAAACCTAAGTTTCTCTCATTTATTTTCTCAGTACCACCTGGCAGTGAACATGATTTGCTTGAACTTCACATGGTAGTGGGAATCGAGTACAGTAGTCTTCCCGTATCCAAGGGGGATGGAATGACGGTCTCAAGCTTGTCCTAAGCTCAACCAGATTTTAAGTTAACAACGTAATTATCTTAAACAAGAACAGTGCACACAAGACCACGATTCCTTATATGCTAATAATGTTTGCCTGTCTTTGACATTGGCTGGAGCTCAGCTGGGTCTTTAGCAATGATTCATATATTAGAAATATCAGCGTCTGTCTCGTTTCCTGCATTACTTTCTCTTTGTTAATGCATCAAGACAGATTTTTTAAATGCACATCACATGCCTTCCAGGCCCTGTGTTGGGTGATGGGAATGGAGATTGAGAATAATAGTAATTGTATTTTATTATATGATAGTAAATAGTAATATTTATTAAGCATGTACTGTGTGCCAGACACTGTGCTAAATACATGAATTATCTCACTCAATCTGCCCATCCCAAACACGCCCATTTTACAGATGAGAAAAAACAGGCTTAGGGGGTGTGAGTAGCCTGCTCAACACCACAGAGCTGATTATCAGCAGAGGTAGGATTTGAACTAGATCTTCTGACTTCAGGAGTTCTTTAAAAACTGGTAGATTTCTTATCTTTTCATGGCTCATGGCTCATCATGTGTCCTGTACTGTGGTCCCATCAAGTCCTGTCTAGGACTGGCTATCTTTTGGATGGTGTGTGTGCCCCCAGTGTGGAGTGGCTATACCCAAAGGCTGGCTCTTGTGGGTGTCAGTCACCCCCTCCTTCACACAGTAATTGCTGACTGCTGCTTAGGAAAATGTTTTCTTGAAAAGCAACTATTTCTCCTTTCCAAGCGCTGTTCATATCTTTTCCTCAGCCCGCTGGGTGATTAGGGTCTCTTTCTCCCATGGAACCAGCTGATCATGGCCAGAGCCGACTCCATGAGAGGAACGAGAAGCAAGGACTTTCTCTGCCTTTCCTTGTGTTTCAGGACCTCAACACAGCTGAAGAGTCGAATCCTCTTCACTTTGGGTTCGTCTCATGTTTCCATGTGATTAGGTTTGAATTCTGCCTTTCTGATACGTTCCTCTTAGTGTTTCACATCAGGAGGCACATGATGTCACTCTGTCCCAGAATTGGTGACTTGTTCTAAGTGATGCCTACCGGTTGTCTCAAGTGTAAAATTACTGTTTTTTCCCCCCTTTGAAATTAATCATCTGTGGGGAGGTACGTTGCAACTGTATGTTTGGTCCCCATTAAACTTTCAACCAACAATCTTAGTCTTCATCGATGATACTCACTAAAATCAGTCATAACCATCGTACTTGTAAAACAGTGATTTTTAAACTCTATTACTCATTCTGCATTTACTGGTTGCCATTTGACTCTAAACAACAGTCCCCCCTTTTATTCATTTATTTATTTAAAAATCTGTTTATTTATTATCAGTATGGATTGGTTAATTCCTATTATTTATTTTGGCATTCACTCTGTCCTAGATATAGCCAGCAGGAGTCTCCAAGTTGGCTTCTCTTTCCCTTTGACACATCTCATCACTTCTTGAGCACGTTCTTACTTTATGGGACAATTAGATGTTTCAACTCCATTGATCCTTAAACTTTCCCTGCCCTAGCCCTGGATTCAGACATTCTCCATTCCCTGGTTCCATTTAGGAATGGAATTTGAAACCAAGATCTGGGCAGTTGTCCAAAATCTTGATGGCACAATAGAAAGCCCTTTTTGTGAACTCAAACCTGCTACTCACATGGAAAACAGGCTCACCGCTCCCCCATCCCTACCCTGTCTACAAGGAATGGGTATCAGGAGAGGGGGGCTGTTTTCTTCTCATTCTTTTTGTATACTTCTTTTCCCCCCGCACTGTACCTGCAGCCCTTGCCTCACATCCATACAGTAATAGCAGGGCTAGTCGGGAATGCCCCAGCCACTTTCATGCAGGGATGGGAAACTCTCATCCGGCTAATCCTAACCCTGGCTCTTAGGGAAACCCAGGGACTGTCTCTGGGAGGACAACTTGGTAGACCTTTGGCATTTCTTTTCGAATGAAGGTTCTTATTTGTATAATCTGCCCCACAACCTTCTCTTTTTTTATATAACTTGTTTTATTTTTTATTTTTTAAAATTTACATCCAAATTAGTTAGCATAAAGTCCAACAATGATTTCAGGAGGAGATTCCTTAGTGCCCCTTACCCATTTAGCCCATCCCCCCTTCCACAACCACTCCAGTAACCCTCTGTTCTCCATATTTAAGGGTCTCTTCTGTTTTGTCCCCCTCCCTGTTTTTATATTATTTTTGTTTCCCTTCCCTTCTGTTCATCTGTTCTTTGTCTTAAAGTCCTCATATGAGTGAAGTCATATGATGTTTGTCTTTCTCTAATTTCACTTAGCATAATACCCTCCAGTTCCATCCACATAGTTGCAAATGGTAAGATTTCATTCTTTTTGATTGCTGAGTAATACTCCATTGTGCTTTATCCATTCATCCATCTGCTTTATCCACATCTGCTTTATCCATTCATCCATCAGTGGACATTGGGGCTCTTAACATACTTTGGCTCTTGTTGATAGTGCTGCTATAAACAAGGGGGGTGCATGTGTCCCTTCAAAACAGCACACCTGTATCCCATGGATAAATGCCTAGTAGTGCAATTGCTGGGTGGTAGGGTAGTTCTATTTTTAGTTTTTTTGAGGAACCTCCATACTGTTTTCCAGAGTGGCTGCACCAGCGTGCATTCCCATGCCCCACAACCTTCTGAAGGAGTTGAACTGAATCGATGCTGCCTTGACCCCCCGGGTGGTGCAGTGGAAGTTTGCCACCCACGGTTGACCAGCTGCCCCACCCCCTCGTTCCAGCTCTGGGCCCCCTGCGCTCCTGCCCACACAGGCAGATGAACCTGATGGTGCACATGAAGAGCCTCTGTCCTGACCTCCCAGCCCCCAGAGCCCTTCCCCAGCCTTGGTGCAAACTCCCAGATGTTCTCTGCACAACAGGAGTTGTTACGTCCACAGAAATGCAACTCCAGAGGATAAGAATGAGCCTCCCGGCGATGTGCTTGTTCTTTGAGACTGTGATCTGCACATCTGCCTTTTCTCCCTTCTAATATTAGATTGACCAGTTTCCCAAGTGAGCAGGAGACCGAGGCTGTGGCCAGTATTGGCCTATTGGGTACTCTAGATCCTTCACTCCCTGGTGCAGCCTCCCTGCATAGTCGAGGTTGGGCAAGAGATCCACATTGTAAATTGCGGGTGGGGTAGATTTTAATGAACATGAAAATGATGAAGCTCATTCTTGGCATCTGTCCTTTGTATTTCCAAATGTACCATTAAAAAAAAAATCTCTATATCCAAAACAGTTCAGAGGATACAAGTGTTGTATAAACTTGGTCCCTAACAGAACTCTGTCATCTCTTTAAAAAAAAATCAATGGCAGTATATTTTATTTAGAGTAAGATGCAATCATCTCTTTCATGCATTATTTCCCTTTGGATGAAAAAAAAAAACACAAGTAAGTCCCCCCAATACCCCTTCTCCCATTTTGCCTTCAGATTAAGTGTTCTGTCTTTTATAATCTCAGTAGGGAAACCTGTGGAACTTGTGTCTGATATTCTAGAGCTCATTTAAATCCACTGTGTGCTTGAAATACAGCAATATGTGGAAACACTTATACAAACTGTGGTAACAGAGCCCGTTTTTTTTTTTCTTCCCCCAACATAGCTTTCCTTCTGCCAAGAAGTTTTTTGGCAGTTTTTAAAAGGTTCACTCTATTAAAAATGTTATAGACCAAATGGTTTTCCGATTGTCTTGACTGGGGGCACTGACTTAAGCCACAGGAGGAAAGGTTACAGAAGTCAGGATGTCTCATTTATTTACATAGAGGATTGTTATTAATAGTCAGACACTCCTCTAGAGAACAGTTTATGTGTACAGCTCATAAAAAGGGAGTTGGATACAAAAGTAAAATGAGATAAAACTGTTTGTTTTAAACAAAGGCTGTTCAAAGTGAGGAGCTGAGTTTCCAGTGCCTCTTGTGTTTTAGAATGTCGTATTTTCCTGTTTATATGATTGTTGGTGACACTGGTGTGCCTCGGGGCATTGCAGAGAACTTTATTAAAAGCTACACAACCACCAGTCTTTCTCTTGTGGTCTATCTTTCTGACGCGACATTCCTTTCATCTAACTTTGTTTCCAAAATATGTGTGTGCAAATATCCAGGGGGACACACCAAGTATCGCTTCTAAAATAGACGTTCACCAAATTTGATCCATAACTTCTGTGTTCGTGTTTTCTTTTCTCCCCATTCTAGAACAAGAAACTCCTTTACGAGAAGATGAAGGGAGGACAGACACGAAAGCGGAGGGTAACGTGTGGCTGGCTGAGCTGCTGGTGGGATGCCTGGAGCTTTCTGAGTGTGACCCCTCAGTTGTCGGAAAGTAGCAGAGGCCTTTCATGAGCCATCCTGGGAGGGCGGAACTCGGGTCCCGTGGAACGAGGGCCACGCTCTTGGTTTCTGGGGTGGCCTCCCCACGACTCGGCACATGGTTTTGAGTGGAGGGCTGTTGCATGGTGATCCCACCACCTCCACTGCATTCGCGAAATGGGTGTAGCGTCCCTCCTGTGGGTGTGGGAATTCGGGGAGCACGTGAGGGTGTCTTTCCTTAGAGGGGCTCTGGGCCGCTGGGGGCAGCTGTGCACACATCTGCACTGATTCTATAAACACAAAAGACAGGAACAAGTACGTGCTTGCTGAACTGCAAGCTCCAGGCAATAATTTTGAAGGAATGTAGGGCAAAGGATGAGATAAACAAACCTCATTCCTCCTACACAGCTTTTCTTCACCTAGCCCAGCCCCCTTCCCCAGCCTTGGCACAAATTGATGTGAAACGCTCTTCATCTGTTACATTTGTTTGCCGACCGGTGAATTTGCTGCCGGCTTCCTCATTTACCATCTCAGGGCTGCCTGTGGTGGGAGGTTGGTCTGGGTGTTGTGCGTTGAGCCACTACGGTGTTGCTTCTTGTAAAGCTGAATGTCAAGTCTGCTTTGGGTTTCCAATGTATTTAATGGCAGCGAGACTGAATAAGTGATCAGTGACTATTCTGACAATCCACTGGTGCTCTAGTGGATAGAAGTGCCTGGCAACCCCCTCCTCTCCTCTGACCAGGTGGAGGAAAAAGTTAAAGTCCTGCTATTATATAGCAAAGTGCCATGTAGTAACCACATTAGTTAAATGTACAAACCAAACCATATACTCAAGGCCACTATTTCTTAAAAACAGCAAGTGCCTGGATCTCGGCAAAGTTTGGGAACCTGGGCAGTGGTAGTTGTGGCCATTCTGCACAGTTCTGCCAAATCCAGTCCGAGTGCTTGAGAAGGCATAGATCTTCTGGACACGGCATTAATTCACGGGCCCCCGCAACAGAAAGTTCCAAGCCCCTCTGCTGCCTGACACGTGGCCAGTTTTGAGAAGCAAAGTTGTCTGGAAACTGATCTTCTTTGGGAGGGTTAGCAGGGTTATTAGGGGTTTTTCTTGGGTGATTACAGTTTCCATTGGCAAATGGTGACAGGAAGGGTCTGAAGGGTGTAATGTGGTCTTGAGAGAACATCAAGAAATTCTATTTCAGGACCTCAGAATACACATAATTTACCGGTAAGATGGCTCCAGTATCTCCCCATGGCACAACAAGAACATTTCCAAATAAGACCAATGGCCGACCCAAAATGAAAAACTTAGCATGAAGCTTTAATTGTCTCTACTTCCTGGCTCACCGTTCCTTGTGCCCTGACTCGGCTAGTGACTGTGGGTCAGGATTTAGGTCATTTTTCCATGAGACCAGTGATTACCAAAACTCAGAATTCTGGCTAGGACACATGTTATAAAGGATTGTACTTTGGTCTCAACTTCCTCTCCACATAGGAAAGGCCTAGAATTTATGAAAATAAGGGTCATTTTGACCCAGTCGTATCAAATTCTTCCTGTTCTCAGACATCTACAAAAACCCATGGTCATGTCATAAATCCTGGCCCCCTGGGGACTCAGGGGGACACAGAACTTGCTTCCCCTGCCATCAGGCCTCATGCGATGCTCCCATTGATTGAAGAGTTTAATCACCTACTCAAGTGCACCCATCACCAAGGCTTTCTCCAGTGAAGCTCAGTATCTGCTGTGGGTTTCCAAGGCTCCCAATGGTTCTTCCAGTTATGAAATGGGGAAAAAAATGTTCTCTCTGTAACCTAGCCAGTCCCTCTCACCCAGGAGAGGAGATAGATACGTAAGTGCCTTGAGTTCTTCAGAGGATACTTAAAATCAAGTATCATTATTATTATTCCTTTTAAGTACAGGATTCAATACTGATGAACATTTATCAAAAAAGTTCAAGTGATTGCTCCTTTTGCTTCCTCACTAATTTACTCCCCCCCGGCCCCCACCCCCCAGTATTTGCCATTTTCTGGGTCTAGGTGGAAGGACTTGCTCCTTTGAAAGTCCCTTTACCCAGAGGGATTCTCCCCAAAGTTACAACAGACCCCCAGGTAGTTTTATGTAACTTTATTTGCTTAAATCTAATTGAATTCCACCTGCTTCATGAGTAGAAAGTCAACTCCCCTTTGCAAACTTTAACCATTAAGATGGATCTTGTTAATATCTGAGATCTATTTATCTTAAAGAGTTTATCAACCTTTTATTCCCATATTTGATAAATATGGAAATCTCATATCCTTTTTTAATGTCTTAGAATTTTCAGGTAAATATTGTTACTAAAAAACAATAGATATTTATGATATTGAGTACACTTTTTCAGTGCACACTTGTGTCACCTACCCGGAAATTTTAATATGACTCTCTCGAGTCGGCCAGGCCATTCTCGTTGACAATCTCTGATGTAGAAAGCATTTTAGTTATTTTAAACATGTTAAAGATGCCTTCCCAGCAAAGTACTATGTTTTTGTGACGTGTCACTTTTCAGATATGAGGACGTTGCACACTTTGTAATTCTCAGTTTGTAATGCATTTTTGCTGGATGAGTTGGGCCTTTTGTGATTCATGCATTTAGCTGTCAGAATGTGGAAGGACTTTTACAAAATCTCTTTCGGAGAATGACCTGATCACCCTTCAAAAGAGCCAAGGCAGACAATGTCCCCTTGTCTAGAGAGACCTACCTGTGAACTGCCTCCATTCATCCATGGGGACTTGGGATGGATGATCATTTGTAACTACAGCCTCTTGCTTATATTTTTGTCCAGTTATTGGAAGGGGACGTCAATAAACAAATACCTTCCGAAATTTTTTCTGCTCGGTAAATACTATGTTATAAAGCTCCAATTACTAGTTCAAATCCAAACCTCAAAAAGTGGATATGTATTAAAGAAGGAATGGAAAAACCTTGACTCATTCAGAATAGCAACAGATGAGAGATTTCAAAGTCTTGAGTCCAAAGTAAAGGCACCTTGTGCAGAGCTTACTTCTTTTCTTTAGCTTTTGAACTTGAAGGTGGAAATGATTGCTAGGGTCACTGATGAATCCTCTTTAGGTAGAATGGAAGAATTAGGTAGCATGTAAAAATCAACACAGCAACAGGATGTCCTATGACCAGTCTACAGACACTAATTCCTACTTGATCTGTTGCCTTCTTTAGAACATTCTTATAAAATATACTTTAATGCATTTCACATTCTCTCTTCCACTAAATAAGGCCATAGAACAATAATTTTATTTCATATGGGGCTTGGTATCTAAGTCGTAGTGAGAACTTGTTAGCTGATTCACTCCAAAGCTTTGTGCCAAAGAACTCTTCGGTTGTGTGCAAGACACAATTAAAGACATCTGTCAGTCAAACAGTGTTTCTCAGGCCACTGAGATTTTGAAGATGCACTGAAATAATCATGTGGTAGGTGGTAGGTACCACTGTTACCTTGTTTTTAACCCAATAGGCCAGACACAATTCTCACTCACGTCTTTTCTTTTGTGAGATGTCTGTTTCTGATGTTCGGGTATAATACCAAACTTTTTTTTTTCCAGAGTATCAATCCATATCTACAAGGACAGAGACTGGACAACGTTGTCGCAAAGAAGTCGGTCCCCCATTTTTCAGATGAGGATGAGGACCCAGAGTAGGGTGAGATGCTGGGTAGAAACCCACACGGCCCGTAGGCCTCAGTACTGCTTACGTGCACGTGTTATTAGAGCCCCTGTGAATGGCAGCATGTTTCTAATTTAGACTAGTATGGATGAAAAGCAGCTGTATTTTGATATTGCATTGTCCTTCACACCGATAGCTCTGCTTTCTACCAAATTAGAATAAGAGCTCTTTTCTTTTTAAATGTGGATCTGCAACGGGCAATTGAAATTAAGGTGTATATATCAACAACAGTAAAAAGCAAGACTATGAATGAAATGTCCTCAGATTTCTTGAAATTTAAAATGGTGTTTTGGGCTGTGCTGTTTTGGCCAAGTCTGTAGAAAGCTGGCATTTGATTTTGATTATGTAGTTCACCCAGCCCTTGGGCATTGTTACACATCAATAAAGAAGGTTGTACTCAAGAGGAGGAGCGGACACATTTCACTTGCCTACATCTTAATAAATGTGTATGCAAGCCTTGGTGGGTGAAGCTTTTTTCTTTAGATCATTATAAAAACAATTTACGTGCTTGCTAGAACAAACTCACAACACGATCTCATTTGATCTTAACACTAATGCTGTGACGTAAGTGGGGCTGGTAGTATTATCCCCATTTTACACGTGGTAGGACTGAGACTCTAGGCTTCCACAAAAATCTAGAAGTGGAGCAAGCAGTGCATGATGACTGAGGTCTTTGGCTTTGAGTTACTGTGTCTTATTCAGCAAATACTGGGTTTCTAACACATGCCAGGCACAGAGCTGGGCTCTGTGGGTGCTTCGGGGGCTCAGACTGACCCCACCCATTCATCAGGCAGCAGAGTATGTAATCCAGGTCACAAGACATCTCTCCGTGAGCACAGAATAGGTCGGTCAGCGACACTCCGCTTTTAAAGTTTAGAGCTACAGACGCAGGCACGCTCCCCTGTCTGTTTCTGAAAAGATGTGCAATTTTCAACCATCTGAGTCCTCCCAAGCCAGAAAGGCAATTCAGTGGAAGGCTGGTAGGATGCAGTTCACTGGTGAGGTTGTTACCATGCCTTTTACAACTCTTCACTGTAAAGAAGACAACAGTTTCAGGCTTTGATATCATTGGCCTCAATTTCCTGGTCTATAAAAGGGAGACAGCAGTGAGAAAGCACTGAGGAGAAAGATCATTCTTGGTTTTAATTTTAATGAGTGCACATTAAGTCTAAATGCCAGTGACTTATCTAAAGGAAAAAGCTTGACTGCCTTCGTTAACACAGGAGTCTGTTACTATCACTTATAAAAACCAAGAAAGGTATTGGCATGTTTTTTCATAGCAAGAGGCATTTTTTTCTAGAGAGCATCAGCAGGCAGTTTTGCCACATCTCATAGCATGATTTCAGCAGCACCCTCGCCACCTGATTCCAAAAGATAGTTCCCTCGCGTTCTAGAGCCGTACAGAGCTGGGAGGGCTTACCCTATGAATCTTGTGTTTTGTGGGCATGTAGTTACTTTTCATTTCAGTTTTAACTCTCTTAGAAAAACCAAAGGATACCTCTTTTTCTGAGATTGGACAGAAGGAAGGAAAAATGGCTACAAGATGTTTTGAGGCCCCAAGGAAGGAAGCGTAGGCAAAACAGGAGGAGATAAGGTCACTGTGCCTGTGTTTGTCCCAGTTGCCCTCAGATGGGTTCTTAGCCCTCCCCTGTTGTCTGAATGACAGACTGGGTTTCTAAGGCTCCCAGGTCAGCTGACCTCTGCCTGCATTTAATATGAGGTCACTGAGAGGAGAGTAAAGGTGAGAGATGGCAGAAAACAAGGTAATTTGTTTTCTGTCTCCGTAGCTGCATCTTCCCCTTAAGGGCCCATCTCCCACTAGGTGAGTATAGCTCCAGCCATCTTGCCTCTTCCCCTGGTCCCAGCGGCTCCAGGAGGCCATGGCCTCTGCCATATTGTTCATCTCTGGGTTATTTCACTCACCCTAGTAGGCTCTTCCATCACCCGTGTAACCAGTTTTCTATATTAAATTCCTTCTGTTTGAAATCTTTAGAATGTTTTCTGTTTTCCTGATTGGACCTTGACTGATACAATCATCCATCAGGGGAATCAAGAATTAAGCACTGTGAGAAAAATGTAGAACCAATGTGGGGAACAGATAGCATGATGCTTCTTGATTTTTAATGTAAATATGCATTTGGGGGAATATTGTTAAAAATGCACACTCTGATGCAGTAGGTCCAGGGTAGACCTCAGATTTTGGCATTTCTTGTAAGGTGATGCTGATGCTGCTGGTCCATGAACAGCATCTGAGTAGCACAGAAATAGAGGATTAGGAAAAGCTGAATGGAAGTGGGGGAACTTCCCTGACACCAACTTAATTTAGTCTGAATCTATAAGGACCCTGTCAGCGTTGTGTGGTAACCTCATCCAGCCACTCTCAGCACCTTGGGAAGAAAAGCAGAGAGGACAGACACGGGAGTGAGCCTCATGGAGGAACATCAAGAAGTCAAAGATCCTAAAACACCAGAGAAAGCAAACGGAGTTGTCCCATTTGAGATCTGAGCCTTTGTAATGGGTTGAGCCAAGACCAGCGATCCGAGAGGTCAAAAGAATGTAGGAAATGATGTGGACCAAAAATAAAGTCAAGGAGTTGGCAGTTAGGGGGACGATGAGTTTGGATTCTTGACAAAGGAAAATTTTCAAGTGATGGTAAATGATGTCTCAGTTGGGACAACTACAAAAAGGAGTCAGAATAGCGTGGAGCTAAAGATCAATAGACTCGGGAGAAGTAGAAAAACCATGAGGTCAGGGAACAAAAGGCAGAAGCATCAATGTGGGAGGTAAAGTCTTCACGTTAGAGGGGGTCAGGTTACCAAAGTTCTGTATAAAGTCAAAGCTCCACCACAAGCTTGTAGAGTACAGGGTAAAACTGAGAGCCAGGATATTCTGACACTAACTGGAATGCTATGTGCCTACACATTTTTTTCTTCTTACGAAGTTCTAGATTCTCAAAGGGATCTGTGACCCGCAAAAGGTTAGAAATCGCTGTTGAGAGTAGCAGTGTGAGCCATGTTGGCAGTCACTAAGGAATATAAATGTTCGTTATGAGGGGTCCTTGAGAAAGAAAGAAGAGGACAGAAAAACTTCTCCCGTGTAGATTTCCAAAAGAGATCTTCGTGGTCAACCACTATCAATGACGTCACCAGTGGGTGAAAAACCAAGAGTTAATTCCTGATGGTTAGATCAGGCCAGCAGCACCTGAACCCACTGGTCAATCAGAGCAAAAAGAGATGGATATTATATGCCTCCTGGTGTGATTAATAAGAAACAATGTCAAGGAAATATTCTTGTCAAAACAATCTAACCTAAAACTCTAGATTTAACTCCCTGTCAACAGTAAGCACAGGGAGGAGAGAAACATGTTAAACACACTGCTGAGAAGCAATCACCAAAATCTAGAACGGGGGAGACTACAGGACAAGTGACCTAGCATTTTTCAATGAATAAATAGCAGGAATTGAAAACAAGGAGGTGGAAACTGTTCAGATTTTGTTTAATGCTTATTTATTTATATTGAGAAAGAGAATGAAAGGGGAGGGGCAGAGAGAGAGAAAGGGAGACAGAATCCCAACCAGGCTCTGTGCTGTCCGTGCAGAGCCCAACTTGGGGCTCAAACTCATGAACAGTGAGACCATGATCTGAGCTGAAATCAAGAGTTGGACATTTAACCAAGTGAGCCACCCAGGTGCCCCACTGTTAATAGATTTTAAAACTTAAGAGACGTAACAAACCAAATACAATGTGTGAGTCTTATTAGTATCCTGACTCAAATCAAATTAAAAAAACATTGATGTGGGGCGCCTGGGTGGCTCAGTTGAGTGTCCGACTCAGCTCAGGTCATGATCTCACAGTTCATGAGTTTGAGCCCTCATTGGGCTCTGTGCTGACAGCTCGGATCCTGGAGCCTGCTTCAGATTCGGAACTGCCTTCCTGTCTCCCTCTCTCTGCCCCCAACCAACTCATATTCTGTCTCTCAAAAATAAATAAAACAAACAAAAAAAAAACATTGATGAGACAATTGACTAATGACTGGCTGGATATTTGGTTTATTTAAGGGTTACATGGCATTATGGCTATATTTTCTAAAAAGAGCCCTTATTTCTTAGGGATAAATTCTGAATTATTTATAGATAAAATGGTAAGATGTCTTGGAGTTCCTTTAAAATAATCCAGTGGTAGTGATGGTTGGAGGGGTCTTGGGGGTATAGATCAATCAAGATTGTCTCTAAATTGATATTTGTTGAAGCTGGGTCATGGGTACATGGGGATTTGTTGTACTTCTATCTCTACTTTCGTGATTACTTGAAATTTTCTACAATACAGCCACAATTAATGGTTTACGAGTAGGTTATGTATGGTAAGTACTGACCTAGAAATAACAACATCGGACAAGGTATACCACTTTACTGGATAAGGCTATGGAAAAGGTGAGGAAGCAAAAAGGAAGATTAATGAAGAGAATTTCTCTGGAGTGTTGTGAAGGGACCTAGCAGAGGGTTCCACGGAAGAGACAATCTGGTGGTAGCGGTGGTGATGGGTCAGAGTCCGTGGGAGGAGAAGGGATTGTCATAGAGAAAGGTGACTGGAAGCAGTAAAGAAGGGGGACCTTCATAAGACTGACAGATGCAAAAAGGCCATTTCTTTCTGGGGGGGTCTGGGCTGGATCCACAGAAGAAACACACCAATTTTCCTGGGAGCTGGAAGGGTTATTAACTCACCTCTGGGGTCTGTTTTTCTGTAACGCTCCAGCCAAGGATCTTTGACAACAGGAAGGTTGTTTATATTTCTCCCCGCCACCTAGCCACAACACACACACACACACACACACACACACACACACAGAACTAAAGAAGATGAAAGAAAGAAAGAAGAAAAAAGAATACCGAGCACAGTGCCCACAATGTAAGGCAAATGTGCCAGCATCATCAGCCATTAGACCTGATAGAACTCCCGCTGTGCGCACAGCCAGCTGGAGGCCCTGGGGAGCAGTTACACAGCATGAGGAAGACACACAGCCTTAGCACTGGAGGCGTTTACATTGGGAACATTCTAGAAGAGAATTTCCTCCATTCTTGCTGCTAGGAGAGAGAAAGTAGACCAAATTTCCTATTTACCCAGCTAGATACAAAAGGCACCAGAACCACTCTTTCCTCCTCCCCCTTCCTTTGAAACTTTCAGAGATACCAAGCTTCACTGAGAAATGTCACAGATAACAGTCATAGCCCGAGGCATGGGGTCTGGGACCAGAAGTCTCCAGTTCTGTATCTGCCACAGCATCACATAGCGATCACTAAGGTGCCACTGCCTTGGCCCAGGGGGACAAGGGAGCCAAGAAAACAGAAATATTTTTTTTAAATAGCAAATGTCAGGTAGATTATCTGCTAGAGGAAGTTAGTCCTCCGGGGAGGACTATGGAGCAGATGCCAGAATCCTCCGGGGGTGGTGGGTGAGGGAAGGGTGTAGTTAACCATTACACTTACTACTTGGCTAGTGGGCATGCACAGAAAAGAAAGAGAAAAAATAGTAAGTGGTGTGGGTTGAAAATCGTTGAGAGCACTGTTCCTGGGGGGGGGGGGTTTTCATTCAAAGACTTATAGAAAATACTGATGTAGGTATAAGTGTGCGGGGAGAGAAGCACCACCAAGAGATGGGAAGGTGGCAGCAATAAAGCTAAATCAATGAAGCCAAGGCTGTGTGAAAAGGTCCACATTTCGGGGCGGGGGGGCATTGCGAGTCAGATGGAATGGTAATCAAAGACGATGGAGTTCAAGGTTGCTGAGCTGGGGCAGGGTTGGGCAGGATGTTGTAGGAGCTCCTGTTCAAAGCCTAGCAAATTTCACATCTGTGAAAGCCTCCATTTCTAGACCCAGTGATCTCATTACCACAAAATTGAAGATGAAACACAATAGTCACTGCTTTTTTCCTGATACCCAAGAACTGCACCAGTTTAGTGAAATCTCACCTGGAGCCCTTTTCTAGTGATGGTGCTGGGAGTCGGCAGACACATAGTTTGAGTAGTATCCACGAGAGCATCCAAATGGCAAGGAGCACCTGGTGGGCTGCTGGGTTCCTGGTGGGCTGCTGGGTTCCTCGTCTCTGTGCAATCAACATAAATACGTGGTCTTTTATGGTTTCAATAATCATTCAGGTACATGCCTGGCTGGTGGTCCAGAATCTCTTTCCATAGGGCTCTTCCAAACAATTGTCTAAGAACCGTAGGAAACATCATCAGTCTGGAGTGGGGGGAGCAAGGATTGCTTGAGCACCGTCAGTAACTACGGGCATTTCTTTTAAAGAAAAAAAATTTTAATGTTTATTTCTTTTAATGTTTATTTATTTTTGAGACAGAGAGAGAACACGAGTGGGGGAGAGGCAGAGAGAGAGAGAGGGAGACACAGAATCTGAAACAGGCTCCAGGCTCTGAGCTGTCAGCACAGAACCTGAGGTGGGGCTCGAAATCACAAACCGGGAGATCATGACCTGAGCCGAAGTCGGATGCTCAGCCGAATGAGCCACCCAGGTGCCCCAGGTATTTCTTGCCTATAGCATTACTGGTGAAACTTGACCTTGCTTAGTGTTTAGATATTTATCTAGATTCACATCTCAGGATGGCTGCCGTGGGGCTCCAGAACCAGGCTGTGAAGTTAAAACGTGCTGAATTGACCGTCACAGCTCCTTTCTAGAGTACAATCCCGTTCCAGGAGCATGTAGAACTGCTCCAGTATGTGCCACCTTACCAGCCTCTTCCCTCACTCTCTCTTCAAGGACCACTCAAAACCAGACTAGGTCTAGCTATGCCCTTTCCCAGAACACTGGCCTCTGCCATACTAGAGAAGCCGGCATTTGAAACAGCCCTTTCATTGGGCAACCAGTTGACTCTTGGGAGAGAGCATTGCTGCACATACAAGTGGAAGATAGCTGAGATTCTTTCTGAGGTTCTGTGATTCATTCACAAATACCTCATGTGTCATGACTGTGCCAGGTGGGGAGACAAAAATGATTTATGAGCCCAAGGAACCCACAATGCAGAGAGCCTGAGGGGGTAGCGGGAGTCATGGCAGAATCTGTGCAGATACTCTGAAGACCCACAAAAAGACAGCTAACCCAGAATGAGTGGATCAGGAAAGGAAGCCAGAAGGTCTTGAAGAGGTTTTCTTTGCCTGAAGCATTTTGCCTTCAAAACCAAGAGGGAGAATGGAAGCTGAGTCTCGAAGAGGTTTTCAAAACCAAGAGGGAGAATGGAAGGCAAAATGCTTCAGGCAAAGAAAAATGAATATATCAAAAGCGTGAAGGAATGTGCAAAACTATAGACAATAGCACGCATCAGGGTTCAGTTTGGAAGTAGCATAAAGGGTAATATGCCAAGGAAAGCTAAGAGATAAGCCTGGTGACAGAGGCAGAGCCCATGAGAGCCTTATGGACCACACTAAAGGGTGTGGAGTGTCCCAACAGGATTTTATAAGAGGTAGGGACATTATCAAGCTCATATTTTACAAAGATCCCTGGGGACAGTGTGCAGACAAGGCCAGAGGATGTTCAAGTCTATAATCTAGACAAGAAAGAATAGAAGAGGGGAAAGCAAGGGAACTAGAAATAATGAAAGTTCAGGGCACAGAGAAATTCCAGGCCTTATGAGCCTGAGAAGCAATTTGTTGTTGTTGTTGTCGTTTTTAATTTTTTAATTTTTTTATTTATTTTTGAAGGAGAGAGAGAGAGAGCATGAGCGGGGGAGGAGCAGAGAGAGAGGGAAACACAGAATCCGAAGCAGGCTCCAGGCTCTGAGCTGTCAGCACAGAGCCTGACACGGGGCTCAAACTCACGGACTGGGAGATCATGACCTGAGCCAAAGTCAGAGGCTCAGCTGAATGAGCCACCCAGGCACCCTGCCTTAGGAGCTATTTGTAAAGCTAGGCAGACTCAGTGTTGGCTATGTGTGCCATCTTTATCTCATTATGTCAGAATATTTAGGCTTAAGTCTGGGAGAATATGAACTCCAATGTAATGGGTAGATATTCTTCCCAGCAATTTTCACCTAGATATACATTGAGGTCAGAGGTCATTCTTTCCCCCAGAACAGGTAGCGCTGTCTCTCTTCTCACTCTCCTCTGTGATATGAGACCTCACACATACTTCCAGTCTCTGCAGCAGGGCATAACAATAAGAGTTACTATATTCACAGAGCAAGTTTTATACATGTGGTTCATTGAATCCTCCTTCCTCACATTTTTTCCAGGAAGCAATTGAAGCTAAAAGGTTACATGACTTAACCAAGACTCCACAGTTAGTAAGTGGCAGAGTTGGAGCTTGAGGTTAGATCTCTTGGACACTCTTCCCCTCTATACACTCTGCTACTTGATACTCATTTGCTTATTATGTGTCTGCCTCACTCTACTGGATTATAAACTCTTTGAGACCGTGGATTGTGCCTCATTTTTCTTTCTATCCTGGTACTTTGCTTAGGGCCTGACAAAGGCATTAACTTCTGAATGAATGAACTTTGTGGGAGGTTTTAAAGAAGTCATAAAAACATAAGGGAAGGGAAGCAAAAATAATATACAAACAGGAAGGGGGACAAAACCTAAGAGACTCTTAAATATGGAGAATAAATAGAGGGTTGCTGGAGGGGTTGTGGGGGGGGGATGGGCTAAATGGGTAAGGGGCATTAAGGAATCTACTCCTGAAATCATTGTTGCACTATACGCTAACTTGGATGTAAATTAAAACATAAATAAATTATTAAAAAATTAAAAAATAAAGAAGTCATAAAAGGTTGATCACCCAGACTATGTATAAAGAAGGAAGGGGAGTATTATTGCCTCTTACTTGGGTACAGTTGGCATATTGGCATTAAGTTGTACATATGATTCTCAAGTCCTTTTAACACCAGCCAGTAGAACTTCCCCCCTCTTTCCTGAGTCACTGCCCAAATGGCAGCAGTTAAGAAATGTCAGGGCACAGAATTCTAGCCAAATGCTTCAATTTGCTGCACTCCAGGGATAGCTGTGCATGACCTATTTATTAGAGAACTAGACCAGACCACTGTAGTGGTCCTGCTTACCTTGAGGGCAAATCTGTGGGCAGGCTCAGCATTGGGTTACATCACAGGCTTTCATCTGCCAGTGAGCCTCTGACCAGGGGAACGTCCCGGAAGCATGTAAGCAGCACACAGGGCATATGCCGCCTTTAACTATATCACGTGCTCTGGCAACACCTTTGGGAATTAGAATAAAGTGACTTTGGGAAATGTTGGCCAGTCAATGGGGACCTTGCCTACAGCCCAGGAAGACAGCCCCAAGGAAGAGTCAGTGAGGGGATTCAGTTCCATCCCTCCCCCCCACAAAATTCCCAGGACATTCACGAGATCCACCGAAAGCCAGACCTATTTGAAGAGGCATATCTCTTGAAAAAGGAACATTCCCTGAAGCCCGGGGTTTTCTAGCAGCCTAAACACAGCAAAACTTGAGGTGCTGGCGTTTTGCATGCTTAACTTCCTGTTTCTAAAGGAAAAGAGAGACTTTACCAAGACTTTGTGGCTGTCAGGCTGTTCCCTCCAGTCTGGTGACTTCACTGTGGATGAATCAGAAACATATGGATCAAATTTCCTCCTAAAATACACTTCGGTTTGGCAATTAAAAGAAAATGTGTACGATATAGCAGATTTGGTGGCCACCAGCCCTGCAAGAAGGGGGTGGCCAAAATTATCATAACTATTTATTGAAAGAAAACTTGATTGCTAATGGGCACAGAAGAAACCATGGCAAAAACTGGCAAGAGATTTGTGGATGGCGCATCTTGGCTTCTGAAGCTTGTAAGCAAAGACAGGGTGTTTACAAAGATTCTAGTGGAAATGTGCTCTTGAATTTGGGTTTAGAAACATTGACTTAGAAGTTATAAAGAAAGATTCTTTTAGGAAAAGAGGTGCTACAGATTGGAATGAGATAGACCTAAAAACTCCTTCTAACAGACTGACTATTCTACTGTTTAATGAAATTAATACGGCAGTACAGCTTGTCAATAAGCAGAAACCCACAGAAACCAAAAATGTATACACAGGAAACATAAAAATGCTTGTAATAGTTCTTAGCAGAGGCAATTGAACACATGAAGAGCGAGAAACATCTTAATAAACCAATTTGGCAATTTATAGTGATTTATCCACAAGCAGGGCATCATATGAATTTTTCATTTTTTTTTTTCAGCGTTTATTTATTTTTGGGACAGAGAGAGACAGAGCATGAACGGGGGAGGGGCAGAGAGAGAGGGAGACACAGAATCGGAAACAGGCTCCAGGCTCTGAGCCATCAGCCCAGAGCCTGACGCGGGGCTCGAACTCACGGACCGTGAGATCGTGACCTGGCTGAAGTCAGACGCTTAACAGACTGCGCCACCCAGGCGCCCCTGAATTTTTCATTTTTTAGTGTCACTTTCCTGGGTAGGATTCATCACAATGACATTCATTTATTCATTCGTTTATTCTTTCACTAGTAACTTACCTAGGACCTATTCCAGATGCCAAATGCTGAGCCATGCTCTGGGATTTGGGTGTCTTATACAAAGATGTCCACGACACTGACTCTTCCCTCGTGTAGTTTGTAGCAAAACACACAAATAAATCTTTAGCTATCTGTGTGCAAATTGTTATGTACTTGATCCTGTACCATCACAGTTTAGCAGAGTAGTTAGGCACAAAAACTTTGTAAATAGATTTGCATTTGACCTTGAGTTCTGCTGCTTACAAGTTGGGTGACCTTGAGTAAGTTATTTCATCTCACTGGGTTTTAGTTCTTTCATTCGACATCTGAAAAAAGGTAATACCTGCCTCATCAAACTGATGTGAGGAGAAATTCCCTGCAATACAGCACCGATACTAAACTTTGATTTAGATACCAAATTTGGGATTAGTCAGATTTCAGTCCAAGAAACAAATTCTTTGCTCTGAATACTCCAGATAAAAGCGATTTAATACAAGGAATTGGGCACTTACAAAATTATTTGATGATGGGGAGGAGCAAGAGGCAGGGACCCACATCTGGGCTTAACCAGTCTCCAACGTAGCTGGGACGCATCAGAGATCAGGGTGCATTGGCTGATCACACTGCTGGGACTGATGTATGGTCCCCCCAAAGCCATTGTCCCGACAGGAATGCTGAATTTGCCTGCAGCTACTGTCTCTCATAGCAGAAACATTAGCAGAAAAATAGTTTTCCTCTTTTCATCTTCAAAATTGTGTGGGAGTGTATTTATTTGGTGTTTTAGTGCTTCCAGGATCCTAGTTGCCAGGGAATCAGCCAATGTAATTTTTAGCTTTCTAGCCCCTGTAACACAAAAAGGAACATAGAAATTGATGGAAGTAAGTATTGCGTGCCAGCTGACCATGTCCAAGATTTAAAGTACTTACCACAGTGTTAACATACAAGAAGGGCTTGAATGTTAACTATGATTATGATAGATACACAAATCTAAGTCAGCATTCATAAACTATTATTCTAAGAAGTGAAGGTAGTCCATATCATATTTTCCTTCTCCACTGTGTCTAAAGCATATAATCAGGGAAATTAGATTTTCCATATCTGAAGCACAGGTAAATTGAATGCTCTGTCAAAGGTCTAGCCTAGTTGTTCTGATCTCAGTTCCCCAGTGCAGCATTTTGTTTTTTATTTTTTAATGTTCATTTATTTTTGAGAGAGAGCGAGCCTGCGCGCGAGTGGGAGAGGGGCAGAGAGAGGGAAACAGGATCTGAAGCGGGCTCTGCACTGACAGCAGCGAGCCCAACGCGGGACTCGAACTCACATACCGCGAGACCATGACCTGAGCACAAGTCGGACACTTAACTGACTGAGCCGCCCAGGCGTCCCTCTAATGCACCATTTGATAACAGCTCCAAAGGAGAAAGTGTGGTAAGATGGTAGATGATGAAATTTCAGATTACTCTCTTTTCAAAAAAAGAAACAAACCCTCTTATCTGATGTGATAAAGTAGGTTCTGAAGAAAATGAGTAATTATAGCAGGGATGTAAATAAAACTCAAGCTTTGTCCAGAGTGTTGACATGGGACCGTTTTCCATCTCGCATACAGTGGCATGAACAAAAAGATGAAGGTGGAGTCAGTTTTTAGTTTAGCTTTTTTTCTTTTTCCAGTTTTTCACTATACTTTGGTTTTCTATTTTTGTTGGTTTTTGAATTGGACTTTTAGCTGATTTGTCCTGTACAGCTTTTGGAAGCTTTCAGATTGAATGATGCTATTTTCCAGGGTTTGATGAAGACTAATGCATCATATTTAGATGGTTCCAGTTATTCAGTAAGGTCATGTTACTTTGCAACTAGTCAATCATATCCTAGAGAACTCGGAATGAGGTTGGCATAAGAAAGATGGGGTTATTTTTATTGTAACAGCAGATGAACTTAGAAAGTGAAAGGGGCCAGTGGAAGAGCCAGAAAGACAATGGACAGATGCCCCAACAGCCTATTCCTCCTCACCCCCTCCCAACAACACACAAGAAATTTTTCCAAGTCACTTTTTACATATGCCTTGACTATTGATTCATCAAAGATGTCTTCAATGGATTCACAACTCAAACCACATTGCAGTGTTTTTTTTTTCTAATAAAGAAAAGGATTGAAAATGTAAATATAGTATTTCTTCTATTTTTACAAATGAATGCGCTCAATACAAAACACTGTCAGCAGCTAATACTATGTTAATACGCTCAGATCAACTGGTTACACAAGTGAAATGGTAACATTCCCAAATGAAATGTGATCAAATGCTTTCACATGCAGTTTGCCTTCTTCCTCCACTTCTTAGCAGAAAGAGCTTTTTTGGATACATTTTGTCAACACTGACAGAGTAAACAGCTTTTTCAAGAGACTGGAGTGTTTTCCTTCTGATTCATTGTGGATGCCTACAAGAGTACTTCCTTTTAAGTTAAAGCATTTTACAAATTCTTTCTACTGAATCAATTTACATACTTTTATCACCACTGTTTTTTAATAAGTAACTTTTCTTTCTTACTCAAAATTCATTTCACTGCGTCCCAACCTTTCTGTGATGCTTGGAGAAAAGAAGCAGAGTTCATTTAAAACACTCTTGTTTATGATGGATGAAACCACAAACTTTTTGTGATGTTAACCCGCTCACAAAAAGAGAATCTGAACTTCAGAGTATTTTGTGTTTGGAGAGAAGGCACACCAAGGAGAATGGGCTCATTTCAATTCAATATATTATAGGAAGGAAAAGATCAAGGAAGAGCTGGTCTTAAAACTGTCAAAATATGAGAATTTGATGGGAAGAAAGAAGGAAAACAGAGCAGTTGGAAATGCAAAGATAAAAGAGTTGGATCCAGACATGTCTATGTAATTTCCCAGAAATGGAAACTGTACTGGCAATTTGGAAAGAGATATCAAGAAACAATATGCATTAAATGTTGAGTGTTTCTTGTAGCAGTGAACTTGGAAGGCTCTTAGAACACATGGCATGATGGTCTCGTGATTCATCTACATATGGCCTTGTGCTTGGTGACTGACAAAGGGAGAAACCAAGTTTCATAAGGAATTAAACACAGAAGAGGAAGCTAAACACTATTTCAGAAAACGACTCTGAGAAGCTTCTAGGTCAACAGCAGAGTATTAACTAACTCAGCCTATTAAATACACATGGGAGAGAGTAAACAACTCTATTAATAATAATGTGTCATTTCTTCTGTTTTCTTGATGGTGCAACAATTGACTTGTCTAAGGTTGATTACGTAGTTATTGGTGGTTGAGTTTAGGTGCAAAAAGAGTTCTTTCCACAACACCAGTGATTCCCAATCCTGGCTACTTGTCAGAATCATCTCAAGGGCTTTGCAAAAATACAGATTCTTGGGCCCGAGCCCAGGAAATTCTGATTCAGTAGTCTAGAGCAAGCCCTGAGAATCAAATATTTTTTAAGAGGTTCAGATACATGGTCCTCTGGCGGGAAACAATGGCCACAGCTGCAAGCAGGTAGCATGAGAACCGGTGAAGATAAGGGGCCAGGAGAGAAGGGGGTGGAACAGAGGAACAGAAGAAACTGTTGCAAAACTACACCAGCCACAAGTCTCTGAAAATCCTCCCAGATCTGAAAAAATGCTTTGGCGTCACCTGCATTTATTTCTGAGACCCCAGGCCTTCCTAACCAGCCCACCCCCTCCTAGATGGCCATGAGATACTCCTGTGGTTTGAAGCTGTGCTTTCAGAAGTCACAACAACCATGGTAAAATGCCGCTGCCACACCGTGTATCCCCCAAGATGAATTATGATGAGATATTTAGGTCTCCATCAATAAATAATAATAATAATAATAATAATAACAACAACAACAAAGAGGCATTTGGAGCTATGAGTGCCCTGAATGTGGACTTAGCTACTTATGTGACACTTTTTCAAAAAAAAAAAAAAAAGTACGCAATCAAATCAGTGGCACAAATGTATATCAATCCTGGCCACATACATAAATGTTCTTTCTTTCATTCAATATCGCCTCTATCTTTTGTGCTCTATTTCACCACACTGAGCGAAAATATCTGTCCACGAGTCTTTAAGATCTCTCAGAAGCACAAGGGGAATAGTGCATTATCAAATTTTCACCAAAAGTTACCATGGCATTTTTTAGCAGAGTGGATATTATCTTATTTGGCAGGCCATGAAGCTTCCTCACCTCTCTGGGGTCTTCGGAATGTGGTCTCATGATTGGTTTTACAAGAGAAGTTACTAGGGATATGGTGGAAGTTCCAAGAGCGAGTCTATATCCTTACTGCTGGCTGTTCCTTCCTGGGTGGGGCACACACAGAGCACAGGGACCTGTTCTCTGATTCCACAACAGAACTAAAGACAGCAGTTCTGCTGGAAGACTCAGATCCGGGGGCCCGTCCTCGTCATTTTCCGAGTGAGTTCTAGTCCAAGTGTGGACATAAGAAGCAGGGACAAGGAAAGTGGGAGATAGAGCAAGGCTGATAACATGAAGGAGAATAACAATTCTGCATTTTTATCTATTCACCCAACAAATGTCTGTGAACATCTGCTATATTCCAAGTCCAGTGCTAGAGGCCAGGGGGACAGTACCCCAGACAGACATGGCTCTGGCCCCACAGAACTCGCAGACGAACACAAAGCCAACTAAAAAACCGAATCATTTCAAAGTTTTGTAAGAGCTAGGGAGAAAGGGTTTTAGGCAAGGGAAGGGCATAATCTCATAAGTGATTTAATAAGTTTAGACCAGGGGCGCCTGGGGGGCTCAGTCGGCTCAGAGGTCCGACTCTTGGTGTTGGTTCAGGTTGTGATCTCTCAGTTCCTGAGCCTGAGCCCCACATCGAACTATGAGCCTGCTTGGGATTCTCTCTCTCTCCCTCTCTCTGCCCCACCCCTGCTCATGCGCTCTCTCTCTCTCTCTCTCTCTCTCTCTCTCAAAATAAATATAGAAAAAAGTTTAGTCCAGCAGCTGTGTGCCAGCATCAGTGGGACTGAAGAGAGCAGCAAAGAGGCCACTGCAGCCATCCAGATGATAAATGACAGTGACCCAGCCTGGGAGGGCAGCAGTGAAGGGAGAAGACAGACGGAAGTAACTGAACTGCCACCACCAGCAGCCACGTCGTGGATGGACTCTAGCACTTGGTCCTTCGGATGCAGCTCGCATAGGTGATGGGATAAACAGAAGCCTGAAGGGGAAACAGGAGATTTGGAGAGCTTTCATTATGATTCAACTCAGCCTCCTTTACTTTAAAATCCCCGCTTCCAGTTTCACAAACACCTACCAAGTGAGCATCTTGTCTGTGCAGGACGCTGTGCTAGACCTACTGTGAGCTCAAGGATGAGGAAAAAAATGGTACCAGAGCTCACACAGCCCACCTTCAGTGAAGAAGAAATGTCAACTATACATGTAACTAAAATAAAGCAAAAATAAGACAAGAATCAGAGAAAAACCCGAAGGGTCTTGGAGTAAGAGGAGGGATTCAACAGGAAGAGAGGGGACAGGATATCCCAAGTGGAGAGAGCAGGCAGAGCAAAGGCGTGGGGGGTGGGAATCTGGGGTCTGTGCTCAGGAAACAGTCTGTTTGGCTCAAGTGTTGGATTGGCAGAGAGTGAGGCTGAGGGGATACTGATCGCTCAGCCTCCAGTTCCTTCGACATCTTTTGCTGTATTTGTGCAACTTTGTACCTGTATCAAATATTTATATCAAAAGCAAACTCTCACTCGGGAATTCTTCTTCATAAAAAAAAAAATGAAATTCTCCCTGGTGGCAAAATTCTTTCCCCTAGGTTGATAGCACAGAGCTCACATAGTAATAAGTGCTATCAAAATAGATGCTTAGGACGACAGAGCTAAAGCTTAGCTGCCTATTGAGAGAAGCTGCTGATTTCTGACATGATTTGTCTTTCTTATTTGAAAGGATTTGCTTCCTTCCCTTCCCTTCTTCCTTCCCTCCCCTGCCTTCCTTCTCTCCTCCCTCTCTTCCCTTCAAGGAATACTGGAGACATATCAAGGAGCTCAGGCTAACATCCTGAAATTTGGGCTAGACGGGCTTTTTGAGGTTGCTGGTGCTGAGATGTGGCCACAGAGATTTGTCTAGGGAAAGTACATCCTAATCCGTCCACAGACGTTCATGGATTGCTTTGGTGAGCCAAGTAGCTGCTGTAAGAATGGTTATGATTTATTTTCAGGAAGATTTTTTTCTTTGGCTCTTTGACACTGTGACTAAGAACCATCATGCTTTACAGTTTTTAAGAGCCTGTCCTGTGCTCAGCCCTGCACTTCCTTACAACATGGTGGGCTTGTGGGCAGAAAGATGTATGTATGCCCCTGAGAGATCCTCAGATCCCCTCACCACTCAGACTGGTGGGGTGACCACTCATCGGGAAAGCCGCACTGCGTGTGAGTGACTCCTGGGAGATCATCTGGAAGCCAGTATCTGGGGACACACTGCTTTTTTGACCAGTCCAAAGTTTGTCCTTTTTATTGTTCCTTCTTGCCACATAGGCAAGTAACATACAGTATAGAAACAAACATTACAGACAAGGCTATCCAGTCTCTGGAAAGGGCATTCAACATAGGGGGAAATGCATCTCAGGGCTCACCCTGGAGATTTCCGTTCATATTCTGGATGTGAGTATAAAGGAATTTCTCTTACCATTGGATTCTTCCTTCTCTGTTCGTCTTTCAAAGGCACATTTCTCTAGAGAGTGTGTCCCAAATGCCATACGTCTGTGAAGTTCTTTACAAACATTAATAGACAAATGGTTAGTTTATATTAAGCACTCCTGTATTGCTCTGACGTGAGCAGTGAGGAGCCCACGGTTTACATTTTTTGTCTTTCTTTTAAAAAGGAATGAGGAGGGGTGGGAGGGAGGGGAGGGTGGGTAATGGGTATTGAGGAGGGCACCTTTTGGGATGAGCACTGGGTGTTGTATGGAAACAAATCTGACAATAAATTTCATATATTGAAAAAAAAAAGAAAAAAAAATAAACTGAAAAAAAAAAAAAGGAATGAGGAATTATATAGCAGATGATCCAAACTTTTTATGCCAGAAAATGAAGGAGTAAGGAAGAAACCAAGATTTTAAAAAGATTTACATTTGGACCCTTTGTGAGGTAAGTGCAAATGGGCATATGAGCTCACGTCAATCTTTAGAAGGGAAGACAGGCCCCAAGTTTACTTTTTACCTTGAGTTTCCTGCTTCTCTGCCCTGAGCAGACTCCAAAATACTGAACTTATTTATGAGGTCCTAATTTTAAAAAATATACTTATAGTGCCACTAATAACAATAAAAATGGAAATAAGTGTTCGTACAAAAACCCAAGAAGACAGGCCATGTCTGAGTTTCCCATGGCCACGTGTTCAGAATTCTTTACAAATAAAGTCATGTAGAGTCCAAACTCATATTTTGTATATGTATGTTTGTACTTTACACGATCAAATGTCTTGACAACATCAGCTATTGAATTATTCAAAACACTTGGCATTTCGTGTGCTTTTTTGTGGAGTAATCATGGTGTTTGAATATCAGTTCTAACACAGTGTGCAATGAAGACTCTACGTCATGTTCAATGTAGAAGGTAAGTGAAGGTGGCGTAGATACCCGCTGGCCATGAATTCCTCTTCTGCCTTGTACTGTTGTGTGCCCTTCAAACGGTTACACAACTTCCCCGGACATCAGTTTCCTCACCTTAAAAAAGAGCAAATAGTAATAGCAATCTCATAGGTCTGGTATGAGGATTAAATCAGAGTATATATGGGGTGTCTGGGTAGCTCAGTGGGTTGAGTGTCAGATTCCAGCTCAGGTCATGATCTCACGGTTCGTGAGTTCAAGCCCCTCATCTTGCTCTGCTGACAGCTAGGAGCCTGGAGCCTGCTTTGGATTCTGTGTCTCCCTCTCTCTCTGCCCCTGCCCCGCTTACATTATGTCTCTCCCTCTCTCTCTCTCAAAAATAAATAAACATTAAAAAAAATTTAAGGAAAGAAATAAATTAGAGTATGTAAAGCTTAGTGTTTAGTACATTTTAAGTAGTTAATAAAAGCCAACTTTAAGACACACACACACACACATACACACATACTGTATATAGCTGGAAGGAAATCTATATATGTACCATATGCATGTATATTGTATATGGTAAGCAGCGGTTATTTAGAGGTTGTGGGATTACAGGAGATTTTAATTTTCTTTGTTTTCCAAGTTTTCTAGGATGAGTTAATAAGATATTTACAATGTCATAACACCTTTTAAAGGATATAATGCAGGACAAGTGATTTATTAGGACAGTTATGGCAGGAGCAAAACCACACGTTAGCTTCCATGCCTTAAAAAAGGACAAAAAGTGAAAAGGTAAATCTTCAACACAGCTGTTACTAAACAGCAGAGATCTCAAGGGATTAAAAGCTGGAAATGAGTAGAAGCAGCCCCAAAATAAAAGGAGCAGGGCTGCCAAAGACAGTGGGGGGTAAGACCCAAAGACCCTCAGTTCAATAAGCACTTCCAACAGATCCTCTCCAAGGCACGGGACATTTTCAAATTGCCCCAGAATAGGCTTTTCTTGGAAAGTGTACCTAAAAAGATTCAGAAAATGAAGAACCACAGGCATACAAGCACTAAGGAAAAACAGAGAATCAACAACTGATTAAAGTCCCATCCAATTTTTTTTTTTCTAAGAGTGAAGTCACATCAAAGAGCTCAAAACAAATAGATGAAGGTGGGAACCTCATTCCCAGCAGTTTCCGTTACATTTGGGCACAGGGTATGTGAATTGTTGGTGAGAAATCCATTTCTGTCTGCCTGTATATCTTGTTGCATTCGCAAGTCTCTGCAGTAGCCTTCAACAAGGGAGTTTCAGCCTCTCTTGCTATGCGTTCAGGCATCTTCTGGTCTCTTTCTGAGGTTCTGCCATTGCAGTCAAAACATTCTGAGAACTCTAGCTTTTGGTTAAAGTGATTCTCATGACGAAGTCAAAAGAGAGCCAGAAGGGTTTGCTGTTCTGCCTGTGCCCCTCTCTGGGGTATTTATATCATTTGCCGGTTTTACCAAAAATAGAAGTTGTTCTGCCATTTACTGGAAGGGTATCACTCCTTCCCTTCCCTTCTTTCCCTCCCCTTCCCTCCCCTCCCCTGCCTTTCCCCTCCTTCACCCTCTCCTCCCCTCCCCTCTCCCTCCCCTCTCCCTCCTCCCCTTCCCTCCTCTCTCCCTCTCCTCCCCTTCCCTATCATCTTTTCTCCTACCCTCTCTTTTCTTCCCCCCTCCGTCCTTTCCTTTCTTTCCCACAGTCCTTCTTCCTCTCTCTCCCTCTCCCTCTCCTGCCTTTGTTGCTTCCTTCCTTTCCCCTATGCATGTATATGCATTTAGTAACTTTATCAACCACCTATTGTGTGGCATCCATTGCACCATGAATATAAAGATACTGTAAGGCATGGCCCGGGCTGATATTACATTTTCATTGTCTTTGTTTTGGCCCCCAATTACATTCTAGTATCCAGGCAGTCACTCCTTTTTATTAAGCGTCTGTTACGTGTCTGGCACTTTCATGGATCTTATTTTACTTAATTCCATCGTCCACCCAGAGTTAGGTATTACCATTCCTATAACACAGATGATTGAATTTAGTTAGGCTCAGAGGGTTTAAATATCTAACCCAGGGGCACTCAGTTCTTAGGAGGAGGAGTCAGAAATTCATTCTGATTTTTCTGCTTCCAAGTTCAGTGAGTTTTCTGCTCAGCCTCCATACTGATGTGAAGGACCAAAACATACTTTTATGTTTTTGTGTTTTTTATACTGCACTGCACATGCAGTGTGGACAAAAAATACTTGTATGGAAGTAGGTCTCGATTGTATTAAAATGGTCTGCATGATTTATTTATTCTTTCATGTGCTTATACTTGGCAGCACTGTTCAGAATTTTCACATGTATGTGCATTGTTCAGATACAGGAAACTGGTCAAGGTTTTACCACTTATGTTCAGAGAGCAAGGTGAATAACCTGGGACCCACCCTGAGCTGAGACAGATCAGCAGACATATAAACACCAGTAAGGGCTTGTATGGGTTCTGAAAGCACGCTTCCCTTGATTGGAGCTGGTTACAGAGGACACAAAGGAGGGAAAAATCTTCAGTGTCCAAATAAGGATAAAAATTACTCTTGAAATCATAATAGAGAGGCGGATTCTTTTTAATTTGGGGAAATTTTAAAAATGTCTAAAATGCAAAAAAAGTAATCTGACAAATATCCGTGTACTCATCGCCCGGAGATGAAATCTGTACACATTTTGTTATATTAGTTTCAAGATTTTTTAGAATGAAATTTATAAACATTTTAAAGTTGGAATCTCTTGTGCCTTCCATCGCCAATCCAACCTCCTCTCTGACTCCACTCCGGTAGGCACCATCAAAGTCTGGTTTCCAATCCACTCTTCGTTCAGTTCCATGAATACATGTGTTTTCATGAACAATTCATACTATTGTCTTGTGTTTATTATAAAATATACATAGGGTGTCAAACTGCTTATAGCATTTTGAAACTTGCTTTCCTCCCCCTGAGACATCACTATGTTTTTGAGTTCTGTGTTGGAATATAGAAATCTAGTCCATTCTTTTAAGTGGCTGTATAGTATTTTTTTATATGAATAAAATAGTTTATTATGCCTTCTCCTACTTCTGTTGATGGATGCAAAGATTGTTACAGATGATACTGCGATAGAAGTGCTCACACAATTCTAGTCCTCATAAATGCATTCAAGTTCTTGTAAGGTGTTTACCTAGAAACAGAGTGGCTGAGTGGTATGCTAGAGGCATGCTTCACTTTACCACATGTTGACAAATTACTCTCTGAGATGGTTGTGCCAATTTATACTCTCACTGCCAGTGCATTTAAGTGGCTGCTTCTCCATACCTTATTCTTTTCTTTTTTTATGTTTATTTACTTTTGAGAGAGAGAGAGACAGAGTGTGAGCAGGGGGTGGGGAGGGGCGGCGAGAGAGGGAAATACAGAAACCCAAGCAGGCTCTGGGCTCTGAGCTGTCAGCCCAGAGCCCCACGCGGGGCTCCAACCCAGGAACCCTGAGATCATGACCTGAGCAGCGCTTAACCGACTGAGCCACCCAAGCGCCCCTCCGTACCTTTTTCAACACTGGTTATTGGCAGACTTAAATCTTTGCCAATCTGCTAGCTAAGCAAGGTCATCTTCTTATTGTTTGCATTTCCCCAATTTACTAGTATAATCTAGTGCTTTTTCATGTTTATGGGCCATTAAGTTTCTTCTTTTGTGAAGTGCCCAGTCATGTGCTTTGCCAACTCCTACTGGGTTATTTGTAGAGTTTTTTCTTATTAACTTATAAGAGAAATCCATTCTGGATATGAATCATCTAGCTGTTATGTGACCATTGCAAACATCTTTTCTTTAACCATTGTCAAGTTAATCATCACATTTTTTTTTTTTTTTCTGTAGGAAGGCCATACAAGGTCAGTTCCAAATGGGTGAGGGCTTTTTGTTTTCTTTAATCCAATGCAAGATGCCATACATAGTGTCTGCAATTAGTTGAAAATCGAGATTTGAGCAAAAGCTCTCCTACAAAGGCCTTCGAGGTTCTTCCCCAAATCTGAAGAGTAACCCCCTCTTAACATCTTGGGAGTTAGATGGAGACAAACACACGCTATACATCCAACAAGAGAAAACAAGAGAAATAGATTCTCCTTTAATAAACCAGTACCTGAGCAGGATCTAGACTTCTCAAAACAGCCTCACGGTAATTTGAAAGCAGTTTCTGTAAGTGACATTTATCATTTTGTGAATACTGTTTTTAGCTCAGATTTAAAATTTTAACTTTGACTAATGGAGTCCTTCTAATTTTTCCCCCTCTTACTAAGAACAGGTTTCAATTATGTAATTATGGTTAAAGAGGTCTGAAGAGTTTTTACTCTTATGCCTGCCCCCTGATTGGATAATGGTTTGCAATGACTGGTTGAGAGCTGTGGAAACACAAATATGAGGCCAAAGGCTTGGATATCTGTATAAATATTTACAAATACGCTTGACTATAAACTCTGTGAGGTGAAGGCCAATGTTTACTATATTCATGATGGTTATATATCCTCAGCATTCTGCTCAGTTGCTAATCCTAGTTAGTGGGCATGCGCTGAACATCCCCAGCTCACAACTACTTGTTAAATCCTAAGTCTGTCTTAGACACTTTGTGTTCTGTGAGCTTGGTGTAATCAGAGTGACCGCTATAGACAAAAGTCCCCACTCTCATGAAGCCTCCATTGTAGTGGCAGGGAGAGAGGAGTTAACGTGGAATAGTGGGGTAGGGCAGCAGTGTTTCTGTTGTAGAGACTGTGGTCTGAGAAGCCTCTGGAGAAGGGGGCATAGTGATATCAACAGCATTTGCTAGACAAAGATAGAAACAGTCACAGAGATACATTGAGATGTATAAAAGCAGTGTCAGGGCTCCAGAACAATGACTTCCAATTCAGAAGGTAAGTTCTGCCTATGTATTTTGATTTGGGGCAGTTTATAGGAGTACTGAAAAAAAAAAATGACTGAAACATTGATTTTAAATTAGAAGGAGCTAATGCATTTGTAAAATATGCTCTCTTTTCCTTGGGGGAATAGTTCACACCCAGAGAGAACAATTGGCCTCTACAGACTGGTGGTGGCCTTTGGCCAGACTGTTAATTGCCTGAGCATTTTGTGTATTCCTGACCACCTATGTCTCCTACAGCCCACCCCACCAGGATAAATCTTCAAGCCCCGCTGAATGTTCTCATTCCGCAAGCAGCTACAAACTAAGGCTCATGGGATGATTTAACAAAAAATTATTGGCAACATTTAAAGTGCAGCACTGAGTGTGTGGGTAGAAACTGCAATTGTACAAACAAAACTTTGGGACTGTAAAGATTGTCCAGGTATTGATTTAATGCAGACCACCTTCCTGTTTCATGTACTTGGAAAAACTGATTTCCAGTTCGTAAGAGTATCTAGTAGGTGTTCAATGTTTCTTGCCCCCTCCCCACAAGGGACTGCCTAAAGAGATAAAAATCATGCTATTCTAGGGTTTTGTTTTGTTTTCTTAGCCAAGGGCTTAAATCACACATGTTTCATAAGTACCTTTTGCTGGGTTTCACTGTTTTGTTTATTTTGTTTTAGTGTCTACAGGCACCTTCAAATTTTCTCCTGTAACTATTTTCTTTTCTTTCCCAAAGTCATCCTCTGACCTGGCTGATGGAGCCGGTCTGCAGAACTTGCAGACGGGTTGATTTTTGCACGGGCTGCAACTTCGACATACAGAATTTACGGCTTCTTTGAGGAACCAATTTTCAAGCTAAAAGAAAAAATGAAAGTGTTCGCTCATCTTTCGAAAAATATTTACGCGCTTAGTGTGTTCGCCACTATCCATTTGGGTTCTCAGTAATAAATACAGAATGTGACATCGGTTTTTCACAAACGTAGGTTTTTGTCTTAAATCTCCAGGAAGTTTATTTCCTCGTCTGACGTTTTATTTTCCTGATTTATTCATCTTGAACGGGCCACAGAAAACCTCCTCTCTCGTAGCTATTGTTCTCTCCCTTTTAAAGATGGCTTGGAAATGGAAACCTTGACTTCTGAGGGTCCTTTTCGGTTTATTCTCCCCTCCGTTACTCCCTTCTGTACACTCTCGGCCGAGGCCGGCAGCATCTGAGCTGAAAAAAACCCGCGGCGGGTGAGGAGAGGAGGGTGTCGTGTTGGAGACACAGGCTCCTGCCGGCGGCCGGTGAGCCAGCCGGGGTTAACGGGGGCGCGGGGGTCAGCGCCCTCGAAGTTGGGGGCCTCGGGCCGAGCCGCGCCGGAGCCGCTGCGACCGCTCAACCAGAGCATCCTGCGGTCCCGCTCCCGCCACGGGGAAAGAATCGCCTAATCTGTCGAGGTCCCACGGAGATCTTGCTCTTCCCGGGGCAGTCTCTGCGACCGAGCGCGTTGCGGGGCCGATGCAGGCGAAGCGGGACTGGAGAGAGGAAAAGCCCAGGCCTGGGTCGGAGGAGGACTGAGGGGCCGGGAGCCGGGGGGATTTCCTCCCGCGCTTCCCCCTCCAACGGGAGCGGAAAATGTGATTTGCTGTGCATTCCAGGCGCGGTTCCCTGGGGTGACCTCTCCCAGCCGGCCCGGGCGGGGGGAGCAGACAAAGCGGCGAGGCAGGCGGAGAGGGGACCCCGCGGGGAGGCAGGAGGGGTGCGGGGGGCGGGGGCAGTACCGGGAAAGGGGGCGGATAGCGGGTCCGGCGGCGGCGGCGGCGCCTGGCCAATGGAGAGGCGCGGCCCTGGGCGCCGCGCACGGCCGCCGGCATTTAAACGGGAGACGGCGCGATGCCCAGCACTCGGTGCGCCTTCCGCGGACCGGGCGACCAAGTGTGCAGCGAGAGCCCTACTCTCTGTCCGGCTGACCCCGCGCCAAGCCGGGGCGGCTCGGGCCGCGGCCGCACACCGCGCCCCGCGTCGAGAGCGCAGGCCCGAAAGACCCGCCGCACTGACAGGTGAGTGCGAAGGTGCCCGTCAGGGTGTGAGTGTGAGTTTGTGTATGTGAGATGTGTGTGTATGGGGGGAGGCGTGCAGAGGGGTCCCCTGCAAGAGACTCCCGCGTCCAACTCGGTGCAGACGCGCGGTAGCCCTCCGTGCGCGCAGACCGAGGCCCCGGTACTTAGGGTGAATAATGCCGAAAAACCGGGGTCCTTCCTGCCAAAGTCGTGGCTGCCGTGACCTCACCTTGCAAGGTCCTCAGGGTGAGGCTGGGAAGGAGGACGGCAACAGCGAGAGCTACGGCCCCGCATCCCATTTCCACCTCCCCGAGCCCCGCTAACGCGCTCCTGGTGCGCCTGCCAGCCGTGCCCTCACCTCGAAAGCGCGGAGTCCGGGTGGGCGCATCGCGGGAGCGGAGGGGTAGTGGGCGGGAGTGGTGGGGAGCGGTGGGGACCTGCGGCTTGGCCGCAGACGATGGGGCGAGCCGCACTAAGAGGGTGCCCTGTGCCTGAGGCGGGGCGCTGGGTCTCGGGACGTCTGGGGGCTCCCGTCCGAGTGCCGGGAGTGAGCCTGCGGTCGGCTGGAGGATCCGGAGAATCCAGCCGTGCGTCCATGGACGCATCCTCAAGGTGAGATGGAGACTCAGGCAAGGGTAGAGTTCCGCCAAGTTCCGCCGGCCGCGGCGGAAACCCGAGCGTCGGGTAACGGGTCAGCTTCAGTGCCGTGCGCGATCCGGGACGCGGAGTACAGAGAGCCCGCGGTGCTCATACCGCACACACCACACACATCCACTTGCTGGCCACGCACGCGTGGGCGCTCGGTGCCCTCTTCTAGGCTTCTCCGCGCCTTGCGCGCCCCTTGGCTGAACCGCGAACGTCCAGGAGCCAGCCGGGCAGAACTAACCCGCAGGGTCCCGTTCCCCTTAATTTGTGTTCTAGAGTGCCCCGCCTAGCCCCGCTGCGTCTCGTTAGCCACTGACGATGCGGGACTGGCGGCTCAGATGCCCAGGTGTTCCCCGTTCCCTGTCGCTGTTTTGCTGACTCCCTTGCAAGACCCGGGGCGGAGGGGCAGAGGTACTGTCACCTCGCCGGCCAGAGCTGTTTGTAGACTTAAGGTTTGGGAAGAACGGAAGCGCCACCGCTCTGGCTTGGCATTGTCTTCGGGTGCCGGCTGCACCTTGGGAGCGCCCCAGCCTGGTGTTTCCCCGCGGCGGGCCCTGGCCACCGTCCCTGGGCGAGGCAGGGGGCAGACAGGAGGTGACCAAGTTTTTGCAGTGAAGCCTTTCCCGCGCTCCCAGAGCTGGCCTGAATGGGTCCTAGGGTAGAATCCGGCTGTCGCCTTCTCCTCCTCTGTCGACTTTGAGTCCCAGCTCTTTTAGACGTTAGGGGTTAAAATCTCTCTTTAAAGGCTACAAGGGCAGAGAGACGACCACTGGCAGGTAATTGGATCTCCTGCTGGAAAAAGCAGATCCGAGCGGTGCGCGCGTCTGTTTATGTTCCCCTTCGAGATGGTGCCAGGACACGAGTTGATTAAAACAATCTATTGTGTTAAGTGGGTCACGGAGATTTAAGCTGTCCAGGGACCCCAGAGTAGTGGCTTCCTTCTGGCTGTACACACAAGTTAAATAAATAGCAGAGAAGAGGTTAAGATAACCCCAATCACAGGGTGAGGAGTCTTCTTTCACCCCTGGGCTTTCCAGCCCCACACCCCTTCCTTTTCTTCTCTAATTTTTTCTTTTTTTTTCTTTTTTTTTTTTTGGAGGTGGTGGGGGGGGCGCTGAGAGACTTGAAGAGATGAACATTTCAAAGCAACATTTCAAAGCAACATTTCAAAGCAACTTAAGATCTTTCTTAAGAAACTAGTCTCATCTCCTCCCTGGTACACCCATGTCTGCAACAGGAGGTGATTTGATGGCTATCACTGAATAAATTGCACCCTTCAATTGTTAGTATTAACGAATTATTGAAGCATTCTTTAGAACGTAGTTACGGTGTGTGTGTGTGTGTGTGTGTGTGTGTGTGTGTGTGTGTGTGTGTTTAACCCTCAGGTCATTGTAGGAATTAAAGTCTTTTGTAACCTTTGTAATTTCACAGGTTTCCTATTTTCTTAAAAGTCCATTTTGAACGAAAATGTTTTGGTAACCCACGATCCATAGGAAATCCTACTTGGCTAACACAGTCTTTATCTGAATGGTTACACAGAGAAGATAGGAACCTACTATGTCCCCACATCTTTGAATGAGCGCTGCCTGCTTGTCTTCTAAACTGAAGCCCTCCGTCTTAATGTTTATGTATTACAAGTGGTAGAAGGCTAAGAAATTTTACACCACAGAACCCTTTACCAAGAAATGCTTGTCAACAGCAAAGCTGTGGAGCATGTCCTAGAGTAGAAGTTAAGGACAGATAGGAAAACCCAGCCCTTTTATGTAAAGAGAAGTGGGGGTGGGGTGGGCAGGGCAAGTCGCTATGGCATCCAACTGAAAGGACCGATCAGGCAAGTGTTACCAGACATGTCTTACATCTGCAAGGAATTTTCTTCAGTTTTAACATATGCTCTTAGAAATGCAAAGCACAACAGTAATTCCTGGGACAACAGAAGTTTTTTCCTTCACATGTGAACATGAAGATACAAACTAGATAATTATTTGACTTACAATATTCTTCAAACTGACTTGTGTTAGAAACAAGTCCATCTGTCCCTTGTTAAATACTGTGCAGAGTGCCCCTAGAACAGTGGTTAAAGACATGTTTGGGGGCTTAGGTAGGACTGGTGTCAAACCCTGGGTCTCCAACTGAGTAGCTGTGTGACCCTGAACAGACTCCTAACTCTTCTGGATTCCCTGACTGATAAAAGGAAGACAATATTATCCACCTCATGCTCTACTATGAGCATCTTCTATGTAGAAGAAATTCTAAAATACGGTCAGAATTTAGCACAAGGCCGTGCGTACTAAGGGTTCAAAATATAGATAGCTCTTATTAATGATGATATTGGGGGAAGTTAGTAACATTATATGGCACCAGATATATTACAAGGTGGTTCTGAAATTAAATCCCAAATCCCACTCACATGGGAACGAGTGCACATCTTGCACCACAATCAAAAACCTATAAACCGGCTGTCTCTCAGTAATGCTCCTCAGTGAACACTGATTACTCTCTAACTTGTTTCATGTTGACCTCAAAAATTATATATAAGCATTCACTTCAACAAAAATTCCTCCAATGAGCAGAGAGTTTCTGAGATACTTAACTACCTGGTGGTGTCCCTCATGTCCGCTGAAATGTGGGCCACAGTCTGACTTAGCTTGGCTGGTCTTCTGAATAGAGAGGTTGTGGTTAGGGTCTTGCAACACATACAACATGAGCCTTTATGTTCTACTAATTTGCCAGCAAGTAGCTCCTATCTTCTTGGTTTCACTTGTCTGAAAAAAAAAAAAAAAATCAACCCAGTGCATGCTTACAAAATTCTCTACTTAACTTCTAAAAGCTGTCTTTTTAAAAATTAAAGGTCAAATTAAAAATAACCTTTGCCCTTCTCAAAGATTTAGTGCTGAGAAGAAGGAAGACATTATTCTAAAATCTGGCCTGCATTTGCTGTCACTTTCATTATTTTCTCCTACTGGGAGAATAATTTGATGTCATGCCTGTTGAATGTTTTTCTAAAACTGAATTCATCAGGAGGAATTGATCGGATGTCCAGGCATAGACATCTGGATTGCTGACTATTGTGAACTCAGTGTAATTCCCACTCAGGACTCCATTTAATGGATTATAAGCAGGTAGGTTAGTGAAAATGAGAAACACAGCAAGGAGAGTGCCCAAAAGTTGGCCTAAACTTTCCTAAAGACACAGACCATTGGAAACAGGTCACACAGAGCATTTTTATTTCTGATTCCCTAGAGTTAGATGATTGTGTTCTTAGAGCCTTGTGAAGATTGGAATAAATCACCGTGACCTACACAGGACAGAGGTGGTTGATATGGCTTCTCCTGCGTGCAGATGTTTTCCCTTGATCTCTAAGGGAAACCTGAAGGAAAGCATCAGCTAGAGAAGACCTGCTCTGAGAGTATCATGTGCTCTGGGACAGATGGATTGGAGGGGAGGACAGTAGTAACGGAAAAAAAAAAAAAAGGTAAGGGTGGGTGGGTCTTGCTGATGGAGAACAGTTGTAGGAGAAAGCTCATCATGAAAATACTAGTTGGAGAAGCAGAAATGCATTAAGGCGAAGTGGAGGCAGGGTTTAAAAAGAAGAATGCTGCCTGCAGTGAGAATAAAGGGAGGTCTTTGTGGGTGTCGGGATGCACTGTGTACCACAAGATGCAGCTTTACTGTAATGATGTGAGTGGGTCATTTCATGAATGCAAATTGCCAAAAATGTTTGCAGCTCACAGTTGGGCATGAGTGGTAGATCCTAGGAAACTGAATCTTGATTAGAATTTGGATTGATTTTTGATAATGGGGCACTCTGCTAGGTATTGATGTGGAAAAGAATTGTCCTCATGAAATTTACATCTTCTTGATTTCCTCCATGTCTGTGATATTTACAAAGTGCAAATTATTTGGTGGTAATACGATTGGGATTGCAAGACAAAGCAGTTCCTTTTCCTTCACTGCATAATCATGACCAGTCTGGGGTGTGTGCGTGGGGGACGTGGGGTGATTGGCCACAATGACTTGATAGAACCCTGGTCCTAGTACTATTAGAGTTCTCATCCTTCTAACTCTTACTCATGTGGAATATGCAGAGCACTGCTTCAGGGCACTGCTGTTCCTGAAGCTGAGGTCTGTGTTGATTGAAATTCCTGAAGTTGGATTTTACTTTTCTCCAAATAACTAGTTATCAGGTTTAAAGAGTCTAAAGCCTCACAGTAAGTGCTAAAGATCTTTTAAAAAGTAGGATTTAAAAAAAAAAAAGAAAGAAAGAAAAGCCATTCTATAACATTTTCCACACGTAATAAATCTTATTTTAAGAAAAATTTACTTTTCTTAAAAAAAACCCAAAACCAAGAAAAACAGCCTGCCACTCTAGACCGCTTTGGCTTATGGGGTTCACACGCTCCCAAAGGAACAGGAAGACTGTCCAAATTAAAACCGAAAGCCACAGTTGACTGATTTTGAATTTACCTCTTATTTCATTGTCAGTTTCTGCCATAGCGAGTACAGTGGCTTCAGTTAGAATATAAAACCCACAGCATTCTGCACGGGACCAGGTAAAAAGTAGTGGGTATCTGGAGTTTTCCTAGAAAAAGGAAGACAAATATTAAGGCTAGAGGGAGTTTGCCATACGGCAAGTCAGAAATAAAGAAGGTCGTATTTGGCTCAGCTACTCACTGGCACATGTGAAGGAAGGCATTTTAAAATGAAAAGAACAGAGACTGTGTAAGTCAGTGTGGTCTATAACAAGCATTCATTTAACAAAAGAGCACCTACTCTGTGCCAGGCACTGAGAATAAGGTGATGAATAAGGCCTCATGACTCTTGGACTAGGTATTTATTTAATGACAGACGTGAAAATGCCAGGAAGGAAAAGTTGAGTATAAAAAGAGTGCTATGTTGGTCTGGAGAAAGGAAATTGCATTTTTTGGACAGATGTGTGTGTGTGTGGCAGGGGGCGGGGGGTAGCCTTATGACATGAACTGTCATATGCAGACAATGTACATTCCCAGGTTTGGATTGGCCTCTGTGATGTTGGACTCTGAGGCTCTCGCCCTGGGAGGGCCGAATTGTCCTGGGGGCCATTTTTAGTAGGGATGAGGGGAGACTATGGGTGTAGGCTGAGGACTGTCTCATGCGCTCCTCTTTGAAATGGGCAGAGACTGAATTTTAGTTTAGATCCTGACCCCCAGTTGAATACATAGCAGAAACTTGTAAAAGCTTCTCAAATTCATAATATATTTGCCATGGCTCAAGTTATCCTGGTCTCTGGAGAAAATCAACACTGTTTTATAACTGGACTTTTCTCATGAGTGATTTTTTTAAAGACAAAACAAGGAAATTAATTTTTTGTTGTTGTTGAGGCAAAAAAAAAAAAAAGGCTCTGTTTAAAGAACAGGGATGTTGTAACATAAACTGACAAAAGCCAGGGAGTCAACAGTCAGAAGAACAGGAGCTAAATGTCACATTATCTGTTCCAAATTTGAACTTGCCCAAAAGTATTAGGTTAATGTTGGGAAAATGATGCCATTTAAGGATATTTTAAATTTAATGTTTAATTATGTTAATTTGACGTTATCCTTGGGGTTGCATGGTCTTGGGACTATTGCTTAGAGAATGTAGATTCCACACTGTCTTTGTCTTTGAAAGGTAATTGCTTTAGTTAATCATACAATTTGTATAGTTCCTTAGGGTAACTGTAAGGTTACTTGGGGAGTGTAAGGTTACTATTAAATTGCACTTAGCGTTATTATGTGTTAACACCAGTATACAGAATAGAGCAAGGAGATGGGTACTTCACAGCTATGCCCTTAGGTTCAGAATCATGGTGGGCGTAGGGGCAGGGGGAAGGGGAAGCCTCAAGGCTCAGGTCTGATTTGGTATGATGACCTGAGAGAGAGGCTGTGAATTTGAAATTGTACTTTTTGAAAAGAAAACCCTTCCACATTTTAATAACTCTGTGTTCCAAAGCTACGAGTGCTATAGGCCTTACTACTCAAAGCTTGTTAGAAAGGCAGACCTACTGAATTAGAATCTGCATTTAACAGCACCCTGGATGAGTGTCTACACATTGAGGTTTCTGAGAGGCACCGTATCAGGAGAATCTTAATAGTCTGATGCTTGCGCTGTCTTTAAAAATATGCTTCAGCTCCTCCCCTTCCTCCTCTGTTCTACCTGCTCTCAATACTCTGCCTCTAGAACAGCCCTCCTTTCTCTGGTTTACATTCCTCACTCCATTTTTTTCTCTCCCCATCCTTGCTTTCCTGTCCTGTTTTTTGTTTTTTGTGGGTTTTTTTGGTCTGTTTTCCCTCTGCCTCCCCAACTTAATTTTTTTTGTCATTGTTCATTACCCTTTGTGACCCATGTCTAAGGCCCATCCACAAAAATTCACTATCATTCATTTATTCTACATGTGTATGGCATTTATTAATGTAAATATTTGCACAGACCTATTTCCTTGTGCCCATTTTCTATATTCTAAATTTTATACAAACACACACATAAATGACCTATTTCACCATTTAAAAGTAGAAAAGTGTATATCATGATATAGAGAATGATACAATAAATATCTGTGCCAGATTAAAAATGAGAATAAATGAGAGCTCAAGGGGTCTTATGAGTTATGTGACCTTTCTGATAAGGTAATTTGTTCTGTCTGCAATACTGCCATATCTTTGGTTGGTTCTCAAATTGCTTTTACTTGTATATCAAATTTGATGTGAGCCACCCTGTCTGGGGAGATGAGGTGTTTGTACCTGTGCTTAAATGAAGTCATTTATGGAGGAGTAAAGTGATTTTTCTCAAGGTTAGACAGCAAGTTGTTGCCCTAGCACTTTGACCTGAAACTCAGTCTTGACTTTTCATCCAGCGTTCTTCCTGTTAATTATTCTCCCTCTGTCAGGTGCTTTCCAGTCTCCTTCATGGGTCTCCTTGCAATGCCTGGTATCAGTGAACATCTCCTAAGTATCTAACCAATTGAACAAGGTGCAACTCAGGAAGCACTCAGGCTAGGCCAAGAGAAGAGACTAGAAGCCTTTCCTGACAGAGGAAACCTGGGCAATGAGGTTGATTGGTCTTGCCATAAAACAAAATAGAAAATTGGTTTGCCCAAAGAGATGCAAAGTTCACTCGGTATCGTACAAGAACGAATACAATTAAGTGACCATAATACAAAGTCAGATGTGACTGGTGTCAGCAACCAGGAAGGAATTCCAGTGGCAGTACATGCCATGAAGAGGCAGACCCTGACTGAGCTCAAACCTTGGCATATTCACTGGTGACCTGGGGCAAGCTACTTCATGGCTTGGTGGCCTGGTGGGTGATGAGAATAACAGTACCTGATTCACAGAGATACTGTGAAAAGGAAATGAAGTATTTTACATAAAGTGTTTAACAAGTGCCTGAAAGGGGCGCCTGGGTGGCTCAGTTGGTTCAGTGTCCGACTTTGGCTCGGGTCACCATCTCACAGTTCGTTGGTTCGAGCCCTGCGTCGGGCTCTGTGCCAACAGCTCAGAGCCTGGAGCCTGCTTAGGATTCTGTGTCTCCGTCTCTCTCTGCCCCTCCCTGCTCACACGCTCGCTCTCTCTCTCTCTCTCTCTCTCTCTCTCAAAAGCAAAACAAACAAAACAACAACAACAAAAAAACAAAAAACAAACAAAACCAGTGCCTGATAAAATGTTAGCTGCTAATAATTTTCTAACTGACTTGTCTGTTTGTTGTGTCTCCCCTCTCTGTGCCTCCCTCCTCTAGCATGAGCCGCACGGCCTACACTGTGGGAGCCCTGCTTCTCCTGTTGGGGACCCTGCTGCCCACCGCTGAAGGGAAAAAGAAGGGGTCCCAGGGTGCCATCCCCCCGCCAGACAAGGCCCAGCACAATGACTCAGAGCAGACTCAGTCTCCCCAGCAGCCCGGCTCCAGGAACCGGGGGCGCGGCCAAGGGCGAGGCACCGCCATGCCCGGCGAGGAGGTGCTGGAGTCCAGCCAGGAGGCCCTGCATGTGACTGAGCGCAAATACCTGAAGCGGGACTGGTGCAAAACCCAGCCGCTGAAGCAGACCATCCACGAGGAGGGCTGCAACAGCCGCACCATCATCAACCGCTTCTGCTATGGCCAGTGCAACTCCTTCTACATCCCCAGGCACATCCGGAAGGAGGAGGGCTCCTTTCAGTCCTGCTCTTTCTGCAAGCCCAAGAAGTTCACCACCATGATGGTCACCCTCAACTGCCCCGAACTGCAGCCGCCCACCAAGAAGAAGAGGGTCACTCGAGTCAAGCAGTGTCGATGCATATCCATCGATCTGGATTAAGCTGGGCACACCCAGCCTGTCCTCGGGATGCAGCCCCAGGCGGGCCCAGAGCCAGACCTAAAACCACCCGATTCTTACTTGGCTTTAAACCTACAGGCAAGAAGAACCACCAGCTGCCTTCTGAGAGGAGCCTGCTAGTGCGTAGTTAGTGTGCGTGAGTGTGCATGGGTGTCTGTGGGTGTTTGCAGACACCAGAGGAGGGCACTTCCTAGTGTGTAAGCCTTTCCATTTCCATGGGGATGGCCCAGAAAGCCCACACCAGGGAAGGCACATGAAGAGGGGCAGGGCTGTGGTCTGGTTCTGCCTGTGTATTACATGTGCCCTCCCTCCCTGGGGGCCAGAATCCCCCTCCCGAATGAATGTTAACAGAAGAGGCTACTTTGACCGCAAAGACCTGTTGTAGTGCTGCATTATACTCGGCAAAGGTGTTTCCACCTGTGCATGCTTCCCTTCCACAGCCCATCCCTTCTTAGGCTCTCAGTGACCATTTCAATCTAATCCCCTATCTGCTAAGGGCTCTAAATGAGCTCACTTGACCATAGATGCAAATGTTTCTCATTTGGGGAAGACTCTTCGGACTCGGAGAGGCTGCTGTGTACATGGGCAAGAAGGACATAGGAGTGAGAGAAGGGAGGGATTGATGGGGAGGACCAGTTGGGCACAGCAAAGTTCAGGGAGATGTGCAGGGTCTTGAAAGGCCACTCCCCGAACACAGGGCAACCCCAGGCTTCAGCAAGTCTTTCCCTGCTATTTAACTGAAACCAAGTGAACGGAGGAGAAATGGAATTGCCAAATCCTCATTGACCGTGGCCGTCACCATGATCTGCTGAAATTGGCTGTAACCCAACACCAGACTTAAAACATAAATATTGACCACTCCTATTTTCAGAACCAAGTGAGCTGAACCAAGACAAATCCTCCCCCTTAGCCCCTCTCAGGTGGACGGCAGATGGAGCTCAGACCAGCAGCCCCCCCCCCCCCCACCGCCGCCATCCCCCGCCAGTGCAGGGATAGGAAGAAAACAAATGCCTCATAAGCAGAAGGTCCTAGTATCTTTCCTTTTGCTTGGTGGTATTCACCTCTTTCCCAGTCCATTATTTCTGTATAATGCTTCTGAGAGCCACAACCCTGTATTCTAAAGATTTTGCTTCTGCTAAGTGTACTTGGCAGTGAAGAACCAAGGTAAGAGGGGAGAGTTTAGGGCCTGCTCCATTTTAGCTAGAGGTAGATTTTGGGTCTTTATGTCTTAGCCATTGGTAGGAGATTGAGCTGGAGAGCAGAGGAAAAGAAGGAAATAAAGGAGACTGCCTCTGGCTAAGGAGTAATTTAATGCCGGGGAGGAGATAGAAGGGATGTGTCCTCCTCTTCTTCCTTTGCTTTCTCGGGGTCTAATGTGAAACCCCAAGTAAGAAAGAGCATTTGGGTGGTGCATTAGCCATGTCTCTACTGGTGGTGGGATTCGTCTAACATTGGAACCATTCAGAACATACTAGTAGACCCCTCCTCTGATTAAACCTGGGTAGGGATTATCTAATGGCCGAAGTACAGGGTGGGTAGACCTTAACTACGGTTTGGATTTGGCTAACCTGTTCTCTTCAAGCCTGAGATTTTCTATGTAAACCCATCCCCACCCCCCAAACACTTGTTTTGCCTTGTACCATCTCATCCCCATTAGCCAAGTCATGTGTAATTTGGGAACCATTGACTAGCATTTTATTTGCCCAGCGAAGCTCCAGCATTGCACTAAAGAGGCTTGTAGTATTTTATTTTATTTTTTTGGTGCAGCACTCTCCCATCTGACAACTAAGTGGGAACCATACTTTGAGGCAGAAGTTAATCTTGAACGCTCAAAATATTGGGTCTGATTTTGAAACTTTTAAACTCACTACTGATGATTCCACACCAGGCAAATTTGTTCAAACACACGGGCTGTGCATTTCGTATACACTGTATGCCCCTGCCCTAAAACCTTCTATCTTCCACATCCTCCAGCAATAAAGCACAGAATGGATTTAATTAAGCACACAAATACTAAGCCAGAATTTTGAGGGCGGGGGAGAGGAAAAGAAAGGGGAAGGAGCTGAACATGTAAAAACCACACGACAGAGGAAAAATGACATTCAGAATCGGCAGACACTGAATTTCTCTGGTTGTTTTAACTCTGCCACAAGCGTGCAATTTTGTTAAAAAGAGATGACTTAAGTTGGCAGCAGCAATTGTCTTTTAGTAGCTTGTACCACGGTCTTGCATGTAAGTCGGATTTGGCTTAAGTAAAGAGAATTTCCTCAAAATTAACTTCACTGGGATAATCAGCAGCATAACTACCTTGAAAAAAAACAGTGTTGGCCAAAGAGGGAGATGTCTGCTTTTCTGACTGTGCCTATATTAAGACTAGCAAAGTATGGTATGTCTTCCAACATTTATTGAAAGTGCCATATCTGTTACATATTGTATTGGAGTCACCGATGAAGAAATATGTTTTTTTCATTACTATAGTATTTTTTTATGGCAAGATATTTGTGATCTCAATCTTTCCTATTCAAATAATGCCAAACACCAAATATGAATTTTATGATGTACGCTTTGTGCTTGGCATTAAAAGAGAGAAACACACGTCCTGCAAGTCTGTAAGTTGTTTTTTGTTGTTTTTTTTTTTGTTATTGTAATTCTTCAAAGTTACAAATACAAGTGAAAAATCTGGAGGAAAAGATAATTTCCACTGTGTGGAATGTGAATACTTAAACAAAAAGTTATGGTTATTTAATGTAATTATTAATTCAAATCCTTTGGTCACTGTGATTTCGAGCATTTTTTTTCTCCTTTATTTGACTTTTCTCTGAGTTAAGCAAAGATGAAACTGACACATTGTATGTTGTTAGAGGTTTTTTTTATCAGGTCAGAGGGAAACAATAAAATCTTGACACATCTGAACATGTGCAACAGAGTCAGGACCTGAGCTTTTGTGTTTTTGTTTTTGTTTTTTAATTGAATGTTCCTTAAAGGTTAACATTTCTAAAGCAATATTAAGAAAGATTTTAAATGTTATTTTGGAAGACATGATGTGTGTATGCAAATAGCTGATAATAATGAATAGTTCAGAAGTCCTTTTAAGGGAGAAGATCTAAAATGAAAAATGTATGTGCAGAACATGTATAAATGACCAGTCAGTGCTTAAGAGTGGAGGTAGTTCTATTGATTTGTCATTCTCAAGATATTTAATATCAACTGCATTATGTATAGTGTGTGCTTCAATCTTTTAAAAACAACAGAGGATTATATGGACTATGACTGAATTACTTTGCTATGTTTGAGGAGGAGAGGGGATTGGATGGTCTCATAAAAATTAATTTGGTTTAAAGCAAAGTTTTATGAATTTGAAACTAGAATTTGATTTCGATCCCAATTATGTTCTATATAACCTTTCCCAAAGAGCAACCAATAAATTGAAACTCTTCTGTGTGTGTGTGTGTGTGTGTGTGTGTGTGTGTGTGTGTGTGTGTGTTTAACTGGTAGTGTTTACAGGGTAGGATGAACAGGGGCTCACTTGTCATAGGAAGGAAGGTAGAAAGGAGATCATTGGATCTCTTGTGATCCCAAAGGAAATTTAGTTCTTCCACCTAGACTTTTATAATTTCAGTAGGACACCTCAGGCCATGGCAGTTAGAGGTGGGGGGAAAGTTGGTATGCAATGGAAAATACCAGCCTCTTCCCCAGAGCTAGAAACAAGAGCTGGAAAGGGCTTTGTTTTCAGTAATGGAAGAGTTGCCGTGCAGAAATGATAATGGCTTTATTTTGAGGTGTTCAAGGGAAAAATGGAAAAAAGATTTGGGGCTCACTAGAAGGAAGATAATAATGAGAGTAATTCATCAATGCAATGAGCTGCCTTTAAGATGGTGAACTCCCTGTGCTTGGAAGCACGAAAACACATGCTAGATGTCACTTAGTAGGGATGTGAGGTAAAGTGAGTTCTTGTCCTGGGTATGCAATTGAAGTAGATTTCTGAGGTCCCTTCCTACTTGGACATACAGTACAGGATTTCTACTAGGTATTGGTGCCCTGACAATGGTGATGAAAACCCCGGAAACTACATATGGAGTGCTTAGGCCAGACACTGTGCTAAGAATTCTTTTTGAGTTGTTCCCCACAATCTTCATATATTGTATGTATACCATTACATACACTGCTAGGAGGCAGTGAACTCGTAGGGTTTCACTGCAACACGTGTGCCCTTAAACACTGTGCAAAATTGTGATATTCTCAACTTATATCAGTTTATTCTTTTAAGGACGGAACACAGCACTCTGCAAATAGATCCAACTCTTAATTATTCACATTTAATGACTATGATTACCCTGAGGTTGCAGTTGACATCATCAGGAGCCCTAGCTCCAAAGCACTTAAAGGCTCTTTGCCAGTTCTCTTTTTGTTATGGGCTCCTTGGACTTGGAGGGGAAAGATGGCAGCAATTACCAAGGAGACAGTGTCCTCAGAAAAGCCACACCCACCTCTAAGAGGCAACATCTGAACAGGGTAATGGACTGGATACAGAAATCCATTCTAGATTTAAAAAAAAGTACATGGTAGGATATCAGCAAAAATGTAGTGAGGAGCTCTGAAAATTCTCTCCTCCATAAAACCAATGAAAAACTGGCAAAAATAACCAGAATCAACTTTTTAGAACTTTGAAAATTAACTTCAGGCCTGCGGCAGTCTGGGGCACATTTATTTTAGAAAGAAGGATGAATCTCTGTAAGAGCAGTGAACACTATGACATTGTAATTTGCCCTGTTCTCATCCTTCCTCTCCAGTTTCATAGAAGACTTAAAAACCAAGAGTCTGCAATTATTGTGGAGGGGGTAGAATGGGATTGGAGTTCTTTCAAAGCTGAATCCCCAGAGAACTGTTATTATTTGACTTGTCTGTCAGGTCCTGGAGACCCCACTTGCAAGGCTATCTTTATTTGACCTGACTGGAAGCTGCCCAGTGTGAAAGGCTTTGTTGAAAACAATTAGAGGCAATTGATTATTTTTGTGGCTGCTTGAGGTAGAGGATAGCACTTGGGGCAAACAGAAGGCTGAACAAAAAGCTTAACGGAGGGAATGAGATTTCCTTCGGCCTTTGAAAAGCTCCAACACAGTACTGGGAGTCTAGAAGGCCAATTGCAGGTGTGGAGTTGTGTACAAGCCCAGGGCTTTCTACATACTCAGGAAGAATGCAAAGAGACTGTAGACTCTTATGTCAGGATGATCATGAGGCTCTGCATAAGCGAGAAGTCAGTTGTCTACTGCCTGTCTAAATATTGATGCTGTGCCCCAATATTTATACAGAACCCATTGGCAAAGACTGATAGATTTATCGGTTCCAAGTGTTTAAGGAAATCACTGTTCAACCATTCACTGACCACGAAACTAACCAAGCAGAGACTCCAGTGGCAAGACACAACAAAAAATACAGACTTTACTGAATTAATTCATAAAAGTCACTAAACAAAGAAATATCAAACACTGACAACAGCAAATCCTGGGGAGCAGGAGAGAGACCGATTTGAAGAGTTACCCCATTATATTATTACTTAAAACTACTTGTATGTTCAGATGACAAGATCTTATATGTAGAAACCCAAAGGAATCCGCAAAAGAAATATTAGAGCTATCTTAGTCCATTCAGGCTACTGTAACAAAATATCACCGACTGGGTGGCTTATGAAAACACAGTTATTTTTCACAGTTTGGAGGCCAAAAGTCTGGGATCAGAGTGCCAGTGTTGTCAAGTAAAGTCAATGCTTCTGGGTCCCAGACATCTTTTCATAACTTTACATGGTGAAAGGGCTAGAGATCTCTCTGAAGCCTCTTTTGTAAGACACTGATCCTATTCGTGAGGATTTCACCCTCATGACTTAAGGACACCCCAAAGGTCCCACCTCCAAATATCATCACGTTAGGGGGTAGGACTTAAAAATATGAGTTTTGGGGTGGATACAACCATTCAGACCACAGCAAGAACTTAATAAATGAGTTTATCATGATTGCTGGACACAGGATCAATATACAAAAAATTAATTGTATTCTATATACCAGTAATGAGAAAAACTGAAAATGAAATTAAGAAAATAATTCCTTTGCTATAGCATCAAAAAGAGGAAAATAGGAATAAATTTAACAAAGGAATAAACTTAACTAAGGAAGTGCAAGACTTGTACATTGAAAATTATAAGACATTGTTTAAAGCAATGAAAGAAAACCAAAATAAATGGAAAGACATTCTGTGTTCATCGATTAGAATTCTAATGCAAATTGAATACAATCCCTATCAAAATCCGAACTGGTTTCTTTGCAGAAATGGACGAGCTAATCCTAAAATTTATATGAAAACGCAAGGGACCCAAAATAGCCAAAACCATCTTGGAAAAGAAAACCAAAGTTGCAGGACTGACACATCCTGATTTCAAAACCTACAGCAAAGAACTGTTGTCAGGCAAACATCCTTATAACTACCATTATATTAAGAAATAGATTTCTTTCCCAGCCTCGCCAGAGGCTCTCCTTATGTCCCACCTCAATTTTAACCTTTTCCCACATGACAATAATCACACCTTCAACTTTTATAGTAAATTCTTTGCATATCTCTATAGTTTTATCACCAAAGTGTACATCCCTAACTCTATACTGGTTCTAGACAGTTCAAGTGGTAAAAGATTAAAGACCTGAGGTAAGGCAGGTCTCACCCTCTTCCTATGATCTTGATGGTGATCAGCAAGTAGAGGATTACCAGTATCCATTTCCTCCTATTGCACCAACAAATTCACTGGGAAGGCGGTTAAAATCATTGGATATTTCAAGGTATTTGAGGTAACTATTCTCATTTTCCCTGTTGCCCATTATAACAAAAACCAGGCTTTGATACTGAAACTCACAAAACAATCCTACTGTCTTCTATGTGTATGGCTGAAACCACTTTCTCTATCCTGTGTATTTCTCATTAAACAATGCATCAAGAGTCCATTAGAAATGAGCTTCACTTCCTTTCAGGACAATCCATTCCACAAGTGCCAATGCTGACATTTGGAAGGTAGAAGTTTATTATGACACCACAATGACAGAAGAGGTTATATTTGGGATGATATCTATTATTTTTTACTTCTTGCATTTTTTTCTCCTTAAATCTTTTTGTTTGGAGCTACCCTTCCCTCATTCCTTGTGGTGCCTTTGAGGCTTATCATTGTGTGTTTTATTCCTATTCCTTCTGCAGGCATAGGGGTGACATAAGACCATACTGGAAAATCAGGATATTCATTTCATTTGGCCACCATGGTGGGTTTTAAAAATGGGCTTGAAAGTCAAACTGAGCCCATAAGAGTCTTCCTTCAGATATGAATACAGAGGATGGGAGAAAGGATTTTTTTTTCCTTCCTCTAGAATCATAAGCTGGTAGACCAAAATCTCCTGACAGTCATCAGCCTGACAGTCTCGGGTATATGGATGAAACTGTTTGAAGAGTTAAGCATCTGAACACAGAAAAGCAGAGCCAAAAGATGGACCAAGTATCTTAATGAAAGAATTTTTCTTACTGAATCGAGCTATGCTGGAAGTTAGGCCAACCTATGAATCAACTTGTATTTGTCAGAGATGGCTCTGTAACAAATTATGCCAAAACTCAGTGGCTTAAAAGAACATTTATTATCTCACGTATTTTCTGATAGGGATCTGGGAATGATGAAACTGGGTGGTTCTGGCTCTAAATGTCTCAGGAGTATGCAGGCAAGATGTCACAGGGTTTCAGTCCTCTAAAGACTTTACAGGTTAGAGAACCCACTTCCAACATAGTTCACTTACCTGGCTGTTGGCTGGAGTTCTCAGCTCCTCACAAGGTGGACCTGTCTTCAAAACATGGTAACTTCCTCCAGAGTGAGTAATCCAAGAGAGAGCAAGGAAGAAGCCACGGTACCTTTTATGACTTAGCCTCCAAAGCCACAGACCTTTACTTTCACTTTTCCTATTTGTCAAAACCAAGTCACTGAGTTTGTCCACATTCCAGAGGAAACTGCAACCCAGCTGCCTGAGAACCAGATGACACCCTCTCCATGCTCCACAGAAGTTATGAGTTCCTATGAATGGTTGCTGGCTAAGGTTGGTTGCTTAAGCCTGCAGATCCAGTGTGGTATATCTGCTCATTGGAACCTGGGCAAATTATAAAAATTAATTAACTTCATGAGTGTTTGAGAAGTGCAAGGGTTTAGCTTTCTGTGCTCTATAGTATAGGAGACAACCCAGAAGGATACTGGAACAGGTGCCAAGAGGGCAAGATGCCACATCAAATTAATTCATGAATACAGGGGTGAAAGGAAACGGTACTCAAAGGCTTATCATGAAAAGTTATCAGTCTCTTATCCCAGCTCTTCTACTTGACTCCCTTCAGTCTCATTTCTCAGTCAACTGTTGAAAATGTCTGTTTCTTCTGCCATTGCATCCATCTTTCCACTTCTTACTTTTAATTTTACATATTGTCTGCCAACATTGTGTTATGATAAAGAAGACAGCTTGTTCCTTCTCCATTTCACTCACTCTACACCACTAATATAATTGCCCCACAAATTTAGCTTTCATCCATAATCAGAGTTTCCACTATTATGATCATCAATTACTATTTACTGCTGAATTTATGTTTCCTTTCTTGTTCAACTGATCCTGGAGTCAGCTGTTTGACATTTTTTCCCATTTATTTAGCTTAAAATATATATACATATACATGTATGTATATATGTGTATATATATTCAAATATATATATGCACACACACAGCCTTATTTTTATATATGCCACTTAAAAAATATATCTATATATTGATTTTTAGGTGTTCAAATAGTCCCCTTCCATTTTGTTCACTGAAGACCTCCCTTTCAGGACTTTCTACTTACCTGCTTCAGTATGAACTGGTTGTTCTTCATTTGAAACCTCTCTGTTTGAGTCCTTATACATCTTAGAATGTCTCTAGGTTCTCCTCACTTATAGAGCAGATAAGCATAGAATTGTAAAGCCCTCAGAATTTTTAAGGTATTCTTCCATTATGTTCTATGTTCTGATTGCTGTTAAGAAGTTCAATGGAATTCTAATTTTTCTCTCTGGAAACCGTTAGGACCTTCATCTCTTGTGTTCTTAAAACTCACAATGATGTTGGATTTCTTATTAAGTTTGATAGGCACTCAATGGACTCTTTAATCTATAGAATCATGCCCTTTAGTTCTGGGACCTCATCTTCTTATATTATTTCTTTCAAAATTTTTTTTCTCCACAGTTTTACTCTAATCTCTCCTTTTAGAGATCTTATTAGTCAGATATTAGACCTCCTAGTCCTTTCTTCTTAGTTTTTTATGTTTTCACTTCTATTTCCATAGCTTTAAAAAATTACTGAAGTGGGGCACCTGGGTGGCGCAGTCGGTTAAGCGTCCGACTTCAGCCAGGTCACGATCTCGCGGTCCGGGAGTTCGAGCCCCGCGTCGGGCTCTGGGCTGATGGCTCAGAGCCTGGAGCCTGTTTCCGATTCTGTGTCTCCCTCTCTCTCTGCCCCTCCCCCTTTCATGCTCTGTCTCTCTCTGTCCCAAAAATAAATAAACGTAAAAAAAAAAAAAAAAAAAATTACTGAAGTATAATTGTCATACAATGTTATATTGGTCTGTTCAGGTTCACAACACATTGATATTTCCATAGATTTTCATTTTTTAATGATTTCTTGAAAGCAATATCACAACGCTTCTGTAGCAGATTTGTAAGTGGTCTCCATGATGTGTTAAGTGATTCTCCCAAGGATACCACTTCCTGGTATTCTTTGCATGATACTCTTCTCTTTAGTGTGGCTGGGACCTGGAAAAATTTCTAATAAATGGAATGAATGTAACACAGGGGCTAGGATGCATGTGATCATCATGTGAGTGTGATTGCATAAAAGTGTAGCTCCCATCTTGCTAGGGACCCTCTCTCCATTGCTAGCTCTGTGGAAGCAAGCTGCCAAGAATCTACAGCTGCAAGGACATGAATTTTGTGACAGCTTGAAGGAGTTTAGAAGTGGATCTTTCCCCACTCTAGCTTCTGGTGAGAACCCAGTCCCGCCTGATACATGGATTATTGCCTTATGAGACCGTGAACAGGGGACCCAGCTAAGCTGTGCTCAGACTCCTGATCTACAGAAAGTGTGAGATAATAAATATGTGTTGTTTTAAGCCACTAAGTTTATGGTAGTCTGTTTTACAGCATAGTAAAATAATATATATTTTCATGAATTTTAAATTTGGTCAGTCATGTCTGTTGTTGTTTCTAAAGAGTCTCTGCTTGTTGTCCTTCCCTCTGTTTTAAAGTAATATTCTGGGGTGCCTGGTTGGCTCAGTTGGTAGAGCATATGACTCTTGATTTTGGGGTCATGAGTTTGAGCCCCACATTTGGTGTACAGCCTACTTAAAAAAATAAAATAATGTTTTGTTTCATGGATGTAATTTTTTTTCTTGTCAGTTTTCCCACTTCCTATTCTCTTTACTGTCTCTAACTCTGGCTCTCTTAGGTGTGTGTGTGTGTGTGTGTGTGTGTGTGTGTGTGTGTGTATTAATTTCTAGCTTTCCTAAGGTATTGATGATTCTTAGTGGTATGTTACATTTAAGAGCTCCAAATAAGCCAGTTGGGAAGATCTATGTGCAGGAAGGTTATTAAACTGGTATCCTTCTCTGCAAGCTAATCTGGTGGTGAGGCAACCTTTTAATTGGGGAAGTTCCCAAATGTCAATATTTAATTATCTTTTTTCTGGGGCCATTATGTTTCCTGAGAGAAGAATCCACTATACATTTTTTGGGGGGGAGAAGCTACTAGTCTTTTATGAGGGTGAAAGAAAAAGACTGGGTGAACTCTTTGTTCAGAATGAAGACTTTATTAGCTCTACCTCATTTCTTTTTTTTTTTAATGTTTATTTATTTTTGAGAGAGAGAGAGAGAGTGCATGTGAGCAGTGAGGGGGAGAAGAGAGGGAGAGAGAGAATCCAAAGCAGGCTTTGCACTGTCAGTGCAAAGCCCAACGTCGGCTCGAACTCACAAACTGTGAGATCATGACCTGAGCGGAAGTCTGACGCTCAACCGACTGAGCCACCCAGACGCCCCTCCATGCCTCACTTCTGTCTTTAGTTGGCCTGATGGTCTTGAAATTCAAGGATTTCTGGTTTGAAAGAATAGACCTTTTTCAGTGTTCAAGTTAGGGCAGATGAGGTTATGGTTGCCTGGTGTGACCTGGTGTTCTACTTGTCTATTGTTGCATGAAAAACTAAGTGGCTTAATTTCTTCTTATTATTACTACCTTTTATGGTTCTGTGAGTTGACTGAACTCAGCTAAGTGGTTCTTACGTGGGTAGAGGTTTCTCATGCTGTTACAGTCAGATAGCACCTGTGAGTGAGAATGACTCACTCGCATGGCTGCCAGTAGATGCTGGTTATAGCTGAAAGCTTAGTTTCAAATAGTCTCTTAAGCTTAAGTGTCTTAAGCTTCTGAGAGCATAGAGGTTGGGTTTCAAGAGCAAGTGTTCCTAGATAAAGAAAGTCAAATCTCCCAGTTTCTTTAGACTGGGCCTGAAAACCTATACAGTGCCACTCCTACCATATTCAATTGGTCAAAGCAGATTCAAGGAGGGGGGGATCCCTACCTCCCGATGAGAGAAGTGTCAGCTAACTTGCGGCCATCTTTAACCAATCACAAAGGACTTCACAGGCTGGGAGAAAAGACATGAGGGTTCAGGCTGTTTTGTACACAAACTTTGACTCCATCTCCCTCAGTTCAGCTCTGCAGTGCACTGTGACACCCGTCTTCTGCCTTGGTCCTCTGAGGAGTTTGTAACTCAGTTTGAAGCTTCTATTATGCTGTCATGTCCACTCTTCCTTGTTTGCTTTCCATCTCCTAAAAAACTTACTAAAATCACTCAATTGCTATTGTCTTTTTTTCTTGTTCTTTGTCCTTGTATGTTCACACCTTTTAAATTCTTTACTTTCCTTTTAGTGGAGTTCCACAAGAAAGAAACAGTAAACTCCTGTGGATATATTTATATCCAACAAAAATTTACACCCATTGTTACTTGATAAGAACTTCATTTCACAGAGTGCTTTAAAATGAAAAAAAAAAAAGCACTTTTGCATACATCATTTTATCTGATCCTCATTAATTTTCAAAGAAAGGCAGGGCAGATTTTAAATGATTTCTATTTTAGAGGTGAAGAAGTGGAAATTAGAGACAAAATGATTTGCACAATGTTGCATGAGTAATTTTCTTTCTTTTAAATCTTCTAGAGAAATGTCCTGGAATTAAGTCTAAAGGTGACAAGGATAAGTCAAAAAAATAAAACTTGTACTTCTTTTTAATTTTTTTTTTTTTTAAATTTTTGAGAGACAGAGACAGAGCATAATGGGGAAGGGGCAGAGAGAGAGGGAGACACAGAATCTGAAGCAGGATCCAGGCTCCTAGCTATAAGCACAGAGTCCGACGTGGGGCTTAAATTCACAAACTGTGAGATCATGACCTGAGCCGAAGTCGGACGCTCAACTGACTGAGCCACAGAGGCACCCCATAAACTTGTACTTCTTTTTGAGGGAGAGGATGCAGTGTGTGGAGCTCAGAAAAACTAGAATTTGTATAGCATTGGAGCAGCCAATTCCCAATCTGGGATTTAAAAAGAAAAAAAAAGAAATATATACATATATACATACATATACATACATACATATACATATATGTATATGTGTGTGTATATATATATATATATATATATATATATATATATATATATATAAATGGACAGTTGTGGTTGGGTGGGTCAGGAACCTATTTAGTAACAAACTAGGAACACTTGATGATCTAGCTCAGCTTCCTACTTCAGGCCACACTCCTCATTCTGTTCACTTGATCCACATGCTGGGATGTGAGAGTTTTTCCCCCCCATTCCTTTGCAGGAGCCCATTTTGGCCATTTTTAGGGTAGTGACCGAGTTTCAAAGAGGAAGACCCTATAATGTCTCCCAGGCATACTACAAAGGAAATGTAAGTCATCAGATAGTAGGATCTGGATCTGTGCCAGGATAACTCGACTCTTCTTGTAGAAGGTGCCATGGGATGGAAGAAGTGGGTCCCCTCAGTTTTATGTCTTGTCTGAAAGATGATAACCATGCTAATAAATTTAGTGCCACATTCTTTACAGTGTGCTCATCCGACCCCTAGAATAAGGCAATAAACCATAATAGGGTCCATGATGCTTTCAATTATTAGACATTCATTTCTGCTCTACATTTTTCCTTTTCTGCCAAAGTTTGGCTTTATTGATGTGCTTTCTGGAGGCATGGGAGAGGGTATGGTTAGAAAAAAAAGGTCTACTTTTCAGAAATCTGAGAAAAATTATATGTCTATCAAAGTAAAACCTAGGCTCCCTAATGGGGGAAGACATAACATTTTTGTCATTGTATCCACAATAAATACATAGATCTATCATATGAACAAAGCCTGTTTGGAGGCACTCTTGAGTCTTTTCAAAGCCATAGGCTATTTTATGTTACCAACACCCTAATTAAGAGCATTAAATTTTTCTTTTAGTGGTTAGTAGTTAGGAAATGTATAACCCCATCTCTCAGGCTTTTTTTGAGAGCAGGAAGGCATCCAAAAAAGCCTCTGGGATGTTGTACTGAGCCCCAGAGGGGCTGTGTTTGCAAAGAAAAAACAAGAAAAAAAATAAAGTTGGTGTTAAAGAAGATAATATAGGGGCGCCTGGGTGGTGCAGTCGGTTAAGCGTCCGACTTCAGCCAGGTCACGATCTCGCGGTCCAGGAGTTCGAGCCCCGCGTCAGGCTCTGGGCTGATGGCTCAGAGCCTGGAGCCAGTTTCCGATTCTGTGTCTCCCTCTCTCTCTGCCCCTCCCCCGTTCATGCTCTGTCTCTCTCTGTCCCAAAAATAAATAAACGTTGAAAAAAAAATTAAAAAAAAAAAAAGAAGATAATATATTCAGTTTTCTTATCATGATATTAAACACTGAAAATTCACCTTTCCAGGTGTTCAAAGCAAGGCTGGAAGGGTTAGTTTCTAACCTGTTTGTCTCTCCCTGTGTATTTTATAAAATATTTCAATTCTTCACTTCCTTTCCAGACATGCTATCAGAACAGGAAGGCCACACTCAAACCACAATTTCACCTCCCATGCTCACCCAGGATTCAGAGAAAACTGGGCACTACTTGAAAAACAGAATTAAGGCCAGAAATTCCATTACTAGGTATTTACCCAAAGAAAACAAAAACACTAATTCAAAAAGATATGTGTACCCCTGTGCTTATTGTAGTCTTATTTACAATAGCCAAAATGTGAAAGCCTTCCAAGCATACGCTGATTCATGAATGGATAAAGATGTGGTTTATACCTACAACTGAATACTTCTCAGCCAAAAAAATCTTGCCATTCGCAACAATATGGATGGGTCAACAGGGTATTACACTAAGTGAAATGAGAAAGACAATATCATATGATTTCACTTATATGTGTAATCTAAGAAACAAAACAAATGAAAAAAACAAAGAAACAGAAACAGACTCATAAATACAGAAAGCTGGTGGTTGTCAGAGGCGAGGGGGTAAGGGGATGGGAGAAATAGGTGAAGGGGATTAAGAGGAACAAACTTCTGGTTATAAAACAAATAAATCACGAAGATGAAAAGCACAGCATAGGGAATATAGTCAATAATATTGTAATAATGCTGTATGGTGACAGATAGTGACTATACTTATCGTGGTGAGCACTGCATAATGTATAGAATTGTCGAATCACTGTATGTTTTACATCTGAAACTCATATAACGTTGTATGTCAACTATGCTATGAAAAAAAAAAGGAAGAGCCATTCGTATTGATAAAATGCTTAATTCCAACTCCCTTCAGAAACTGAAGACCCTCAAATATCCTTCTACCCTGAGACCCTGTCATGTAACAAAATTAAAGTTATCCTATTCATTCTTACCTCTCACCAAAGATTCTTTATATTTTGAAAGAGACTCTTTCATCCACAAGAAAATGGCGCACCAAGTGAAAAGCATGGAAGAGAATAATTTCTCTTGGAGAAGATTATCAGGTTTGAGTCATACCAAATCTCTTGGTGATTTTGTTTTTCTAACTTTTGGATGACAGAGAAACTTTCCCCAGAAAACTGGGGTAGGTGAGAATAGGTAAGGAGAAGGGAAGGCTTAGGTGATAAGTAAAGACAGAAAATTATGGTTTGGTTTGTAAGTTTCTAGAAGGCCCTTAATGCAGGGAGAAAACTGAAATCAGTAAAAGGAAATTGCGGTGGAAAGGAAATAGGTAAGTGGGGCCGAGCAGTATCAAGCAGTTTCTGGGGATCCTTTATTGTCCATTAGATTGGAAACCTTCTCCATTATGTTGGAAAGTGAGTGAACCACGTTAGTAATTGAAGAATGTTGCTGGGAGCTTTATGGGATATCCCCAGTACAGAATTCATACTACCATTGTTTTTGTTCCTCTGTAGATTTTTGGGGGTGAGGAAGTGGTGAGGGAAGAGAGAGTTGTGTTGAGGCACTGGGTAACAGGAAGATGTTCTTAAATGTGGTGCTTACTTCTTTGTTTCCCTCTGAAACACTCAGAAAACAAAACATAACAAAACAAAACGTACCCTGCCTTTGTGCTATTTGCTCACGAAGACAAACAAAATCAGAGCTATGTGCTAACTAAAGAGTTCCTGGTTTGGGATCTTAATGATGGCCTTTAAATTGCTTTAATTCCCTCATTTATGCTACAGGGGAGATCTTACTCATGTAATTTAGAACTGGATCATGTATAGAATTTGTACAGACATGAAGTAAATTGCTAGACAAAGAGCACAATTGACTCCTCTTTCAAAGCTGTGATTATGAAAAATTTATGGTAGGATTGGGGCGTTTGGGTGGCTCAGTCAGTTGGGCGTCTGACTTTGGTTCAGGTCATGATCTCACAGTTGGTGAGTTCCAGCCCCATGTCGGGCTCTGTGCTGACAGCTCAGAGCCTGGAACCTGCTTCAAGTTCTGTGTCTCCGCCTCTCTCTGCCCCTCCCCTGCTCATGCTCTGTCTCTCTCTCACAGAAATACATACAAAAAACAAAACAAAACCAAAAACCAAAAAATTTACGGTAAGACACATCTATGCTTTTATAACCAAAATAGAGGAAAGCATGAGTTTACATGAGTTTTCAACTAAATATACAGTTTTCAACTGTGATTTGGGCAAAACAGATTCAAATAATCTAACGTGGCTATACATCCTCAGTTGTGAAGTGAGGTTTGCAAATCAGAAAATTCTAGCTTTGGGGGAGGGAGTAGAAAAGGGTGGTGACAAATTGGCCATGGCTTTGAGCTCTTGAAGCCTCACACATGACCAGAGAGGCACAGGGCAGAACTCATGAGTACATGCTTATATAATCCCATGGAACTTGTTTTATTCCAAGGGTATCAGGAGGTCTGACTGATTCACCTACTATGCTTCACTGGGAGCTAAAAAAGCCATATTCTCTAGACCCCAAAATTGAGAGTGGTTGAATCTTGTGATTGGTAGGTAACGTGATCTGCCTTTTGTAGCAAGCCAGAAGCCAGATGTCCCCTCCCCTTTGATCTGAATAACACTTTAGGCTGCAGACAATAAGATTGGTTTTAAATTTATTGTCTCTTTGATTTCTGCATCCTAATGCTTTTTAAATTCTTTACACAAGACAGGACTATATATAGGCAAGTGGGTTAGTTCAATGGAGGCCAAAAAAATGCCAGTAGCTTTTGAGAAGTGCTGGGCAGAGTCTCGTGCATATTTTTTCTCAAGGAAACAAAGACGACTTGGGGGCAAGAACTTTTCCTTTTCCAGTCGCTTTACTCCAAAATGAAGTTTCTTACTCCTGGTCCCAGCCAGATTTGTGGAAAAGTTTCTTTCAGAACACCCTTATTAGGAAAGCATTAAAGCAGAAAAATCCAGTTTAAGTGCAGGGAGCCTAAATCAGAATGTCTTCCTTCTCTACACCCAGTATAGTTTTCAGCCCGGTTAACATTTTCTTCCTGTCCTGATGACGCAGCCTGCGTGAGGCAGTCAGCTGGGGCCAACTGCTTGCTTTCCTCAGTCCTACTGATGGTGGAGATGCTATGTCTGAATCCAACCTCACCCTGTGAGAAGAGTTGAATCGCATTTGGGAATGTCCTTCAATTAACATGAAGTGAACAATATTGATTGGACACTCAATAGAATGGGTACAAACATTTGGCCCAGTTCCTGCCCTTCAGCGGATCAAATCATGGACGATTGCCCCAAGAAGTCAGACTGTTCTGGGAAGAATGCTAGAAGGATGTCAGAAAAAGGGGTTCAAGACTCAATGTGTTTTCATTGCAGCCATCGGACCTTGAGTGAGTCATGGCTTCTCTTCATCTCCATTTTCTCTTCTGGAATATTAGATGAACTCATATTGACTTAGCATTTTATTACATTGGAAAGGCTTTTCATAGACAGATTCTTATTTGAGCCCAATAATCGCGGTGGGAAGTAGCCAGACAGCACTGCACACATTTTAGGATGAGAAAGTTGAGCTAAGGGACGAAGGCATTCAGTGGGAGAAAAAGGTGAGATTGGGACTCAGATCTCCTGACACCTTCTCCATTGCTCTGTCTACCTAATAAGCCTCACCCCGCCTCTCTGCTGGTGAGTGGTGAGGACCACAGAGAGTTTTGTCTGTAAGGAGGCTTCACAAATGGATGCAGTGACTGATGAGCAAAATTCTGATCCTTCTCCCTTATAAATTTCTCCCAGAGGAGAGGACATGTTATGAAAAGTACTCAGTGAGGTGAGGAATAAGAAACCAGCAAAAACTGTTTTTACTTCTGCATTCCATAGTGCCGCTCACCTTTGCAGGGGGAGCAGTCCCAGAGGCTCCCCTTTGTGCACACACATCTATCAGATTTTCCAGACCGTTTTCAATCTGTTCCTCGGATATCAGGTATAGGCTATAAAGCACTTCTTTCTACTTTATGGTTATGAAATATGAATGATGGCCCAGCTGAAGCTTTTAAGTCTGATGGGAATGGATCCCAAGAGAAGCTCTTAGAAAGCTAAAGTATAGTCAGGAGATGCTGTGAAGTTGGGAGCAAAAGCAGACGCTCACCACACCAAAGAGTCAGGTCTCCCTAATATGGTTCCTCAGCAGTCATGGTGCACTGTACTAGAAGTTTTAAAGAAATATGAAGAAAATATAAGACCCAGCCCATAGACCCATTGCATTACAAATTGGTAGCAAGGGCACTTAAATGAAATATTTGTGAAATCAGCAACCACTGAATTCTATCCAAATAGGTATGCATAGAGATAGACTTGTGAGCTCTCACAGAGAGGTCATGTCATTGGTGTCACTCACATTTTAAACAGAGGTCTCTTAAAGTTGCCCTTTCAGACTCAGGCCCACCTGCCTCTTCTCTACACTTTCATTCTTTCCCAAAAAACTTAGGATTCATCCTATCTGAATGGAGACTTCCAATGTGTTGAACGAATGCCAAAGAGGTTCTAACTACATGTTCAAAATGACTTTGGATGGCCTGAGAAAGAACTGTATAGGGACTGAGGGATTTTATCCTAAAGGACCAGAACCTCAATTTATGCTCAATTCCTGAGAATGAACACCAGTTATCAGTCCAGACATGCAGGCTCTCCCTCTGGCTCCCAGATGAAATTGGGTGCTCTCGACTATGAGGTCTGGTCTGTGGGTGGCACAGTGCTGTGGGCAGGGAAGGGGTCCCCCTCTTAGGTTTGGCATGAAGGAGAGATCACTGCTAGGAACTGAGGCTTATATTTGAGTATGGATTTTCCAAACCTAGAATTCAAATGCACATGAGATTATACAGAAGCCTGGAAATTCCATTGCCATCCCTTGGCCTAGCCCAAACCAAAACCAAGGAAGGTAACCAGGTGACACCATTTAAATTTAAATCATCTGCTGGAATGCCTGGGTGGCTCAGTGGGTTAAGCATCTGACTTCAGCTCAGGTCATGAACTCCCAGTTTGTGGGTTCAAACCCCACATCCAGCTCTGTGCTGACAGCTCAGAGCCTGGAGCCTGCTTCAGGTTCTGTGTCTCCCTCTCTCTCTCTTCCTCCCCAATTTCACTCTGTCTCTCTCTCTCAAAAATAAATAAAGATTAAAAAAATATTTTTAAAAATCTAAATTATCTGCTGTACATAGCGTGGGGACATTTAAACATGGAATTTAAAGTGTAAGGAAATGGGACACCTGGGTGGCTCAGTCGGATGAGCTTCCAACTTTGGCTCAGATCATGAACTCGAGGTTCATGAGTTTGAGCTCAGGCTCTCTGCTGTCAGTGTGGAGCCATATGGCTCCTCTGTCTTGCTCTCTCTCTACCTTTCCCCCACTTGTACTCTCTCAAAAATAAATTTAAAAAAAGTGTAAGGAATAATCCTATCTTAATAATTTATAGCAACTTGTTCTTTCTAAAGCTACTATTTGATATTATTTGATTCTTATAACTTTGTGAGACACACAGGTGAATGCATATTTGGCAGATTGAATAATCAAGATTCTAAAATCCAGTGACTTGCTTTAAGTCATAGAGCAGAATTGTGATTAGAATCCAGTCTCCCAATGCCTAATTTAGTGCTTTAAAATTTTTTTAATTTAGGAGGAGCCAAGATGGCAGAACAGCATGGAAGTGGGTTTTTTGTCTCAAGTCTATGAAATACAGCCAGACCAACACTATGCCATCCTGCACACCTAGAAAACTGATTGGAGGATTAACACAACAATCTGTACAACCTGAACCATAGAATTAAGTGGCGCAGAGAGGTGAACTTGGGGAGAGAGAAGCCGCAGAGGGCACAGAGCCACTTTTGCCTACAGAAAGAGGACAGAGGTGGGGGCGGGGGAGAATACCTGAAAAGCACCCCCCCTCCCAAAAGCAGCTGGAGAGAGAGTGGAAAATTGGAAACAGCTGCAGGGACTAAACTAAAAAGGGAGAAAGGGGAAAGGAGAACAGAGAGGGTTTAAATTCCATTAAAACTGTAAACAAGGGGAGCACAGAGCCTGCAACTCCACAGCTCGATACCTGGTGGTGCTCTGGTGGGAAGGACGAATCCCCAGGAACAAAGTGGGGTCCGGGAGGTTCTCAGGCCACACGGGGAAAAGCGGTTCCACTGCTGGAAGAACATTTGGTAGAGACTGTTGAAGCCACCTGGTCCCAGCAGACCCCGGAAAACGGCCACATTTGCTGGTGCTGGAACAAAGTCGTTAAGGGTGAAGCCTGGTGCCAGATGCGTGTTGTGATTTTCCATAATCCCTGAAAAGCTGCTGCTACACCATCTCATGAACTTTTTCTTGGGCGGGCTGGCATCTGGCTGCAGTCTCGGGGCACCGGCAGCAGCAGGGTCCAGCAAGCGTTCCTGGGTGCAGCCGACATTTGGACATTGCTCGGTGAGACCCTCCCACAGAGGGGCAGAACAGGTCAAAGCCGCGGTTCTTCACAAGTAAGGTGCCGGGGAAAACAGACCCGTCTGAGACAAAACGTGGGAGAGAGGTACTGCCTGGGGCTTGGTCACGGATAGTGAAGAAGCGGGGAGTGGACGACAGCTGAAGACAGAAGATGGGTGCACGGTTGCTGATCAGGGAGAACAGAGTTCTGATACTAGAGACTGGGTAGCTGGGTGACGCCATTTTCACCGCTCCTGCGCATGCGCATACACACCTATGAGTGACGCTACAATCCACCCCAGTAGGATAGCAGCGCCATCTAGTGGAAAACGGAGCTGTTACACTGAGCCCCGCCCAATGGGGCCAACCTCGCTCTTCAAAAACACAGGTTTCACTGCCTACTCAGTTTATTGACTATAAAGTGCTACATAGATTGACTTCTAGGGGAAAATGAAGTAATTTCAGTCCTACTTCAATCTGTTAGCGGGTCCATCTATTAAATTTTCTTTCTTTTCTTTTTTGTTTTACACTTTTTCTTGAATACAGAAAGAGAAAAAAATCGTTTTTATTTTCAATATTTTTAATTTTTTAACTATATTTTTTGCTTTTATGTAAGTATTTTCCAAATTCTATCTTACTTCCACCATTTTATTTTAGACTACTACAGTGTATTCTTTCAAATTTTCAAACGATTTCCTTTTTTTCATCTTTTTTCTCTTTTTCGTTTCTTTTGTTATTCTTGAATAAAGAGAAAAAATTCATTTTTATTTTTAATTTTTATTAAAAATATTTTTCTTTAATTTCTTCTACTATATTCTTTACTTTTGTGTAAATTTTTTCAAATTCTATTTTACTCCCATCATCTCATTTTAGTCTACTTCAGTGTATTCATTTTTTCAAATTCTCAAATGGTTTCTTTTTTCCCCCCCTTTTTTTCTCTAATCTGTCAAACCACTTTCAACATCCAGACCAAACACACACCTAGGATCTAGCATCATTTATTAGATTTTGTGTGTGTGCTTTTAATTTTTTAATTTTAATATTTTTTAATTTAAATTTTTCTACCTCATTAATTCCTTTTCTCCTTTCAAAATGACAAAATGAAGGAATTCACCCCAAAAGAAAGAGCACGAAGAAACGACAGCCAGGGATTTAACCAACGCAGATACAAGCAAGATGTCTGAACCAGAATTTAGAATCATGATAATAAGAACACTAGCTGGAGTCGAAAATAGATTAGAATCTCTTTCTGCAGAGATAAAAGAAGTGAAAAATAGCCAGAATGAAATTAAAAATGCTATAACTGGGATGCAATCAGGATGGATGCTGCAGTGGCAAGGTTGGATGAGGCAGAACAGAGAATCAGTGATATAGAGGACAAACTTACAGAGACTAATGAAGCAGAAAAAAAGAGGTAGATGAAGGCAAAAGAGCACGATTTAAGAATTAGAGAAATCAGTGACTCATTAAAAAGGAACAACATCAGAATCATAGGGGTCCCAGAAGAGGAAGAGAGAGAAATGGGGGTAGAAGTGTTATGGGAGCAAATCATAGAGGAAAAGTTTCTTAACCTGGGGAAAAACACAGACATCAAAATCTAGGAAGCACAGAGGACCCACATTAGATTCAACAAACACCGACCATCAACAGGCATATCATAGTCAAATTCACAAAATACTCAAGCATGGAGAGAATCATGAAAGCAGCAAGGGAAAAAAAAGTCCCTAACCTACAAGGGAAGACAGATCAGGTTTGCAGCAGACCTATCCACAGAAACTTGGCAGGCCAGAAGGGAGTGGCAGGATATATTCAATGTGCTGAATCAGAAAAATATGCACCCAAGAATTCCTTATCCAGCAAGGTTGTCATTCAAAATAGGAGAGATAAAAAGTTACCAAACAAAAATTAAAGGAGTTTGTGACCATTAAACCAGCCCACAAGAAATTTTAAAGGGGACTCTCTGAGGGGAGAAAAGATGAAAAAAATATATATATATATATATAAATAATTTTTTTAATGCTTACTCATTTTTGAAAGACAGACAGACAGCATGAGCAAGGGAGGGGGAGAGAGAGAGAGGGAGATACAGAATCCGAAGCAGGCTCCAGGCTCTGAGCTGTCAGCACAGAGCCTCAGGCAGGGCCTGAACTCATGAACTGCGAGATCATGACCTGAGACCTCAGTCAACTGACTGAGCCTCCCAGGCCCCCCAGTGTTCATTTACTTTTAAGATAATGACTGAATTAATGATGCGAGTTTCAGTCTACCATTTTACTATAATGACCCTTTAATTTTAATATCTTTTTTCTGGATGCTTTTAAGATTTTATTTTTTTTATGTCTTCCTTAAATTTGATTATGATGTGTCTAGGAGGGGATTGCTTTTCATTTATACTGTGGCAGTTTCTTACCGTTTCCTGAATCTGTTGGTTCATGTCTTTCTTTAGTTTTGGAAAATTCTGTCATTAACTGTGCTAATACTGCTTTCTGATCTCTGTTCTCATGAGGTCACCTACTTTTCGTACCTTCTCTTCAGTGTTTCATCTTTCTGAGTTTCATTTTGGATCTTTTCTTCTGATTTGTCTTCTAGTTTACCTATTCTCTGTGAAATTATTTCTAATGTGTGATTACACCCATCCATCGCATTAACTGGGATTATTCTATTTTTCCATTCTAGAATTTTTCTTTCTCTCCAATCTGCTCTGTAACTTTTTTTGTGATTTTTATTTCTTTGCCCAAATTTCCAATCTTTTATTTTTACTCCTTGCACATAGTTAAGCTGAGAGTTCTAATATCTGGAGCCTATTTGCTTTTATTGAGCATTGCCACTACTGATTCTCACTCATGATTGTTGTCTTCTCATATGTTTGTTTGTTCTTGTGTGAAATTTTATATAATTTTTTTAATGTTTATTTACTTTTGAGAGAGAGAGAGAGAGAGAGAGAGAGAGAGCGAGCATGAGTGGGGGAGGGGCAGAGAGAGAGAGGGAGACACAGAATTCCAAGCAGGCTCCAGGCTCTGAGCTGTCAGCACAGATCCCGATGGGGGGCTCGAACTCACAGACCTTGAGATCATGACCTGAGCCAAAGTTGGACGCTCAACCGACTGAGCCACCCAGGCGCCCCATGACATTTTATTTAAAAAAACTGATTTGTTTCTACAGATCTAGGATGATACTATATTCCTCCAGAAAGAATTTATGTGTGTGTTTACATTTCCAGGAAGAATTTTTGTTGTTTTTCCAGGTCCCTGAAAGCATTAGCAATCTGATATCACCTTGTCTTGGCCCAATTGACATTTCAAGCTGGATAATTTTTTACTGTGGGGATGATCCATGCCTTACAGGATGTTTGGTAGTATCTTACTCTTTCTACTAGATATCAAGAGTACCTCTTCCTAGTTATGATAATAAAAAAGTCTTCAGATATTGTCAAATTCACCCTGGTACTTGAGAACCCACATCTTAACCTCAAAACAAGGGGATGTTAATCAGGTTTAAATATAGTGGGGCCTGCCCTTTACTTCTGTCCCCCTAGGACACCAAGGCTGCCCAAAGCATAGCCTCACCTTTCAGTCATCTCTTATAGAATCCCCAGGTGGAAAGCAACACTAAAAACCATGTTTATCTCTCTGGACTTTTATCTCCTCTCAAATCTTATTCAGTAATTTTTACTTTGTAGGGACTTTCCCAGTTTGTTTTTTTTTAATATGAAATTTATCGGCAAATTGGTTTCCATAAAACACCCAGTGCTCATCCCAACAGGTGGCCTCCTCAATGCCCATCACCCACTTTTGCCTCCTTCCCTCCCCCCATAAACTCTCAGTTTATTCTTAGTTTTTAAGAGTCTCTTATGGTTTGTCTTCTTCCCTCTCTGTAACTTTTTTTCCCCCTTCCCCTCCCCCATGGTCTTAAGTTTTGATAGAAGGACAATATATTTACCGTATCTCAAAAATAAGACTATAAGACCACCAATGTGTTAAGGCCTTACCATCTTTGTCTATCTTTCCGCATTTCTTCTGAATCAGTTAATTCTATTTCTGTGATCTTAAAGATAAGACACTGGCTGAAAGCATTTCTTTGGAGTAGCTGAATTTTAGTTTCTCCACTTATGAATTGCAAGGGGAAGTTATCAATTTCTCCAAACATTAGTTTTCTTATCTGCAAAATGGGGATAGTAGTAATCTTTACCTCATATTAATTATCATTATGAGGGTTAAACAGAGTAATGCATATAAAATGCTTAATGTAGCAGCTGGAAGCTTTTAATACATACATAATTTTTTTTTTACCATGGCAAAATATAAAGTTTACCATTGTAACCACTTTTAAATGTACAGTTCTGTATATTACATACATTCACATTGCTGTACAACCATCACCACATTCATCTCCAGAATGTTTCCATCTTCTTAAACTAAAACTCCATGGCCATTGAACAACTTTATTCCCTCTTCCCTCTAGCTCCTGGCAACCATCATCCTACTTTCTATCTCTGTGACTTTGCCTTCCATATTTATTTCATATAAGTGGAGTCAAACAATATTTGTTCTTTTGTGATTGGGTTATTTCACTGAGCATCATGTCATCAAGGTTCATACAGGTTGTAGCATGTGTCAGAACTTCCTTCCTGTTTAAGGCTGAATAATATTCCATTGTATTAATACCTATACAGTATTGTAGTAGTCAACATCTTATTCTAGCCACCAAGAAAGTATGATTTCATTTACTTACTGGCCAAGACACAGCTTCAGAATCAACATCTCTTCTAGTCATATGATAAGAAATGCAGGCTTATGACCGTCGAGCAAAATTCTAGGGTCAGCTTTGAGTTCTTTTCTCCACCAGTGTTTATAGTCTCAAGACATAACTCATTTTCTTCAAGGTAAAGAAGGTTTATATCCAGAGGAAGAAGACAAATATTTCTGTGCTCAGATATGCAGGCAGAGGGAAGATTTGGGGAAAAGTAGGGAAAATTTTGAAAAAGAAATCTGATATTTAGTTTCAGAACAAAATAAGAATAAGAGAAGGAGGAGGAAGACCAGATAGAAAGAACAGGGCAAGCTACTTGGACAGGTTATCCAAAGATGGTTGTACCAATATATGTCCCATTTCACATGCTCTTCCTACAACATGGTGTTCACATTTCTGCATCAAGAGGTGGGGTCTAAAAAAAAGAGGTGCAGTCTGTTTCCCCACGCCTTCACCTGGGCAGAATTTTGTAAAGGCCTCAACCAGTAGACTATGATGAAGGTGATGGGATTTGACTTCTGAGCCTTGGTAAAAAAAAAAAAACAAAAAAACCAAAACAAAACATACACAAAAAAACGTTATATGTTTTGCCTTGGATCATTCAAGCAGCTCTGTAGAGAGACACTGAGTCTCCCAGCCTAGAGCCAGCACCAGCCTGCCAGCCAAGTGAGTCAGCCATCTTGGAAGTGCATGTTCCCCACTCAAGCCTCCCAGTTTTCAGATGGCTGAGGACCCAACAGACATACTACTACAATCTTCTGGAACTCCAGAGTGAGACCCACCCAGTTGACCAAACTAAAAAAAAAAAAAAAACAAACAACAAAACAAAACAAAAAAAACCATGAAAAACTCTTTCCAAACTAAAAAAAAAAAAAAAAAGAAAACAAAAAAAACAAACCAAAAAAACCCCATGAAAAATAGGAAGTGGGGGCATTTTTAATGCATCAGTTGATAAAGAATATAGTTACGTTCTCTAACCATTCATTATTACACAATGATGGGCATGAAGCAGATTTACTCTGAGAAGACAAAAAGACAACCAAAGCCATGCAGGCATCCACTGCAGGTGGGGCCAGTACAGTCCAACTGTCAAGTCTTTTATTTCCATGAATACATCATAGGCAGGTAAAGTGGGCAGCTAGAGTCTGAAGTGGAATATTTAGCCTCAGGAATTTATGGCCCGATATTTGGACCATCAGAATTTAAAGAATTTACAGAATAGGCAAAAAAAAAAAAAAAAAAAAAGCATACTTAAAAATTCTACAGGTATCACTCAGCAGGGGAGAGTAAATCTTGATTAAACCAGGGAGGAGTTTCTTCCCAAGGTGAACTCATGTTTTTCCTGGATTCCTTGATACTCAGGCCTCTGCCCCCTGCTAGGGGGCTCTAATTCAGAACACAACTTTAATGATGGTTTCTATAAACGCTTAGGAGCATTTGGACCCTTTCTTCAAACAACAGTTCTAGAACATTTCTCTATAATGGTGTATAGGTATCCCCCACTTTCTGAAAGTTCCTGTTACATCCCTTTGCTTTTCACAAAAGACCTACGTTAGTATCTGCTTTTGCTAACCGGAAGAAATCCGAAGAAGATTCTTGCTTTTAGAAAAAAAAAAAAGGCAAGAAGCAAAAACGGCATTTAGCATTTGTTTTGCAGTGAGCCTTGTAGAGGTAGCGTGCACCCCAGCAGCAAGAGGGGCCCCGCCAAGCTGCTTCCCAGGAACTACACTCAGCATCTCAGCATCAAGACATTATAGTTTTGAGCTGTGTCTGTGAGCATTTGTACTTTATCTTGATTTATTTTTTGCATCCGTTAGCAAGATGTCTCCTAAGGTATCAGAAAAGTCTAAGAGAGATTATTTTTGGGTCTGGGAATGCTCAAAAAATTTTCCATATAAATTAATGGTAATTGTTTCTTTGTGTTATGCCATTTTGGCCTATGAAAAGTTCCATACACTCTATGGTCACATAGCAGAGGGAGACCTGTATTTTGAAGAAAACAGTTTAACGTGATGAAAGAGTTAAGCAGTGGGAATGGCTTTGGTCTTGGAGTCAAGAGATCTGGAGTTTCATCTTAATGTGTTCACTAAAACTAAATGTGACTTTCAGCAGATCCCTTGAACTTCAGTTTTTACTCTGTGAAATGGAGATTTCATCCAATGTCTGAAGATTTTTGCAGCTCCAGGACCCTATGATTTACATTTCCTGGTGATGAAATGTCTCCCCAAGATAATAACTATGTCAGTTCATTAAATGTATCGGTATAAATTGGGGAATATTTCAGCAAACTTCTAGAACTTAAGAGTGTGTGGTATTCAGGAACACTGAATAAATCAATCAGTTAAAACCACACAATCACACGTTTATTTAAATGGACGAGTACTCTGCTGCAAGTCTTAGTTTCTCCTTCACAAATATTTTCATGTGTCATACCATTGCTTGAAAAGAATTCGTACCTTGTGCTTAGTGCTAGAACACAATACAGTTATATTTCTGTTCTGTTTCTCTAGTATAATCGTTTACCAACCCACAACTTGAAGTCGCCAATACTTGTGGTTCTGCCTATATGCTCCCAGCTGGGGCAGTTCATCTTCAGGAAGTATTGCTTTTGGGTCAGCCTCGCTGAGCCAATGCCTGGCTGGGTTTGTCTGTTTGGTGTTAGCCTTGAATGCCTAGCTAGAGTGCCCACTGTTGGTGGGGTAGACAGAGGAGGAAGAAGGAAACATGATGGACTTACCAAGACCCAGTTCTTGCAGCTCAGTAATACTGTACTTGAGCAGTAATGAGCGTCAGGGAGGACTGGCATTCACCACGTGAGAGTACTGTTGGGAGATTGTCCTGAAACGTCTCCTGAAAATAAATTTGCACAACACACCCAACAGACATGAAACCAAGATTTATTAAAATATCCTCATCATATTTACATTTGGAAGCCATGAATGCAGTTCTCTGCAAATTCCAAAAAATAGAGTTCTATCTCTTAAAACAAATTAACAGAGGTATCAACAGATTAGGATAAATATAATCTATCACAGAGATAGGATTCTTTGAATAGACAATCTACATGTTCTAACCAATATATATTATGTACAAAAATACACTTGAGATGGTGACCAAATAGTGTCAAGGAGGAAAATATATATATAGAGAGAGACACACACATAAATTTTCATTATGTACAAATCAATATTGGTTCCTTCATCCTTTCTTTTTAAAAATAAATACTTCATTTGGTTGCAAATGACATTTACAAATCCAACTAATGAACATTTCTCAGCTTTGACAAAATTAAATATGCAAACAAATTAGAAATACATATTTTTAAAAATTTAAAAGGGAAAAGATACCTGAATTGAATTAGCTTATTACGTTAAAAAATATCCAAGAGCGTGTAATGTAAGGTTTCATGTCTTTAAAGTGCCTTCTCATTTCTCAAACTGTCTTCATTATTGTTTAAAATCCTTTAAGATTGTTATCTATAGATTGATCTAATATTTAATTAAACAGAAAAGCCAAGATATTTCCAGGTCAAAAGATTGACTGCTTAGGACATGCTTATACTTTCTTTTTAAGCACTTTCAAGAGTGTAACAGTTACCGTTGATCTGAAAATACCACAAATTGTCAACATCCTGATCCAGATTCGTGTAGCTGTTTGGATCATGAGTGGTAGTAAGAATGGGGTGGCAACAGAAAGCCTATGATTCAAACTGTTTGCACAGAATTAAGTCAATTTGTCCAGCAGCACAGAAAAGTTACTTCAGATTCAAAAATTTGGTTTTATGCCTCATAGATGGTGACCTGGGCAGATTTATAATTTATCAAAGAATGGTCCCTAATTAGACGGTTTTAAAGTACAATCTGAGAAACTGAAAAGGACTAGAACCTTCCCCTCAACCTTCTTAAAATAAAGTCGAATAAATGAAAAAGAAATGTATTTTCCATCTCTTTTATGGATTTTCCCCTCTTTGCCTAAGTGATGAGGTGATGCTGACATTAACAAGAGGCAGCCACAGCGCTGTGTCTCACTTGGTGACAGCAAAGCACCCCGTCCAAAGGGCTGGGGAGCAGCGCAATGGATTTGAGGGGACGGAGGGGGTAAAAATGCTGGGTCCTGCAGAAACTGAAAAGGTAAAGGCAGGGAAAAAGCTGTGGGATTTGGAGGAAGGGGGGGCCGGAGCACAAGTATCGAGGTGAGGAAAGTCAAACGAAGCTAAGTGCCAAAATGACTTTTGGACAGGCGTAGAGAAAACAGGAAGACCTGTGCACAGCCAGCCTCATCAGAATGATTCTGAAATGTAAGAGTCATCTCAGCAAGCATAGGCCACTTTCACTATAGTACCTGCTTTTCCAGCACACTGTCAGCCACTGACGAGTATAAGATATTGAGCGCTCTCATTTGCCTCATACAGATTCCTGGAGCTTCCCCTGAAAGGCTGCCAATGACACAAGCATGGCAAAAATCACCAGCCCCCTCACAATGCATTGTATCAGCAAAACATTGCCTCTTGGCCCTGTTCAAATATTCCTTCCTCCCATCTCCTGCTCTTCTCCCACAACCCATCGCTTGCAATGTCCCAGGGCCATAGGAGACACAACCTCATACATCAAATGCATTTTAGGAAGCAGCATCTGGGGTCCAGGGTGTCACTAAGAAAATTAAGCCCTAAAGGACTTGAAATAACCTCCATTTGTTAGGCCTGATTCCTATTAGGAAGCTGACTGATTTCACTTAGGTTCTGGGCATGCAGCTTGATGCTGATTTTCCTGGCCAAAGCACGATCCCCTAAATCAAAGTCCAGGGCACCCTGCTTCCCACGCTAGTTTAAATGAAAAATCAACGAGAGGAAAAAACTATGGTGAATCAGTGACATGTTTTCTCTCAAAAATTATTCAATTTCTAATTTTAAAAGTTTCTGCCTTTTTAGGAGTATCTTAGATTGCTTCTTTAAAGGGGAGTTCTTTTTTCTTAATGCTTATATTTGCTGAAGATTGTACCTTTTGCTAACAGTAGAGTATTTTTTGTGCCTTGAGAAACTGAAGGATTACAGAATTGAAAAATTAATGATTTCATATAAACCTATCCTTTTGGTGCTAGACCCCAAAATCCCATGTGTCACTCTGGACAAATAGGAGAATTGCACCACCTTCCCCCTCATTCACAGATTTGTTTCCAAAGGAAATGGATGCCTTTGGAGGATTACGCAGAGTGCGGTCTCAGTGGGGCTGAAATCGCCTTTTTTATGCCTTGTTGGTCAGATATGAAAAGTAAGATTACAGTTGGGGACAAGTTGCCAAGAAGAAAGGGAAAAACAATGAGCTGTTTATAGTTCACTCAAACCCATCTAAAATGTAATGATTTTGAATCTCCTTCCAGCCTCTAATTGGGAAGAATAGTACAATTTTCAAATTCTCTTTACCCATTTTTATGCATTGCCTAGAAACCTGGAATTCAAAATCCATCCCAAGAGTTACCAGAGAGTTGTCTGTTCCTGAACACATTTATTGTCCATGCCATAGGGAGGTAGAGAGCAATTTCCCTGGATACTCAGATGTCTGTGGGACTAGCCTTTCATTTTGGAAAGCTGACCCAGATGAATAAACAAAAACACACTTGTTTCACGAGACAAGAATAGAAGTAAGCTCTGGAAGAGATCTTATGCTTATACTCAGTATAAGCATAAGATAACATATTGGCGGCTCTCACTATGTGTGGGGAGGAATATTCATTCTCTCGTATGACATCCTTACAGTTTCAAAGACAGAGTAGAGTCCCCCTTAGTATCTGCACAGGTAGAATTTAGGGAAATGCTCAGCCTCCAAAATAGCCTAAATCTATTAGAAGCTTGTTTACTCCATGGAGAAGAATGCCAAATTCTTTGGAGGTGAATTTCTGGCTGGAAATTATGGGCTCATTTGCATTTTGCTAGCCCAATGCTATCAAATTTCACACAAAGCATAAAAAAAACTAGCTCACAGAAGTATTTGGATTAGCTTTTAGAAAAAGAGGCAGACAGGTGCTTGAGAGAAGATTTTAAAAAAAAACAGAAAATTTTATGAGCATAGATGGAATGCAGAAGGATAAATTCATGGCATTAGCTACAACTTTCCTATTAAAAAAAAAATGAGATTAAGTCTGTCTTCCCCAGATCATAGAATGGAAATGATGTTTATGAACAAGTACTTCATAGATGTAACATGCAATGACGTTCAGAGTTCATCCGAGCTCTAGACTGAAGTGAACCATTAGAGGAGACGATGACAAGGAAAAGGTTTTTTGTGTTACTGGTTATCACCAGGCTGGTTGAGAGAGGGGCTGGAGTAGAGGGGAAAAGAACCTGATAAGCTCTACTTGAGGACAGCTGGCCTGCTGAATGAGGCTTGATTTGCTTCCTTAATGTCTCTATTGGTAGAAGCTGCATGGGGGCTTTGAGAGACAGAGTTAGCTAGCTGCCATTTTAATATCTTCACGTTTCCAATTAAGTTGTCAACTACACAAATTTCCCAAATGCTAGGTTTATATCACAGTGTTGATTAAGAGTCTTGGCACAAATAAGGCTACTGAACTGGCTTCACGCTTGCATGTTAAAATGCTCTTGAATTCACTACTTCCCAGCAAAGAGTCGATTTGGGAGGGTTTGGTAGATTGCCCACTCCTTGGGAAGGAAAATAAAGAATTGTGAAACTAACATTCAGTGCCTCTAATAAGGTGTCAACAACCGATGGGTGTGCAGCAATGCCACAAAATGGGCCTCTCGGTCACATACAGCTCTGAGTAACAGAGCCTAGTTATGCCTGGATTCAATTGCTGATGGGGTTGTAAATACTGTTAGGCAAGTCTGCAGCAGCCAGCTATGCTGAGGCCAGTTTCTGAAGGTGCTTTTCTTTAAGTGACTTTTGCACCAACAACAGAGAAGTTTCCAAGTGGCTAGATTTCTCTATAGGTAGAAAATGTAAATATACCCAACAAGTAACGAGCATTTTGGAAAGGCTAAAAATGATTCAGAGTTTTCAAATATTGAATACTATCAGTTTGGCTGCAAGACTTCTCTTGTGTTGCAGACTTCTTCATGATGACAAAGTAGCTGACATGAATGAGAGTTCATTTCTTTATTCAGTTTGCTTTCTTCAGCTGAATTGTTCCTAAAGGTAGGATATCTAATATATGAAATGTGGTTTTGACGACCTTCCAGATGTTCCACACATTTACCAACTGCTCTAAAGAGAACCCAGACTAAGGGTGTTGTAATGGTCTGGCTACTTCTTCCATTGGATCACACTACTTCTCCTTGTATGTGGCTTTTAAAAAACTATTCAGGGCAATCCTACACTCTTTTGAATCCACACTCAAAATTGCCTGGTTGAGGCAAAAGTCTCAAGCAGGCCACAGACAGCTCTTACTCTGTCCACACTCATCAGCTCTCACAGCTGTTCCAAGTTTTTGTGCTCAGGAATTCCACAAGACTGGAATTTACAGTATGTCCATTTTGTGTGTGTTTTAGAAACTAATAAACTAATTTGTGGATTACCGAATCTGCTGATGCTTTTTCTTTCCTTTCCAGCTTTCAGTCATTTTTTTGTTTTCTGATTAGAATAGGCAGAATCAAAGAAAATTATGCACAAATCTAAACTGCTTTATAAAATGATATATTTGATATTTGGATTTTTTTGGGAGGGAAAGCTATATATTTTGGACTTCTTTCCTCTGCTCAACACAGAAAGCCCCATGTTGGTTTTATCTTTGTTTGGGGGAGGGAAGAGTACTACAAAATAAGCCGATTTAAGATGTTGGGGAATGAAGAATTTTCCCTGTTAACATTACAGTCTGGTTACTGGGAAAGCTCACAGGTCTGCACTGCTAATTCCCCTTGATATTCGGATTAGATGCTGTCTGTCATGCTGCTGCATGCAATGCTGTGTGCAATGATCTGTGTCCATGACATCAGGCAAAGGAAAAGCAAAAACGAAAGTGAGAAAATACAATATTCATGAAAGCAATAATTAAAATGAAAAGGCCCCCATTGCATACAGTATAATCTATGGAGAGATGTGCAATCCCAGGCCAACAGGCAAATATTTACCAAAAATAACACGTCTCTCCTGCTACGTCCAATCATGGTCCTTGCAAGAACCATAACAATGACTTCCATATCTTGTGGAAGGTTTCCAATACCACCACAGAGTTTTATTCCTTCCTTCAGTTTTTCCAGTTTCTTCACCAGCAGCATATAAGCTTTTCATTTAGGAAATGCCTTTCCTTATGGTTCTTAGGAAAAAAAAGAGGTGCCAAAGGGGGCCTCAGTACTTGTGCTTATTGGGGGACAGGCAGGGGTCCAAGTCTAGCACCCAATCTGGCAATTGGTTCCTTGACCATGCTGCCAGTTTGTTTTGGCTAGTACACCTTTCCACTACCGAGTTTCCTTATTCTACTTCCCAGATTTCAGAAATACTTTTTTTCATTATTCCTAAGTACTTGCAGTGGGCATTTGAAGAGACATCATAGGTGTCAACTCAAGGATTCAAAAGGCAGCAGGTCCGTCATCATCATAATCATCTATTTCTGCTTGGCTACACTTTTCCCTTTCCATGCCCCTCCCCACCCCGATTGTTAAGCTGCCTCTTGTGTTAAAAGCCATACAGCACACCCCCTTCTAACCTGATCTTTGACACCTCACAGGCCTGATGCCTTTTACCTGACATGTTTATACCATGCTTTAGTGTAATATATGATATACTTGTATGCTAGATGAGGATTGCAGGTTACTCATGCAAGAAACCAAGCTGTGATCCAACCAACTATGCTCTCGGATGTAATGACTCTTGGCTAGGAAGAGATGATGTTGCTTATAAGTCAAGGTTTGTCAGAATCTGACTACTAAAGTTGGGTATGAGTATCTGTTTAAACACAGAGTAGCAACACTGGCCACTCTCCCTCTAGTTTGGGGAAGGCTGTGCTTAGAAAAGCCACTTACATCCGCATGCCTAAAATGCTCAAGCTGCGTAAGCGGTGCACTAACCACTTTCTCTCCATGAAAAGTTGCATTTAACATCATCTCAGTTGCATTTTAGGGGGATTATTTCAAGGGGCTCCAGGTTGTTTTAGATGGCCCAACTTGAACAAGCTCTTGCAAACCTTTACTGAGCATCAACTTACGTTAGAAACAAAGGCTGTGCCAACACCACAGTACATGTGTGAACTTGGGAGGCGGCATCCAGATACAAAATGCAGGATTGAAAATGGGTGAGAATAATGGAGATTCTGACCTAGTGTCTTGATACAATAACTTACTATATTTGAGTAGTGTGACAGAATCACCAGGTTTCCCCAACAGAGCAGGCAAAGTACAATCTTTAGAAACAGGTATTTTACTGCCAATTCGACTCTGTCCATGTGGATTGAATCCAACTTGGGCTGCATTTGTGTATCACATTAAATGTTTCCACTCCTCCTTCTTCAGCATTGGTTCCCTGAGAGCATGTTCTTACAGGGTTGTGTGGCCATAGTGACAGTCCTGTTTACTGTCAGTGATTTTCTTGTGAGCATCTTCCTTAGAGACCTGAAGTGGACCACAGTGACTCCATTGAAAGTCCCTGCTGCTCTCGTTCATCAACTCTGTGGGGACCCATGAGGATCTAGACATGATCTCACTGAACTCAAAGTTGATCCCCAAGGCAAGGACAAAACAGGCACTTTTCTTTTGCACAATAATACTAGAAGGAATGTCACAGGGCACAGGATGACTGTAAGTGGAATTTGTTTTAAATCAATGAATTCCTTAGATTTTCTTCAGCGTTAAGTGAAAATGAACAGAAACAACATAAGAAAGCAGCATGAAAAGTTTCTTGCTCATAAGCAACTCCTTTTAGTAATGGAAGTTCTTTACCAGCCTTTTGGTTTTGCTGGTCTCATCTCTTATTTTGAATCGGAAAAACAAAAACAAACGAAAAACCCCAACCGTGCTCCCATTTTCCTTTCTTTTGAATTATTAGAGAAGGTGGTTAGCACCTAAACAAATATGGCTTCTGTGATTTGATTTGATCCTGACTGCGTTATATTAGGATACAGTGCTGATTTAATTAGCTGATTATATTAGGGGGGTCCCTGAGGGGGCTGATGATTGGCAGGCAGTCCTGGGTGGACACTCAGGCACCTAGCAAGTTGAGAGGTTCTGGGAAGAGCCTGGGTTAAGGGGCAAGGCTACAGATGGCAGCCCGATCAGGAAGGGTTTTAAGGTTCTCACCCTCCTCTAGACTGTCCTCCACCAACTGAAGGAGAAGGCTTAGACCTCTTTCCCTTCAAGGCCCAAAATGGATAGTCTTTGATATTATTCTCAATTCACGTCCAGTCCTTTCTCTTCTCCTCTCACAAGATAGATTCAAAGAGAGGTGGCATAAGGAAAAAAGCGGCAGGGGAGAGATCCAAGATCATTTCCCTTATGACTCAAGGGGTAGTGGTCTTAAGGGCTCCCAGGGTCAGAAAGAGCTGCCTGTGTGTGATATTCCACTCAAAGCTTAATATTAATGTAATCATCTTCTTTTCATTTTGATGTAAAGAACTTTTTTTATGCTCTTAATTTTTTTGACATCAAAGACTCTTGCTACAGCCTAGGTCACAGGCCTGTTGGTTGAGGTCATGGTGAAAGACTGAAAGTAGCATTTGCTCTCCTGTCTGGAAACTGCCTCCTGAGGTTGGTGGGAGAGGTACAGCCACATGCACACAGTCCCAGAACACGATGCAGAGCTGAGCTCAATGTCACTGTGGCCTTATCCACTCATGAACAGTCTGAAATGTCAAGTCTGCTGTTACTGGATCGCTTGCCCGAGCAGGTACTTTGACCTCCAAGCCTGTGCTGGCTTGGTTATCCCTATTTTTTCCAGAAGTTAGGGTGCAGAATTTCTGCTGGGCAAGGAAACCACAGCAAGCTTCTATAAAAACAAAAGAATGGGTCTTGCTTAATAGCTGATGTCAACTCCTTGTATCATAATTTCTTTTCCACCCATGTATAATTCCATCTTCTATCCTTTCAATTATATGAATATCAACAACAACAACAACAACAACAACAAACAAATAACCATTTCTCTCTTCTGGAAAATACATAGTCTTGGACCTCTTAAATATAGTTTTGGTAAGCTCCACATTTTTGGTGAGAAAGGTGCTTCAGGATCTTCCTGGAACAGGATGAAAATTAAGATCAATTGTCAAAGCAGCAGTATGCAAAGATCAAGGCTTAAGTTCTTGCACAGCAATTGTCATAAAAGATCCTTCTCTTCTGTCACGAGTTTATATATATCAAGCTTCGGTTAGAAAGCTTGAAATCACTGCTTTTAAAGATACTTGGAAAATCTTGGTATTTCTTCTGGTCCTGTAATGGAGTGACTCTGGACCTCTAAAGAGACAATAATCAATATTCCTGCAATGGTCCTGTAAACAGTTTCTCATTGTTCCTGTGGCCTAACAGGGGACTTCCTTAAAAAGGCACGGGGTGCTCACTGCAATGACCTCAGAAAGAGATGAGCAAAACGAACATTTGGTGACGTATCTTTCAAGAACTTCCTGCAGCACCGGTGTTGCAAAGGACCATGAAAGAAAATACATCGCGTTGCCGTCATTTTCATATGTCTCTGTATTAGTTGGTGGTCACACTGGCTTCCTTCTGACGCAGTCTTTCCTTCTGTTTTTTGAGGGGGAAAAATGAGTTTATTATCATTCTTTTTTCTAAATTTTTATCTTTCTCAGATTTTGGTAAATTTCTCAAAGCGTTGGTCTAAAATGATGAACAGTGTTGTACTCAATGCCCGAGAAATGCGAGTCATTCTATCCCTCTTTCCAGAAATCCTCAGTTACCTACTCCTCCCACCCTATTACTGTTACTTTCCAAAAACAAACAATGAATAACCAGCTAATCAATCAATTATATCCACCTAAAATACTGACCTTTCACCATGCTAGGCTGTGCTGTTCTCTTCCTCTGTGACAAAGGTCCTAATGTTGCAGTGTCACTCAAAGACTCCTCCTACCCCAGTGCTCAGTCTATTCGTGGAAATAGGGAATGCCTACGAAATCGTTTCGGAAGAGGCTAGATATGAAACAAATCACCATTTCCAAGTTGAAACCATCTGCACACGGTCAACTTGGCAATACTAAACAAAGGCTGTGTAGAAGGGAAGATGAGCAGATTTAATCCACACAGCAGGGAGGAAGCTCCTATTTGCCATGGATGTTCTTCTCTGCTCCCCCAGAGCTTCCTTCCCAGGGACAGCCTTCTAAAGAAGGACATCAGAGTGCACTGGCAAGATATGAATACAAATAAGAAACCACACAACAGAACATGGGCCCTCACTGTTTCTAGGACTTCAGAGGAGTAAAATACTAAGCATAGTGAGAATGGGTCTGTCTGCTTTTCAGGTGGGCAAATAAAAGGCTAAAAAAAAGAAATGGAAGAGGTGTACTGTTTTGCACAGAGAGGCCTCTTGGGAGCAGATCCTCAACTGCTTGTGATCTATGAGATGTGACGCATTGAATTACTAAACTGGCCTATATGTAAACTTATGCTGGTGATTTCTAAACACCCATCCTGCGTTTTGATCTCAACTTTGACCTATGAAGTTGAATAAGGAATCAGTTTTCAAGCTCTTGCCTAATTTCCACCAAAATAAACAACAACAAAAGACAAGTTGAAGATCACAACTGGGAGCTAACTCACAGTGGAGGTCACCTATTAAAAAATTTCCACACTAAACCCACTGACAGGGCTGAATCCATTCTGTGCCTCTAGAAATAAGGTTTGGCTGTAAAATTCAAGACAGAGGCCCAAAACAAGAGGGCTGGTGAAAGGGGTAGAGGCTGACCAAGGAGGAAGACAAAAATCAGGGTTGAGCTCACTGTCACCAAAAATCATACAAGTGAAGGTAATGAATATGTTGTCAAATGGGCACAGAGGATATGCCCATTGGGGGGGAGCTATGTGCTCTGACTGAGGCTTTCCCTGATCGAGTCCAATGACTCTGACTTCCCCACTTCTCACCCAACATTCATTTAGCTCCTGATAGGGTTGTTATGAGAGATACCACAATCAATCAACGTAAAAAATCTTGCTTTAATAAAATGAAATTTCACTTAGATGGCCAAAAAATTTTAAGTAGCTGGCAAATGGTACAAGTACCTGAAAAGGATAAAAATGAGTAGCTGTGGGACACCAGGAGACAGAGAAGGTAGGGTCTGAAAATCAAACTGAGGAGAGTGTTCTCTTCAAGAGAGAACACTCATTGCTGTTCTCCAGGGCAGGGCCAACTAATGCTGCCAAAATTTGTAATGACAAGAAAAACAGCTAACATTTTTAAGCTCTTATTATCAGGCACTTTGTACATCTCTCAGTTTCCTCAAGATAACCCTAAAGCAAAAGAAGTATTATTTCTCTCTTTTTACCAAAAAGAAAGAAGCAAAGTGATTTCACTCAGGTTTTACAACTAGTAAGTGGCTAAGCTGGGATTTGAACCCTAACACCTTGAGTTCCTAACCATTTAGCTATTCTGACTACTATTTCTAACATATAGGTAGAGCTACACTGTGAACCTTCCCGAATGGGACTATGGAGGACAATTTCCCCTCACAGACTAGACTCCAAGTTTCGAGGCCAGGGAGGATGTCAGGCACCAAGACTCTGTGCCAGGTTTTTGTTATCCATTTGGGAAGTGATCCTAGGTAGGTTGTATCTTTTTGCATCTTGGTTTTCCCAGTTATCTAAAGAGCATAATCTCTACCCCTTTCTTAAATGTCTCAACATTTTGGGACAAAGGCGCTTTGAGATAAGGGGGATGTCGGTATGGGGTGTGGAAGGGTGTAAAATGGCAAGTGACTAAATTTGCTCCACCAGGAAACCATCTTGTTGAGTCTGCTGGGAGAACACAAGAAACTGTGTTTTGCTCCTCGCTCCCTGCTCCCCTATATTCTTTCTTACCTAAACTAATCTGCAATGGGGACTGAGAATCTGGATACTGCTCATTCCTCTGAGTTTTGTCCTTTAAATTCAGACACATTCCTGGATACACCTCAGTTATAATGAAAAATCTTGAGGTTAGGCTGAAAAATGCATCTCACCAGACTAGCTGTGGGATTGATTTTCTTCGTCTCCACTTTCTTTTCTGACGTCAACTTGCTGACGGATTCCTGAGCCATTTTCAATCTGAAATCAAAACAGGGAGGGGGGCGGGAGGAGGAGGTAAAGAGAGGAGGAGGAGAAAGAAAAAAAAAAAAGGAAGAGGCCAGGTTAAACAGGAATCCAAATGCTTTTGAATTTTAACCAACTGGCAGTTTGGAAATACAAGGAATGGTTTCTCGGTGCCTTTGATTATCAAATTCAAACACTTATTAGGTGTGAAGGCATGTTTTCTATGTTATTAAAACTGACTTTCCTTCAATGGCTGAGAGGCTCACATAGATGACTTCAGAAAGTCTGTTTCTGTGACCAATGCAGGACAGTCTTCTGACCTGGGGAATACTAGATGCATACACTTTACTCTGAGTAGACACTTACGTGGGCTCTCTGGCTTGTGATCCAGTCAGCAGATAATAGACAACTTTGAAAACTCAAGTTTGAGGAAACATATGAAAACTACAAATATTAAAATATACCAATTCATATCAAGAAAGTGAAAAGACAACCCACAAGATGGAAGAAAATATTTGTAAATCATGTATCTGATAAGGGACCTATATTCAGAATACACACACACACACACACACACACACGGAGAACTCCAATAACTCCAATAAAAAGGCAAACTGCCCAATGAAAAAAGAGGCCAAAGATGACATACGAAGGCTACTAAGCCGATGAAAACATGCTCAATATCATTAGTCATCAGGGCAATGCTAATCAAAACCACGAGATATTTGCATATCCCCTAGGATGGTGAGAATTAAAAAGAAAGTAGCAAATGTCAGAAGTACGGATGTGGAGAAATTGGAGCCCTCAGACATGGCTGAAGGGACTGCAAAATGGTGCAGCCACTTTGTTAGATTCTCAATATGGTAAGCATAGTTACCAAAGGACCAAGCAATTCCATGGCTGGGTATATAAATGTGCATGTATATCCAAGACAAGGAAAATATATGTTCATACCAAAATTTTCATATAAATGTTTATAGCAATGTTATCCATAATGGCCAGGGGTAGAAACAACCGAAACAGACGAACAAAATGCAGTATGTTCACACAGTGGAGTACTGCTGGGCCGTGAAAAAGAGTGAAGTTCTGATACATGCTACAGCACGGATGAACCTCAACAATCCACAAAGCACACGATTCCACTTATAAGAAATGTCCAGAGTAGGCAAATCTACAGAGAAAGAAAGCAGATGAGCAAGTAGGGGTCGGCATGGGGGACAGTGGGGATGACTGCTAATGGGTTAAGGGGTTTCTCTTAGAATTAGGTAGTTGTAATGGATGCACATACTGGTGAAGATACTAAAAACTACTGACTTGCACACTTTAACAAGGGAGGACTTCATAGTATATGAATTATGTCATCAAATTTGCACATCCAGCAGTCAGATAATATCAACTCTTACTGAGGCTGTGGGGAGAAGGGAACCTCTGCACAGTGCATTTAGGGAGGAGTGGAGATTAGTATAGTTGGCTCTGGCAATACCAGGTTTAACTGAGAACATGCACTCCCTACGAGTCATCAATTCCTCTTCTAGGGAGATAACCAAATGAAACCTTCGTATACAGACACAGGGCTTTCTCTGGAGCAATATATGCAATAATGAAAAACCAGAATCAACCTAGTGATTATGTTCATTAGAATAATGGATAGATGATAATAGCAAGTAATACCAGCTAACATTTATTGGATGCTTGCTCGGTACCACGTACTACTCTACCTGCTTTATTTGAATTAAACCATTTAATTCTCACCCAGCCTTGTGAGGTCGATATTTTCACTATTCCTATTTTACAGGTCCTGACCCCCATGCAATGCTGCTTATATACAATACTCACTTAACGGAGTATGGTACAACTGTGAAAAGAAATACACCAGATTTACAACACAACTGTGAAAAGAAATAAACCAGATTTACAAAATCAACAATTACAGATATCCAAAACATGATATTGAGAGAGTGAAGAATTCTTCAGAGTGATACAGCGAAGAGGCCATCTAGCATGATGGTCAAGGGCTCGGGCTCCAGACCGTGATGGTGGGACTAATTCTCAGCCCCACCATTAATCAGCTGTGTGACCCTGGGCAAGTAACCTCTCTGTGCACCTTCATTTTCTAAAAGGAGGATAACAACAACAGTGCTGCTGCAAAGAGTCACCGAAAGGATGGAGACTCTCTCTTGCGCAGCTCCAGGCACAGCATAATCACTCACTATAGGTTTCCTACTGTTGTTACCAAGCATGCAGTCTGCTACACTGTGCACGTATGTAAACAGTACCCGCAAAACCCTATTGTTCATAGATGCCTGCATGTGTGTATAAACATACATGCAAACATCTGCCTGTATGTATACAGAGACTGGAAAGCCACTCACTGGTTTCATGATAGAGTTTATCACTAGTAACACGGAAGATGAGAACGGCATTGGGAGGTAACATGTCAAATAAAATTTCACTTTTATCTGTAATGCTTCATTTTTTAAATTACAAAATATTGAGTATGTGGCAAAATGTTAATAGCTACTTCCACGTGGTGGGAATATGGGTGTGTTGTATTATCTTTTGTATGTTTCTTTATTTTCAAAATTTTTTCAAAAATATTTTTTAAAGATTAAGTAAAGATCCAGCAACCCAAACATTAAAAAAATTGAATGTGCTTTTTCTTTAGGGCCTCCGATAAAAATCTTTTGCTCAATATTACTCACGTACTTGCTTAATATCAAAGAAATAGTTGAGTGCGTTACTTCTTTACTTAGCTAATTTTACACAATTTACTTAAAACACATGGTTGGTAATCCAATCTCTCTGCCCACATGTACAAGTTAGCTACAATGAATTCGACATGCTGACCTGAGCATCAGAAAAGAAATAAAAATGAGACAAAAATGAGTAGTGATTTATATAGGCTAAGAAATACATCTTCAGAGCTGCCCAGGAATGGGTGCTTCTCAACGCTGACATAGGTCTGAGTGTATACGCCACACCACGCACTAAGCATTTGTGTTTGCAGCAGTAACTAAGACTGTACCCGCACAAGAGGAGAATGCGCTGAAAGGATCAAATCCAGGTCAGACTGCATTGGAGACTCCGACTAGTAGGGCATTTGCAAACCAAGATGATGGTGCTGTAATGAGGTCCCAGTTTGCAGAATCTTCTCTTCTTGGCTTCTCTCCAGAAAGATTTGCTTTCAAAAGCACACCCATCAGTGACTGTTTCAATGAAATGGTTTGGAGTTACTATTTCCCTCCATGCCCCCTACCTTCTAGGGAGCTTTTGGGGGTCATCTTTTGCTTTAGTAGTTCATTTTCCCGTTGAGAATTCTGGTCTCTTGCTTCAGAGTTGGGCTTCTACCATGCTCCTGCTCAGCAATGCCCTTCCCCAACGCCCAGATCCCTTGGAGCCTCTCTCCATGTTCTCTGGATGTCGGGGCAATGGTAGCGGTTGGGGGTGTAGAGGCAGGAAGGAGAGGAGCCAACCTAAGGTTCTTTCCCCACTACAAACCTTTTACTACTGGTCAGTGGCTGCTCTGTAGACTACAGGCAGTCACATACACCCTGGACTTCCCAGGACAACTCTGATCTCAGTGATTCTACCCTGCTCTTCTCCAAACATTCACCTTCCATTTTATCATCTCCTTTTCAAAGGGCATTCTTGAAAGTCACAAAGGATTGGGAGAAGACACAGCTTGGTGCAAGGAGCTTCAGCATCAGCTAGACTTGATTCCAATTCTAACTCTGGCAGTTATTAGAAGACTTAGAGCAAGTTAATCGATTTTTCTAAATTTCAGTTTCAGTTTCTTTATCTATAAAATTGAGATTAAAATCAACCACATCCTATTATTGTGAAGATTAAATGAATATATGCAAAACAGTATACCAGGTATAGAGCAAATGGTCAATAAAGGATAGCCATTATGGAATCTCCCATCATAGAGGTAAAGGAACTTCTTAAGAACGCATGGCAACAGTTTCTGAATACACGTGAAGTAGGTGGTGTTATTCACAAAGTATTATCTCACAGGAATATCATTAAGATGTGTCCTGAAAGCAGACCAAAGAATTCACTCTAATTTTTCAGATCTGAACACAGATTCCAAAAGTCCTATCTAGAAGCTCAACTTTGGTGTAGGTATGGCAAAAATTTCTCAACCAAATAAAATAAGAGAAGCTACAGGCATACCTTGGAGATACTGCAGGTTTTGTTCAACACCACCGTAATAAGCAAATGTTGCAATAAAGAGAGTCACATGAATTTTTTGGCTTCACAATGAAAATTAAAGTTATGTTTACACTATACGTCAGTCTATTGAGTGATAACATTATGTCCAAAAAACGTACATACCTTAATTAAATAATACTTTATTGCTAAAACATGCTGACCATCTGAGCTTTCAGTGAGCTGTAATCTTTTTGCTGGTGGAGGGTCTTGCTTCAAGGTTGATGGCCACTGACTGACCAAGGTAGTAATTGCTGAGGGTTGGATGGCTGTGGCAATGTTTTAAAATAAGACAACAATGAAGTCTGCCACATCAACTGACTCTTCTTTTCATGGATGGCTTCTCTGTAGCATGCCATGCTGTTTGATAGCATTTTACCCACAGTAGACCTTCTTCCAAAGTTGAATCAAATCCTCTTGAGCCTTGCTGTCATTTTATCAACTAAGGTTACATAATTTTCTAAATCCTTAGTTGTCATTTCAACAACCTTCACATGATTTTTTTCAAAAGTAGATTCCATCTCAAAAAACACTTTCTTTGCTCATCCGAAAGAAGCAACTCCTCATGTCTTAAAACTCTATCATGAGATTGCAGCCATTCAGTCACATCTTTAGTTCTAGTTCTCTTGCTATTTCCACCAAATTTTCAGCAGCTTCCTCCACTGAAGTCTTGAATCCTCAAAGTCATCCATGAGGGCAGGAATCAACTTCTTCCAAACTCCTGTTCATGTTGATATTTTGACTTCTTTCCATGAATCATGAATGTTCTTAATGACATCTAGATAATGAATCCCTTCCAGAAAGTTTTCAGTATACTTTCTCCAGATCCCTCAGCTATCTATGACAGCTAAAGACTTATAACATATATTTCTTAAATAATAAAACTTGGAAGTTGAAATGACTCCTTCATCCATGGGCTGCAGAATGGATGTTGTGTTATCAGGTATGAAAACAACATTCATCTCAGTGTACATCTCCATCAGAGCTCTTGAGTGACCGCGTGAATTGTCAACGAACAGTCATATTTTGAAAGGAATCTTTTTTTCTAAGCAGTACGTCTCAACGGCAGGCTTAAAATATTCGGCAAACCATTTTGTTAAAAGATGTGCTATCATCCAGGCTTTGTTGTTCCATTTATAGAGCACAGATGGAGCAGATATGGCACAGTGCTTAAGGGTCCTAGGATGTTCAGAATGGTAAGTGAACATCGCCTTCAACTTAGAGTCACCAACTGCATAAGCCCCCAACAAGAGAGTCAGTTTCTGCTTTGAAGCCAGATACTGACTTTTCTTCTCAAGCTATGAAAGTTCTAGATGACATCTTTTTTTCCAACAGAAGATTGTTGTCTACATTCAAAACTTGTGGTTTAGCATAGCCACCTTCGTTAATGATCTCAGCTAGCTATTCTAGATAACTTGCTATAGCTTCCACATCAGCTCTTGCTGCTTCACCTCATACTTTTAAGTTATGGAGATGATTCTTTCCAGAAATCTCACGAACCAATCTTTGCTAGCTTCAAACTTTTCTCCTGCAGATTCTGCACCTCTTTCAGCCTTTATAGAATTGAAGAGAGTTCGGGTCTTGGTCTGGATTAGGCTCTGACTTAAGGAATGCCGTGACTGGTTTGGCCTTCTGTCTAGACCACTCAGACTTTCTTACAGGAAACTGACAAAGAATCAGGGTTTTAGAAATCATGTGGGAAGAGACTGCAAAGCAGAGGTCTTGCAGTGTGATCAACTTCAGAGGGTTTAAATAAACTGAGATTCAGTTTTCATCAGCCACAGGAGGTTTAAGTAACTTTGAATTCAGTTGCTAACATTCTTAAATGCAGAGACTTCACATAAGAAGTCAGCATTCTGACCTCTCTTACACAACTGGAAGGCACAGCAACAGAGTGGCATCTCTGCACCTCAGCCTCTCAGTGTGTGGCGCTTCCTGTCACTTGCTGGCGTATGGCAGTCCTGAGGTGGTCAGGCGGTGCCATCTACCAGCTTGTCCACACAGATGACTTTCTTACACTCAGTGCACTTCACTCATTGTTGCTGCCCACCTGAATCTCTAAGCTTCAACGTTTTGGTTGGGAGACTTGCTGGAAGGCTAGTGTGACAAGTCAGGGAGTCAAGGGATGAGATCCCAGACTACTGAACTAGCCTTCTAATTGATCTTCCTCCCCCACTCCATCCTACTGATGAGTGCAGTCTCAATTGGTGATGTATAACTCTGAGAATGTCACTTCCCTTCTTGAAACCTTTTAGTGACTCTCAATCAACTATAGCCAGGGTTAGCAAAGGTTTTCTGCAATGGTCAGAGAGTAAATATTTTAATTTTTTTTTTGTAGGACAAGTTATTTTTCTTTAATATCGGAATCATAGCTATATCCCAGACAATTCCAATATAGATCATTTAGGCTAGATAAGCTATATATTTAAGATATATAAAATCAAGTTGTTGATTTTAAGGGTATGTTGTCTTTTTAAAAACATTTTTTTATTGTTTATTTTTGAGAGAGAGAGACAGAGCATGAGTGGGGGAGGGGTAGAGAGAGAGGGAAATACCAAATCTGAACCAGGCTCCAGGTTCTGGGCTATCAACACAGAGCCCAACGTGGGGCTCGAACCCACAAACCGCAAGAGCATGGCTTGAGCTGAAGTTGGACACTTAACCGACTGAGCCACCCAGGCACGCTGAGGTACGTTATCTTAAAAGTATAGTCCATCCAAGGGCACCTGGGTGGCTCAGTTGGTTGGGTATCTAGTTTCAGCTCAGGTCATGATCTAATGGTCTGTGAGTTCGAGCCCTGTGTTGGGGTCTGTATTGACCACTCAGAGCCTGGAGCTCTGATTGTGTCTGATTGTGTCTCCTTCTCTCTGTCCCTCCCCAGCTCATGCTCTGTCTCTCTCTCTCAAAAATAAACATTAGACATGCTCTGTCTTTCTCTGTCCCCAAAATAAATAAACGTTGAAAAAAAAATTAAAAAAAAAAAGGGGGGGTGCCTGGGTGGCGCAGTCGGTTAAGTGTCCGACTTCAGCCAGGTCACGATCTCGCGGTCTGTGAGTTCGAGCCCCGCGTCAGGCTCTGGGCTGATGGCTCAGAGCCTGGAGCCTGTTTCCGATTCTGTGTCTCCCTCTCTCTCTGCCCCTCCCCCATTCATGCTCTGTCTTTCTCTGTCCCCAAAATAAATAAACGTTGAAAAAAAAATTAAAAAAAAAAACATTAGAAAAAAAATTTTTAAAGTATAGTCTATTCCATTTTAAGGCTGATCTATAAAGTGGAAAAGAATGCAGAGTGTTAGATCCTTTTACAACAGCTGAAAGATAATCAAAAGATCAGTGCCTCAGATTGTGAAAGGGAATTTATATTGAGTTTCTATAATTTTTTCTAGGTATTTTCATTTTTTTAAGTTTATTATTTTGAGAGAGAGAGAAAAAGAGACAGAGAGCAGGGCAGGGGGAGAGAGGGCAGGGGGAGAGGGGGAGAGAGGGGGAGGGAGGGAGAGAGAGAGAGAGAGAGAGGGAGAGAGTGAGAGAGAGAGAGAGAGAGAGAGAGAGAGAGAGAGAGAATCCCAAGCTGTCAGCACAGAGCCTAGCATGGGGCTCAGTCCCATGAATCACGAGATCATGAACTGAGCCGAAACCAGCCAGGCGCTCCTAAGTATTCTCGTTTTTTATTTTAGTTCACACATGATGTTACATTAATTTCATGTGTACAACACAGTGCTTCAACATCTCTATACATTATACTATGCTCTCCCCAAGTACAGCTACTATCTGTCACCATACGATGCTATCACAAAGCACTGACTATATTCCTTATGTTGTGCCTTTTATTCCAGTGACTTATTCACTTCCTAACTGGAAGCCTGTATCTCCCACTCCCGTTTACTCACTTTGCCCATCTTCCCATTCCCTCTCTGCTTTTTGCCATATGATCTCTGCGACTGTTCAACTCTGCTGTTGTAGTGTGAAAGGAACCATTAAAACAATACATGAATGAACAGCAGTGCAAATGCTGTGTTCTAACAACCTTTATTTATAAAAACGTAGTGGGCCAAATTTGGCCCATGGGCCATAGCTATGTTTGCTGAACGCTGAACTACAGTATAGGATTCAAATTCCCCATTATGGCAATCAAGGGTCGCTCTGTTCTAAACTTCGTTTACTTGTCCATCTTACATTTTCAGACATGGATCTGGTCTTATATTGTCCTTGGACAAATCACTTAACCCTCTGAGCCTCAATTTCCTCATCTGTAAAAGCAGGAATAATACCACACTTAACACCGCTGCTGTGAACAGTGTAGAACGCATTGTATATGATTACTTATCAAATACCCTTTCCTTCCCCCTCACTCCCTGTCCCAGCCAATCTATTCACTGCTCTTTGCATCATGGCTTTTCTCGCCTCGCAGGTTGCTCTGACTGTTCCCTCGATGACTTTCTTACTCATTTCCCTAAGTTCAAATTCTTCCCATTCTTCTGCTCTCAGCTTAAGTGCCAAAGTCATGAAAGCTTCCTTCACCTCTCCTAGCCAGAAGTAATTACTCTTTTCCCAACTGAAAGAGCACTTTGCGCCTCTCTTCAGGCACTTAAGGACTTCTCATTTTAGGACTGTATAGGTGTCTGATTTCTCTTAAACCACAGGAACCACTTGAGGACAATGATCATGCCTTGTGCATTTCTGGGTCTCTTCCCTATTCCTACATCAAGTGGTCTCCCATGCACAAGGGAGCTGTTAGCAAATACCTAAGTGGCAAATGAATGATTTGCATTGGTAGTTCCCCCCTCCCACTTTAATCAAGTCTAAATGTTTAGTGAATACCCAGAGTTGTAGAATAATTAGCTTTTCCATTTATCCCTGGGGTGGGGAGTAAAAACATTTAAAAATCTAGTTCTAGTTACTGATTAGCTGACTGAGTCCTGAATAAGCAAAAAGAAAGGGCATTAAAGCCACCCAAATGTGCTAAATATTTATACATGTCAACTTATGTACACATTCCAGGATTCCTAAAAGTATCCACACGACATTGCCCAAAAGAAGACTGAGGCTCAGTGAGGTTAATGCAGCTTTTCCTGAGTCTGGAATTTGCTCCTCTCACCTAGGATGTAAGAACTTTTCTGCTTTAGTTAAAGAGCTAACTCCTAGCCACTTACATGCTCAGTCTCCCCCGTGGCTCCATTGTGCATGGACTTGTTTTTGGTTCTGGCCTAGATGTTGGTTCTATTTTTGTTTCTGGTCTAAATATTTACTCTAGAAAATCACACATAGTTAGTTGCTCATGATTTCTCATAGGCAAATAACTAGACTTGATTTCAAAGTTCCACAGCATCCCCTCCACCCCTGAAAATCTGAAATATAGGGGAAAAAACAGACAAATAAGTTAGAGAACAAAAATGACTATTCTCAGTTCATAAATGCCTCAGTAAAACTATTAAAACCCCTACCTTTTCTTCTTCCTCATTATAATGAATCTCTAAAGAGTTATTGAGGGCCCTGGTAAATTTCAAATGCTGCCAAAGTCTACTGAAGAAAGGTGCAAATATGAGATGAGGCCAGGATACATGTTTTCTGACATTCCTGCTTAGTCCTTACTTTATAGAAGTGATCTGCAACCTTGTTTTCATATTAGAACTATCTGGGGAGGAAAGTCTGCTTCTGCTTAGAATGTAGAAAAGTGTAATAATATCTTTCCCATCCTTGGATGGATAACCTACAAAATCACACTTTTGTCTTGAACCCTTTGGAGATCTAGGGGTGTTGTGAACTGCAATACAAAGAATGGCATGCCTTTCTATTCATAGGCTTGGGTTCCCCACTATTACAAACTCATTTTCTGGAAGAGCTTAAAACTGGGTATACCTGGAGCGCCTGGGTGGCTCAGTCGGTTAAGCATCCGACTTCGGCTCAGGTCATGATCTCACAGTCCGTGAGTTCGAGCCCCGTGTCGGACCTCTGTGCCGACAGCTCAGAGCCTGGAGCCTGCTTCCGATTCTGTGTCTCCCTCTCTCTCTGCCCCTCCCCTGCTCATGCTCTGTCTCTCTCTGTCGCAAAAATAAATAAAAACATTAAAAAATTTTTTTTTAAAAACTGGGTATACCTTTGGGTCTTCTACAGGCTGATTTATATACCCACAGCTAAACCAAACCAAGTCAGAACCCGCTGACTTCAGGAGACTGAAGGACAATGTCTTTATTCTTTTAACAACCAGGATTTCGTTGGTTCATAGTATGTATACAAAACAGAACACACCGAAATCATCATGAAGTTTACAATACCAGAAGTGCCTTCATTTATGACCATAGGAATTGAACACACCAACCAATCAAGAGCTAAGTGAGGTATCGAGGAGGTGGGGTAGAGTGTTCAGGCTGTTATACACTGATTGTCATTATGGGAAAACCAGTACTTTAGAGCAGTGTGTTCAAACTGTCCTCCAAAGAGCCTTAGCATTCAGCAAAGGTGCCTCAGGGAGAGGAGGAAGAGTTAGGGGATCCTCCAGATCCCAACATCTGCAAACCCTGCTTCAGCTAGAAAAGCTTTATCTATTTTATTTATGTATGTTTTCTTCTGAACAGAAAGAGATCCATTAAAAAAAATTGGAAAACCCCTGTGTATGGACTTCAAGAGACCCCATTGAAGCCTCTGGGGGAAAGAGAAAAAAAAATAAACAGCCTTCCTCTCTGGGAGAATGAGAACCAACACAAGTCTTCTTCCTAAAGAACTGTCCAGGAATATCTTGGAGCTGGATAACTGATTAAGAGGACAAGGCCTTTTAAAAGGATGATACATGGGACACCTGGGTGGCTTGTTGGTTAAGCATCTGACTTCAGTTCAGATCATGATTTCATGGTTCACAAGTTCAAGCCCTGCATCGGGCTCTGTGCTGATAGCTCAGAGCCTGGAGCCTGTTTCAAATTCTGTATCTCCCTCTCTCTCTGCCCCTCCCCACCTCCTTCTCTCTCTTTCTCTCTCTCTCAAATAAACATTTAAAAAAAATTTAAAGGATGATTTTTCTGATAGCCATTGCCACCGGTTTCCAGGTTTGGGGCTCTGATAAAATAGCAAATCTTTAAAAATCAAAACATGGCCAGTTTACCACTCACCTCTGCTTGCTACTTTTCAGATATGTTCTAAGGTTGTGAGATCAACAGTATCTGGCAAAGACTCACAGGTAAGAACTGTGGAGAAAGATCCAGGTGGGCTAAAATGTGGGAAAAATAAGAGCCCACTGGAGTACCCACTGACTTCTCATAAAGGCAAGAGTTACCTCACATTTCATCATGGTTCTTTTTTTTTTTTTTATAGTCTTGCTTGGAATTTTGCTTGATCTTCCTGATTTCAGTTCTATTCTACTCTCCAATTTCTACTTGCTTTCTTTGCTTTTAATAAACCCAGAACAAAAATGAAATGGATCCATCTGATTCCATCCTACCTAACATTCCTCTAAGCTTACTTCTGTGACTGTAATTAATGTTTTTTGTTTTGTTCTGTTTTGGTCAACTGCTCTTTCCCTTTTCCTTTCTTTCTCATTTCAAATAACTGAATTGTAACAAGACTGTCAACCAAACAACTTTTGAATAATAAGTACGAGTCTAGGATACACACACACACACTTCTCAAAAATATATAAACATTAAAAATTCACTACACACACACACACACACACACACACACACACACACAATGGAATATTACTTGGTGATCAAAAAGAATGAAATCGTGACATTTGCAACAACATGGATAGAACTAGAATGTATTATGTTAAGTGAAATAAGTCAGTCAGAGAAAGATAAATATCATGATCTCACTCAAAGGTGGAATTTAAGATACCAAACAGATGAATATAGGGGAGGGGAAGGGAAGGAAAAATAAGATAAAAACAGAGAGAAAGGCAAACCACAAGAGACTCTTAAATACAGAGAAGAAACGGAGGGTTGCTGGAGAGGTGTTGGGTGGGTGGATGGGTTAAATCAGTGATGGGCATTAAGGAGGGCACTTGTTGGGATGAGAATTATACACAAGTGATGAATTGCTAAATTCTACTCCTGAAATCAATACTACACTATTTGTTAACTAACTTGGATTTAATTAAAATTAAAAAAAAATGAGTAAATGGTCTGGAAAATCAAAACTATGGAGATTGCTAGGGGTTGGGGGGGGGAAAGGATGAAAAGACCACAGAGGATTTTTAGGGCAGTCAAAATATCTGTATAATATTATTATGATGGATCTATGTCATTATATATTTATCCAAACCCTTAGAAAGTACACCAACAGTGATCCCTAAGGTAAACAATGGGCTTTGGGTGATTATAATGTGTCTGTATAGGTTCATCAGTCATAACAAATGGACTCTGGTGAAGAGTGCTGATAATGGGGGTGGCTATGCCTGGGTAGGGACCAAGGGTATATGGAAAATCTCCGTACCTCCCTCTCTCAATTTTGCTGTAAATCTAAAACTGCGCTCAAAATACAAAGTCTTTTTAAAAATGAAAACAAAAGGGTAAGTGGTCCCCACAAAATATCATCCTGTTTTAAACATCTATTGGTGGATATTTATTAGAAGTTCTCTTAAATGACAGTGACCAATTCATTTCAGAAAGTGGAAAATATATAATCTAGTGATATTACCAGGGTTAGATTTGTTAATAGTCACTCTCTTTTGTAATGTAGATAATAGGACCAAGGGAGTGACTTCAGGAATACGGAAGGAGTTTTTGCCTGTAGTGCCACTAGCTTCAAAGAGGAATCTCTGTTACCCATCCAGTACTGTGTGACCTAAAACAACAGTCACTGCCTGACCCAGACTAAGCATACACCTTCACTGAAGATATTCAAAGTCAATGGTGTCAGAAACACTGGTGGATAGCGGCAAAGAAAAGGGAGGCATTGCAGGGAACACAGTTCTTGAAAGTCATGTTTGGTAAAAGCATGAAATCTGACCAGCTGTAATGTGAACCTGTTTAAGGAAGACTTTAATATCACTCATCACTAAAGAGAGAAGGTCAAAATAGTCCAGAGAGGGAACAAGGCAGGCTCTGTGCACCAATCAAAACAGAAATGGTCCTGTAAGTCAGCATTGCATAGGGAATACTCAAGGTCCCTAAAAAGCAGGATTATAAAAGCTGAAGGTACAAACCACTATGTCACTAGACGTATCTGAAAATTTAAGGCCATGTGAACCAGAATCTTTCTAACAAGTATGAGAAATCCATGGAAGGACATGATCAACAAAGGAACAGGAGAAAAACATGCCTTTGTCAATGGCCTAGTTAGTTTCCACGTAGGGCCCTTTGAATGGTGGATAAAGTTCTTGTTGGACAGAGAAGGGAGGTGTTGGCACCTACTGAAGATCACAATTGTAAAATACATAACTTTCCAGTCTGGCTACCCAGTGTGGGTTGGCTTTATCAATCATTGTTATGAACTGCTTCTTCTATAAGCAAATGATTATATTTTTATGGTCTCCCTTTAAGAGAACAAGTCAGGGAAACCGAATAAGAAGCTACAAACATGAAATGCCAACTGGATATTCATTCACTCCTGTGCCATGATCTCCATGCAGCCTTGAACAAAGCAGTGTCAGGCCAAGGAACAAAGAACTGCACAGTCTTTGTGGAGATGTGAAAGTGGTTTTATTGCTTAAGAAAGCTCAATACCACATGATTTCTGGAACTTTGGATGGAGAAGGTTGAGGGAAACATCTTGTTATTTTCCTCATTAGGATTACTTGCATCATAGACAGCATTAACGTCACAGAGGTGGTTTTTAATGTTGTGCTTTTAGAAGGACATAGCTATGCCAGGCTAGCCTTCCAGTCAGTGCCCAATAGACTAGGCATTAGAAGTCAGGCTCTGTGCATTCTGTGGAATTTGTGCAGGTCTTTTGATATTCTGATATTCCTCAAGTCTCTAAAAGGTACTGTCCTCATGCTGTTTCTCAACAACCAGGGGTAAGGGGGCTAATGTCCAGCTTTGGTTCTAAATAAGTAAGTACAATCATGGAGACCAGCCAGGGGCTGTGGGAACCTCCCTCATTTCTATCCATTTTGACGATACTAACTCACTAGGTATTGTTGAATTCTTGGTAGAACCATCACGGGTGATAATATTTATGAAAGTCAATGAAATAAGTAAAGTCACTCTTCACTCTTGAAGTAAAACACAAACAATGCAAAGACCAAACTCATTAACTCCTCAACGTAAAGGGAAATTTCTTCCTCACTGCAGCAGCTGATGAAAACATCATTGGCTAGTATATGTGGAATGTTTCCAAAGGGTAAGAAAATAAAACTCAGAGAAGAGAAGCATAGTCAGTATGAAATAATGGGTAACCCTAAAATCCTTTATCTCAGGCAGGCCGAAAGGGCTATATACTTGGACAGACACACACTTTTCTAAGCTCATTCTCTCTTTTGGAGTCTGACCATTGACTTGACTACCCCTCCACCCCAGGCTCCCCAGATCAGTCTCCTAGCAGCCATGGTAAGACAAGACCAGCAGGAAAGTAATAACAGGTCTTTGACTTAAAAGATTTAGTTCCTTATACACCAGAATCTAGTCTTAAAGTTATTCTAGGATAAAAGAGCCCATCACTTCTCCCTAAGCTTGACAATTTTCCCTACCTCATTCCCAAGATATTTTTCTATTTACAATGAAGGAAGTCCTCTCAGAGATGGAATTTCACCAGCTACACAATCAGCCACTTCATAGTGTTTGTGGGCTATCACTTGTAGTACCCAAACAGACTTTGACTTCAAATGATTAATTGCAGAACAAAGGCTGCTTCCGTTTCCAGAGCTTCTCCCCCAGGCCACAGGGGAGTGGAAGTGGAGGGGTCCCTGGACTTGCCCTGGAATGCACAAGCAGTTAAAGCCAATCACTCTGCACTTGGTAGACGAAGCACCCCAAGCCGCCTGGCAATGTAGGTGCAGAGTGAGAGGTAACAGCACTGTGTTTCCTCGTTCAGGGAGGGGCATCTGGGAGACAGCTTGCAAACCAAAGCTGGCCCTGTGTAATAAATCTGCAACTTTAATTGCAACACACGGTTAGTCTTTGGAAGACCTTTCCAATCCTGATAATGAAGACATGCATGTGCTTGTAGACAACCCCCCCCCCCACTTTTGGTTTTGGAACCTATACCACCTACCAAGACTCACCAAAAACTAGAACTGATCAGAGCCTGTTTGCACAGAGGACTGAAATAAAAAGGGGGAGGAAGCAGGGGAGATTGTGTGGAGCAGCTAGCCTTTCTGGCGCCCCTCAAATCGTGCTATCCAGGCAGACCCCTATTTCATCTATTCTATGCCCAAGGCAAGAGCTGTCAGGAGTCCCACAGATAAGCAATTTAGATATATTCTAGCTGAATGAAGGAGACTTACTGTGGGTTTCCATTGCTGTCTGCCAAACCAAGGAAATAGAGTGTGGACAGATGCTCTCTAAGGTCCTTATTTGAGCTCCAAAAAGGTTGGAGGCTTGGCACAACCATGAATCCCAAGGATCTTCACTTCCTTGTTTTTTCTAGTTGTTTTTTTTTTTTTAAGATAAATTGAAAGTAATACAGTCAAGAACAGAGAAGGTGATTGTTTTACCCCATTA